>NW_026068092.1:1346113-1450381 GCF_014885135.2 Alexandromys fortis | reverse complement strand
TTTTTTTTTTTTTTTTGGTTTTTCGAGACAGGGTTTCTCTGTGGTTTTGGAGCCTGTCCTGGAACTAGCTCTGTAGACCAGGCTGGCCTCAAACTCCCAGAGATCCGCCTGCCTCTGCCTCCCGAGTGCTGGGATTAAAGGCGTGCGCCACCACCGCCCGGCAAATTAGCCCATTTCTATTAATCTATGTATCGCCACGAGGCTGTGGCCTACCGGTAAAATTCCAGTGGTGTCTTTCTCCTTCAGCAGTACATGGTGTCTCTTTGACTCCGCCTACTTTCTCTATATATAACTCTGTTCAGATTTCCCACCTGTCTTGTTTTGCTAAGCCAGTGGCCAAAACAGCTTCTTTATTAATCAATGGTAATAAAACACATTCACAGCATACAGAGGGAAATCCCAGGTCACACAGGTAATAAATACATCAACAGTTATTGTACTTAGTATATATAGTTTTTCTTCTGCTAGTTATAGCCTTCTTTTTTATTTTAGACAAAAGGGGGAGATACGGTGGTACATTATTTTTGTTTTAATAAATAAAGTTTGCCTGAAGGTCAGAGTGCAAAGCAGCCACACCAGTCAGGCAGTGGTGGCTCACCCCTTTAGTCCCAGCAGCTACACTAGTTAGCCATAAAGGCCGGGCAGTGATGGTGCATGCTTTAGTCCCAGTACCAGAGAGGAATATAATAAGGAAGGAGACAGCTCTCAGTCTCCCTCTCAGCCTGAGGATTCGTGGAGGCATGATCGCTCATGTTGGTCTGAGGGAGAGGTAAGAGCCAGTGGCTGCCTGCTTCACTTCTCTGATCTTTCAGCTTGAGCCCCAATATCTCTCTCTGCGTTTTTATTATTCGGCTATACGAGTGCTGGGATTAAAGGAAATCCACGCCACCAGTTATGTATATTGACTTCATTACATTGGCTGTAATGAAGACTATTTGCTCTGGGATTATCTTCTTCTGAATGTTGGGCCAGGTGCCTTCTTATACATGGAAAGCCTGTACAATCCTGAATAGGTGTGTGTGTGTGTGTGTGTGTGTGTGTGTGTGTGTATGTGTGTGCGTGTGCAGTGCACCAGCAGAGCTGAGTACTTTTATGTGGAAAGCCTGTACAGTCCTGAATAGGTTGGTGTGTGTGTGTGTGTGTGTGTGTGTGTGTGTGTGTGTGTGTGTGCAGTGCATCGGCAGAGTTGAGCACTTGTAACAAAGCAGTTGGAAAACTTGGAATTTGTAGTACCTTACCCTTTGAGAACTCGTTGTTGCTTCCTGCTCCATTTAATCCTATTCACTGTTGCTGACACCTCTGGTCATGTACTTTCTTGATTCTGAAACTCGGGGTGCCTTCCCTTGGTCGCCACTTCAGAATGTCCTCTTGTTGCTCCATTTGAGCACGGAGTAGATCACGTCTAGTACTGTACTTTTTCCTTGACCAGAACCATCTTCCCACTGTCCCAGCACTGCGACGGTCACAAACAAGGGCTCAGTGCTTGGGTGCTTGGGCGTGTGTGCTCAGAGTGTGGGCAGAAGGGGGTCATGGAATGGTAGCAAAGTGTGTCTTCTTTTGAAAGGAAAGTAGCCACTGTTTCTGGACTCGTGTATTTGTGTGCGTTGGGGGTGCTTTTGTCCCTTCTTAGGCAGGTGAGCAGTAACTAGCAAGCTGTCCCCAGTGGAGACCTGGACAAGGTGCAGGGGGCTGTGTGAATATTCAGCAACATCAGCATCACAGCAGAGGCCGTGGCTTACTCGGGTCACACGCTCCATCTCAGGTCTGCCAAGAAGGTACTGGTATGGGGAGAATGCATGAAGAGTGAGGCATGTCTGAGGCACAGGTGGCCCCGGCAGCTCTGGAGGATTGTGGAGAAGTGAGCATGGGAGCCACGGGCACTGAGATTGAAGAGGAGAAGCACTGAGTATGGAGGGGCAAGTGGAGGTGTCGCCTCCAGTTCCCTTAGCCACTCGGCATGGCTGCCGTTGCGTTGTTTACAATTACAGTTTCTACAGAAATCTATATTGCTTGTGCTGCCTACCTTTGCTCATGAATGAACAGAATGTCCAGGCTCCAGTCCCCTCTATTAGCATAGGCAGCAAAAACAGCACTGATATACATGTTCTGATTGCTAGACCCCACATGGTGGCAGGAGAGAACCAACTTCCAGAAATTGTCCGTTAACTTTGGCTTCCTCATATTCATACTGCATGGCCCACAGGCACACACACACATACACTACATAAATGTGTCTTTTTTTATATTTATTTATTTATTTATTTATTTATTTATTTATTTATTATGTTTACAATATTCTGTCTGTGTGTAAGCCTGCAGGCCAGAAGAGGGCACCAGACCTCATTACAGATGGTTGTGAGCTACCATGTGGTTGCTGGGAATTGAACTCAGGACCTTTGGAAGAACAGGCAATGCTCTTAACCTCTGAGCCATCTCTCCAGCCCCCATAAATGCGTCTTTTTAAAAAAATTTTTTAGTTAAAAAAGTCAGGAGTTTCCCCACCCCACACCATCACCAAATCTGCTGTTTGGAAAGCTTCTTCATTGAAGGGGCATGCTAGAAAAGCTTAGAAATGGAAGGCTTAGTTGGGCATGGTGGTGCGTGCCTTCAGTCCAAGTACTCAGTAGGCAGAGGCCAGGAACTTCTGAGTTCTAGGTCCTGTGTCAAAAAAAGAAAGGAAGGAAGGAAGGAAGGAAACTTGAGAGATGGCTCAACAATAAAAAATGAACATATCAACTCACAGTTGTCTGTAACTCCAGTCTTAGTAGATCCAAAGCCCTCTTCTGGCCTCTGCCAGAGCAAGGCATGCACATGGTACACAGATATACATGCAGACAAAACACTCATAAACGGGGGGTGGGGGGAAGAGCTGGATGAAACTGAAGAGATGGCTAGGCAGTTAAGAGCACTGGCTGTTCTTCCAAAGGACAGGGGTTCAATTCCCAGCACCCACATGGCAGTTTACAACTGTCTGTAACTCCAGTCTCAGGGGATCTGATGCTCTCTCTGCCCTTCTTTGTCACCAGGTGGTGTCCACGTGGTGCACAGACAGACAGGCAGGTAAAACACTCATGCACCACCTCTCTTGCCCACCCCTCCATCCCTCAGGTCCCAGCCAGGCAGCTCCAGCATGGAGGACAGGGGTAGGGTCGGGAGGAATCTTTTCCTAGTTGATTGACTTGTACTGAGTGCCGAGTGTGCACGGGGCAGTGTCTTAGGCATGGGGATGGTACGGTGGAAAGCAGCACCCAGAACCGTGCCTGCCAAATACTGGATCTTGGTAAATGCCTGCTGGATGACAGGAATTCACGATTACACGTAATTATCTAGTTTGTGTAGGTTCCCTACTTGAAGCACTCCTTAAGGGCTCTAACAATGGCTTTTTAAATTTTTAAAATTTTTTTAGGCTTTTTAAATTTTTAATTAGCTTATAAAGTGTGAGGATTTTGTAAATGGCTTTTGTTGTTGTTGATTCGCCTTCCTACTCTTCTCATCCCCCCCCCACACCCCCCACCTTGTACCTTTCCAGTCCTCTTTCATGTCCCGTGTATCCTCTTGTTCCTCCATCCTCTTCCCTTGTCATCGTCATTCTAGTTTCAGAGCTCACACCTCACACCTACTTTCTCTTCCTTTACTACACACGCCTATGTGGGCTTTGGGGTCGTTTGGATGACACTTATCCGGCCCTGTTTCTTTGGAGAAAACTCTATGTTGGTAGTTTGGGTGCTTAATTGTCGTAGTTCTTTTTGCATTGTAGATATTAACGTCATCCTTCGCCCTTAAGTACATCCGGGAAAGATTTTCTCCCATTCTTTAGGCTGACTGTTCTCTCTATTCCGTATCTTTTGTATAAACTTTTTAATTTCATGTAGTCCCATTTTTAATTCTCCGGGCTGTTTCTGCGCCAGTGAAGTCATGTGTAGAAAATTCTTGCCTATATCTATTTTTCTTGAAATTTATTCCTTTGCTTTCCTCTGTATTTCAGACCTCAGGCTGATCCTCTTCGATTCCCGCCAAAGCAAGGGGGCGTGGTTCCCGGCGCGGCTTGATGACGACATTCCGGCGCCGAGTGGCCGAATGGCGGCTTCCATATTTTGAGAAGCTCGAGATTTGTGCGATCAGCACCGCAGGTGAGTGGCGGAAGCCGCGCGTGAGGCAGCCCCGCACCGTGCGGTTTCCTCGAGTCCCCGCCGAGACCGGCTCGGTTCCTCCCCGAGCCGTGGGATTTCGGGGCTCCCGGCAGCTCCTCCTAATCGGGGCCGGCGGGGAGCGGAGGGCCCAGGTGCACCCTCACGCCACCTCCAGGGCCATGCCTTTCTGCCGCCTTCCTGCGTGGTCCTCACAGCCAGTCCCGGTAGGGGCTTGATGGACGCGTGATGCGGGAGTTGAGGGAGGGAGGACTTGGAGTGAAAACTGAACCTTGGGCTTAGCTAGTGGTGTTGGTCGTAGAACTCGATGTGGGTCCAGGTTCTCTACCTTCTGACTTTTCCGAGCCTCGGTTTCCTCCTCTGTAATAGGGTAGTCTCGAAACTTCGCGATCAACAAATGGGGGCAAGCCGCAGCTTCTCATAGAGTAGCCAAAGGAGGGCCTGACTGTGGCGCGATAATCTTGGCCTGAGAGCGTTAATCCTCAATCGTTAGAAACCTCAAAGACAGAGTTGAAAGCAGCGCCTGAAGGAAGTGGGTATTGAGGGGTCAAGTGAAGCGAACGCCTTTGGCACTGCCTGCTCAGTGGCATGGGGCGTGGCTGACAGGGTCTAAAATCAAGAGGGTAAGAGTCGTTACCCACGTTTGAGATCTCTGGCCCTCCCTTTCAGCTGCCTGCTTTCTGTGAGGAGAGAGTTACTTGTCTCCTCTAGAGCCTTGTCCTTATCAAATACTCCACAGTTTTGTGCTGCCCTGATCATTTTGGAGTAGTTTGTAATTTTGGTCAGGACTGAGACATTTTAAGTTTTCCTTAAATACTAACTAAAACCGATAGTTTCAGAATTGGAAAAACTGGGAAGTGATTGTCTTGCCAAATGGCATAGATTGGTGTGGTCTCCTCAATACTGCAGCTTCCTTCAGCTCCTGCTACTCAGCTTCTCTCCTCACAGACTGCCAGTTGCCACCTTGGCATCTTTACTCCTGTAATGGGCAGAGCTGTGGGGAAAGACCTCACTAGTCCATCAGTGGAATGCAGGCTTCTTCTCTGTTCTTGTTGACTATGATTACTTAGTGTTTCTGACTACGGTGGCCAGAGAGATAGGAAGCTGCAGAGCTAGTCCTAATTTTTGGTGGCCATTTCAAAGGCTTCCTTCCTAGAACTTGCTCTTCATTTGTTACAAAGATCACGTTATATGCTTTGCCCTTCTCTTTCAAATAAGAGGTTTGTAAGGAGTTTACCTGAGTCTTGGCTCTGCTGCTTACTGGTTGGGTGTCAAGAAAGCTTTTGCAGTGTTCCACCTGCTTCATTATTTGTGTCCGCCTTATAAGGTTATGTGAAGATGGACTTTCTGCCCTTCCGAACTTAGCACCTTTTGCATTTGCTTTCTTTTAGTTACAAAGTCACAAGGCTGAGCCAACTTAAGTGAGGTATCTGCGTAGAATATTAGAGGAGCCAAACCGAGATCTGCTCAGATCTGCAGGCTTGGGGGAGGAATCTGCTTCCAAGCTTTCTCAAGTGGCTCTCAGAATCCAGTTCCTTTGAGATCTTGACTTCTAGCTGAACTCTGCTTTGTGTCCACTGACATTGTACTTCAGTTGGTTCTTTAAACTCTCTTTACATCAGTGATTAGAGGGGTGTTTGAATAGCCATGCAAGAACAGTCTTGGGAGATGTTCTGCCTGCCACTGTAATTAGATAAGGAAACAAATGGAAGGCTCTTCAAGCCGGTCCAAGCATCTAGCAAGTGCTATATAAGCCTAACCAAGCAGTGGCCACCTCCGAAGCTGTGGTCTGTATGAGCGTTGCATTTTAGAAATCAAAGGAATATGTGGTGTGATTTGTGACAAGCTCAGCACCTGCTCTCCTGGGCACTGTGAAATTGTCTAGTCTGTTGTGTAGAAGATGCAGAGGTTTTGTCTTTGCTTTTCCACAGTGGTTCCCTAGCACGGCCGTTGCTGACTTCCCACAGGCTGCTATGGCATTCCCTCACCTGCAACAGCCCAGCTTTCTCCTGGTAAGTGTCAGCTACCTTTGGGAGAGTTGCTGGGGGTGATTCTATAGCAGAGGGACTTAGGACTTTTTTCTTATGATTTGAAGGACTCATTTGAAGAACCTTGCTATAGAGCCCTGCTGCCCTCTGTTTTTTGAGACGGGGCCTTTTTATGTAACTCAGACTGTTATGGAAATTGCTATGTAGACCAGATTGACTTTGAGCTCACAGAGATTCGACTGCCTCTGCCTCATGAGTGCTGGGATTAAAGGTGTGCACTACCATACCTGGCTGCGCAGGCCTCTTGAAGTCTAGTCCATCCTGCCTTAGTTCACCAAGTGCTAGGATTATTGTGGGCTTGTCCCACCGGACTCAGCTGATTTGAAAATCTCTCTACTAGATTTTTTTTTAATAGGAAACAATACCAAAATCAGTGTTATAATACTTACTGTACCTTCACTTAGTTCAGGATATTACATGCATTCAGTCTCTGAACTCTCCATGGAGTCAGTGTGTTGTCCCCATACCCCGTGACCTCAGTAGATCTCCATGGAGTCAGTGTGTTGTCCCCATACCCCGTGACCTCAGTAGATCTCCATGGAGTCAGTGTGTTGTTGTCCCCATACCCCATGACCTCCGTAGATCTCCTTGGCTTCTGTCCTGAGTGTTTCGCTGGTTTATTTGTTGTCTAAATGAATATTGAATTGGCAGAGGCCATCGTCTATAGTTCCAAATTATTTTTTTTTTTGAGTTTATAATATAATTACATCATTGCCTTCTTTTTTTAATGTGACTCCAGTAAGTTGCTATCCACTGATTAAGAGAAAACAGGTGGCTGGGTGGTGGCGCACGCCTTTAATCCTAGCAGAGGCTGGCAGATCTTTGTGAGTTCAAGGACAACCTGGTCTATAGCCTGAGTTCCAGGACAGCCAGGGCTCCACAAGAAACCTTGCCTTAAAAAAACCAAAAGGGGGGAGAGAGAGAGAGAGAGAGAGAGAGCGCAAGAGGGGGAAGAGAGGGAGAGAGAAAGATAGAAGTGTTCTGTTCTCAGCATTTATTGGCCATTCTGACTGTTGGTCACAGATGCAATCATGGGTGGTTGAGGAAGTGGAAATTTTACATCTCCTGTGTATCACCCATACAATAGGAGTCCTGTCCTGACTGTGGGACTGATCCTAACACTGACCCCCTACTTGTGGGCTAGTGGGAGTCAGTTTCCTTTTGAAAATGCTGCTCTCTGAAGTAACAGGCTGCCCGAGGGAGCCCCTGAGAATTTCTGTTCTAAAGGTGGTAGAATTATAGCATCTTTCTTCTAGAAGCTCGCTGTGGCTCTTTGATACATGCAGCCCTTGATGCGTCAAGTGCTGGAACCAATGCTTGTGTTTCCCTTTTGAGTCTGTTTACGATTCCCTCACGTTGTCTTCTAGGCAAGCCTGAAAGCCGATTCTGTGAATAAGCCCTTTGCACAGCGTTGCCAAGACTTGGTGAAAGTCATTGAGGATTTTCCAGCCAAGGTACAGCTTTGCCTGCAGGTCCCTTTGGGTATCTCCTTAATATGTCTGTAGTGGGTAGAAGCCAGAAATACTAGAAACACCCTACAGTACACAGGACAGCTTCCTGCAAAACAGAGTATCCAGCCTAAAGCCTGGCAGACACACTGTAGCCCTGTCACTTGGAATACAGGAGGGTCAGGAGTTCAAGGACAGGCTACAAAGCAAGTTCAAGGCCGACCTTGGTTGCCTGAGACCCTGTCTCAAAAACAACAACAAAGTATCTAGTCCTAAATGTCCCTGGTACTAAGATTGAGAACCTCTGATATAAATACTTTGAGAATGTTTATTTAATACACGCTTGAAATTGTTGAGCCCAAGAAGTTGGCCTGGGCAACAAATTAATACTGTTGTTATGTTTCAGTGACTTGATTTTTGTTTTTTTAAAAAGTATTTCTTTCCTTTTTAGTAGAGGTCTGTTAAGATCAGAAGGGTTTTAGGGAATGGTGTTTATGTATGTGGAGGTATACCTTGTTTGGGACCTGGGCTCAGTGGGTGGGTGGCCAGCAAGCCCCAGGGACTCTCCCGCCTGGCTCCTCAGCACTGGGATTATTAGCATATGCCACTACACTTCTATTTTTGTGTGAGTGCTGGGGATCAAACTCAGGTCTTTAGGCTTGTACAACGCACCGTTTACTGACTAAGCGTTCTCTGTCCCCGTTAGAGTTTGTTTGTTGTTGTTGCTAGTGTTCTGTGATACTAGGGACTGGGTGTAGGGCCCCACACATGGAAGCAAATGCTCTCTTGTTGTGTCACACCTCCAGCGCCTAGAAATTGCTGTACTTGGCTGAGTATGGTGGTGTACACTGACAGTAGTCTTAGCATTTGCGAGGCTAAGGCAGGAGGATTTCTGTGAGTTGAAAGCCATCCTACTACATAGTGAGACTCTGTCTCAAAACAAAACAAAAACATTGGTGAAGGGGGTGAGAGAGGCCAGAAAGATGTCTCGGTGCTTAAGAGCACTTGCTGCTCTTTCAGAGAAGCCCAGGTTCAGGCTCCAACAACCATGCAGGCAGCTGTAACCTTCCGTAACTCTGCCTCCGGGATATCTGACACCTGCTTCTGGACTCCACAGACACCTGCACTCTTACACGCACATCCATGCACATATACACATAATTTTTAGAATAGTAAAAATAAATCGTAAAGAATATTTCAGTCAAAGACTGACTCAATTGAACCAAATCTAAGGTTGGGGTGTCACATGATGCCAGTGGAAGAATTGGCAGCTACTCCTCCCTGCTGCAGCAGAGCGTCTGTGGGTCTGTAAGAGAGCGACCTTAGCACGTAGTGATGCTGCAAACTAGAACAGAGACAGGGATTGGCACTGGTCCTCAGTGAGCATGCCAGCTGCCTCACTGTGCACTATTTCAGGAACTGCATGCCATCTTCCCATGGCTGGTGGAGAGCATCTTTGGCAGCCTGGATGGTGTCCTTGTTGGTTGGAATCTCCGATGCCTCCAGGGGCGTGTGAACCCTGTGGAGTACAGCATAGCAATGGAATTTCTAGACCCAAGGTAGGTAGGTTTCCTGCTTGAGAAGGGCTGAATACTTCCTCATGTTAACAGGCCCCTTTCCTTTTTAAATTTTATATTCAGTGGCCCCATGATGAAGTTGGTTTATAAGCTTCAAGCTGAAGACTATAATTTTGACTTTCCTGTCTCCTGCCTTCCTGTGAGTAAGCCGTGGTGGTGGGCAGCACTGAGGAGCGGAGTGCTCAGACGGGTGGCTGTGCTGTGAGCGGGCCCGAGAGGAGTCACAGCTTAGAAGTTCCAGTGGTAGCATTTTTAAAAACTCATCACACATTGCTGGTGGAGACTGCATCATGCTGTGGCCAGAGCAGCAGACAGGCCCATGTAACTGCATTGCTCTGTTCTTCTGAGTCTCCAGACCTTCAGGGAGGGTTGCGGTGTGATGCTAAGGAGGTAGGACTCAAAAGACACCCAGTTCTTACCCTGGTGCGTGTGAAGCTTTATGAGGACAAGAGGAAAAAATTCTAAAGCCAGTCCTGCCCAGAGGTCAGACCCTGTACCTGTAAAGCAGAGTCTCTGTGCCTCAGCTCCCCTAGGGCTATAACAGCTGAGGGTACTGTGCTGGTGACTGCCTGCCAACCTGCCTCTCTTTGCAGGGCCCTGTGAAGGCATCCATCCAGGAGAATGTCCTCCCCGACAGTCCTCTCTACCACAACAAGATCCAGTTTCCCCCCACCGGAGGCATTGGCTTGAACCTGGCCCTCAGTATCCTTTGGTGGCCCAAGGTGTGGGAGGTTGAAGGTGGCCCATTACCTCTACATTTGTCCCTTGACATTGTCGTCAGATCCATTTGAATACTATATGTTCTTCTTTGCTCTGAGCCTCATCTCTCAAAAGGTACAGAAGAGTTACCTCTGCATGTGGCTTGTGCAGACCCCGCAGTGAAGGGCAGGGCTTGGCCATGGATGTCCTTGCAATGGCCAGTGCTCACAGCACTAATAACAATTTTGGTTTTCTAGCCTATGCCTATGTCTCTCCATGTTCGTACTTCAGACTGTGCCTATTTCATCCTGGTGGACAGGTACCTGTCGTGGTTCCTGCCCACTGAAGGCAGTGTGCCTCCACCACTCTCCTCCAGCCCAGGGGGGTCCAGCCCCTCACCAGCTCCCAGGTAAGGCTGCCTTACTATTAAGATCTGGTTCTTCTACTGGGAGTGGGGCCTCATTAATAGCATTGCCCAAGCATTGCCTTGTTAAGTATTGGTATCTCTGTCCAAGGCTCCCCAATCTTTCTGGTGTCCCATTCTCAACTTCCCTTGTCCTGACAAAGACAGAAGGGGGTAAGACTTGTCTCTGACCTCATTGACAAGGCCTTGCCATAGAGTGGCCCTCACTGCAGATGGGGTCTGAGTTCTACCAAAGCAATGAGTAGAGTGGAGGGCAAAAGGTTGTCTTGTCTTGAGAAGAGATGATCGTATAAGTCAGTGGGTCAGTGGGAGAGCCTGCGCTGAGAAGCTTTTGTGCCAGACCACATGCTAAGCCTGCTGTTGTACTGCACAGTTGCAAGTGTGCTATGGCTGCAGTTTGAGAGTGGGTTGGGACCTCTCCAGCCGCTTTTTCTAAGGTTTTAATGGGCCCTTAGCCCTGAGCCTCTTGGTCCTTCTCCTTAGAAACCTTTCTGCCCCAGCAGGAGCTGTCTGAGCTTCTCTGCTCCCTCCCCTCACCAACCTACTGGCTGCTCTAAGAGTCTGTGGGCAGGCACTGATGTGGGCTCTGGTAACTGCTCTAGGAGTCTGTGGGCAGGCACTGATGCGGGCTCAGGTCCAGCCCATCTCTGCTGGTATGTGCCTGCCAGGCATACCTTCACCTCAGACTCACCATGTGGGAGATGAGGCTATGGAGGTGCTGATGGCTGGTGACCTGACCCTGATCCTTGGTGGTTCCATAGCTGAGGGGGAGAGCGTGGAGGTCTGGTAAATTCGTACCCTCTCCAAGGTGGAATTCGGGAGCTAAATGATTGCCTGGGCCTAGTTTGTTGCTTGCTTTAACTTTTTATTTTGAAGTAATATCACATTTAAAGAAAAGTTGCCAGAAAGAACTTTCACAAGCTTTTTAACCCAGATTTCCAAATTGTGCTGACACAGTTATGGCTGTTTGTAAAGAATATATGGTCGTTTGTTTTCTTTTGTACAGCCACTCTCAGTGTGTAGCCTCGACTGCCTTCAGATTCATGATCCTCTTGTTTCCACCTCCTGAATATTGGGTTACGAATATGCCCTGCTTTCCTGGACCATTTGGTATTCCATTGTGTTTCCTAGAGGCCATCACATTCTTCTTGATTGAGCACAGTGCATCTGTTCACCTTGGATGCTAGTTTACTACCAAACTCCCTCATCAAATCTTGAGGGCCTATTTAGCGTTCTACCAGCTATCCCAGCCATGTCTGCTGGCTAGAGTCTGGTACTTGCCAGTGGCTCATTGTGCAGTTAGTGTCTTGGGTTCTGTTGCTGTGATACAGACCTGAGCAGAACAATGTAGGGAGGAAAGGGTCTATTTCATCTCCATCACTGAAGGAAATCAGGCAGGAACTAAAGCGGAAGCCATTGAAGAACATTTTGTACTAACTTGCTCCTTGCTCAGCTGCTTTCTAAAGCAACTCAGGACCATTTGTGCAGGGGTGGCACTGCCCCCACCCTCTTTGGGCTGGGCCTCCTGTATCAGCTATTGAACAAGAAGATATGTGACAGACTTGCTCCAGACAGTTTGGTGCCACTTTTTCAATTAAATTTCCTCTTCCCAGATGACTGTAGCTTGTGTCAGGTTGACCAAATACTAACTGGGACAGAAGCCATCTCGGTAGCCCTTTGCCCCTCACTCCTCCTGTGCTTCCTGACGGTGGCAGAGGTTCCTCGGTGTGTTTGGCAGACTAGGTGTAGGTATTCTCTTCCTTCGGTATCTGCGCATGCCTAGGCCCAACTTGGGCTGAGTGAGCAGGAATACCAAGTTCTTCCCAGTGTCCTATCAGATCTTTGCTGACTCCATTAGTGGTGATGGGTTCTTAGTCATTGTACTTAAGGTTGTTAACCAGGTTTTTCTACTGTAAATTCAAATCTATACTTTGTACCTGGACCAAGGACTTTGTGGCTAAGAATGTCAAATTCTCATTTATTTCATCTTCTCCTATTCTCAGTTACACAGTTATTAATAAAGCGTATCATAAGTTGTGAATTTCTGATGTCATCCCTTTTTTTTAACATCCCATTTGCCAAGTAGACAGTTTATAGTAAGGGTGTTAAGTGTATCTGTATGGGCCTTGTGGCACTGTGATTCAGTATGTTGTAGGTGACTATTAGTGTCATTGATTTTGGTGTCAGCAGGGGTCTCTAACTTATTATTGTCTCTGTATCTCCTGTTAGGACCCCAGCCATGCCCTTTGCCTCCTATGGGCTCCACACCAGCCTCTTGAAGAGACACATCTCTCATCAGACATCTGTGAATGCAGACCCTGCCTCCCATGAGATCTGGCGGTCAGAAACTCTGCTCCAGGTAAAAACAAAGGCAGCTAGTCCCTGCTTCTCTTTCAGAACAAACGGCTAGCTAACACCTTCCACCATGTGGGGCAGAATCCCAAAGATACCTAGTCAGCTGGAGGCTGAGTCTAAATGGCAGTTTGAAAGCAGTGAAGAGAAACTGATGTACTCTTGTAAGCTAAATGTCATAGACAGTACGTTCTGTCCCAGATTCCCTTGTCCACAGTACTGTTTTCCTCACGAGGACATACTCATTCATCTGCCATCTAGTCTCCAGTGGATCCATCTATGTACATGTTCCATGTGCCCTACCTTGTTCCCTGTGACACTGTCTGTGCTGTAGTGTTGGTTTCCTGTGATCAACATTTGCTGAGTATTAGGTCCTGCTGCAGACATTCCTGTATGTTCTATGACGAGGGCCCTCACAACCTCCACCTTGGTCAGCAGTGAGCTCCCAGCCATTGAGCAGGAGATGCAAGTGGAAGGACAGAGTCCCTCAGGGGCTCGGTGAGTGGCCCTGCCCTCTTCCATGTCCCAGTGTCTGGAGAAAATTAGCTCGTTCCAGGGCTGGATTCTGGGGCTCATGTGGTTAACAGAGCAGCACTGGGAAGACTGGAATTCAGTCCCCAACTGTGCACCACTAGAATATGGGTGCTGTGCTTTTAGAAATCTGCTTATTTTCAGAGTGGCCCCGGAAGGTCATTGTCATCAGTGTTCCCAGAGGGTTTGTGTTGGTGGGGATGGCTCACAGGAAGTGGGCTCTGTGTCCTCTGCCATGAGACAGATGACAAAGACAAGGCTTACAAAAGAAGTGGATTCTGTTTCCCGAACCAGAGCAACAATTCTTTTTATTTTTTTAATAAAAAAATTAATTGTAAGGAAGTATATGTAACATTAATTTTAACATCTTTTTTCCATTGAGTTTTTTGAGACACTTTCTATGTAATCCAGGCTGGCTTAGAACTTTATGTCCATGTACCTCAGCCTCTTAAGTACATCTTAACCATTTTAAAGTAGTGTTAAGTACATTTGATTGTTGTGCATGTGATACACTTTTTTAAATGAATGTGTACATGCATTTATGTATGCATGCGTGTGCGTGTGTTTGTGCATGTAGCATACACCTGTGGAATTTATGTGCACCATGTGCATGCAGACCAGGAGAAGGCATCAGATGCTCTAGAAAGGAGTTACAGGTGGTTGTAAGCACCGTGTGAGTGTTGGGAACTGAACCATTGCAAGAATAGCAAGTACTCTTAACTGCTGAGCCCTTCCAAACTGCATAAATCTCTAATTTTTTAAGAAGTTTGTATATGCATATAGTATATTTGGATCGCACTAATCCCCACTACTCCTCCCAGATCCAACTCCCCATTCCCTTACTTCTCCCAACTTCCCATACTTGCTTTTCCTTCCTTCCCCTTCCTTCCTTTCTTTTTTTTGTAAATCACTGAGTCCAGTCTGTGTTGCCCATGTACTCATGAGTATAGGGCCCCCCCTGGAGTTTAGTCGAACTACAGGGAGCTACACCATCAAAGAACAGGGTCCCCCCCCCCCCCCGCACACTCCCAGAGGTCATCAGTTGTTATAGCTCCTCAGTTAGGGCAGGAGCATGTGAGTTTCTTCCGTGCTAACCTTGTGTGGGTGACCCCAGCAGCGGTGAGTTTTTGAGTGCAGTTTTGAGGTGAGTTTTGTGTCCAGATGACACTTGACTCCAGCTCTTCCTGACAGAGCTCTGGCTCTTATAATCCTTTAGCCCATATTCCACAGTGCTCCCTAATGCATCCTTTGAGGGATGGGGTAAAACCACATTTTGTCTTGAAAAAGGAACTAACCCTTTATGGCTGTTCTCCATCTCCCTTTCCTCCTAGCTCCAGGAAATACTATCTTGCTTCTGTCCCTATCTGACTACTCTAGGCGCTTCATTTCTAGAGGATTTATCTAGATTATGTGGAATATTTTTGTGACTGATTTGCTTTATTTAGCGTAATGTTCTCAGGGTTCATTCTTGTAGCATGATCAGAATTTCCTACCTTTTACTGGACGTAGTGTCTCATCCTGATAATCCCCGACTTAGGTAGCTGAGACAGAAGGATCTTAAGTTCAAGGCCAGCCTATAACATTTTGTCTCTAAAGCTAATAAACAAAATCTCTCATTTTTAATGGTCAAGTAGTACTCTGTTAGATGGCTATATCCATTTATCTGTCTGTAGACACTTGGGTTTTGTCTCCTTTTTAGCTAGCTATTGAGAATATTAGCCTGCTGTTGATGTTCAGTTATCTACTTTTAGGTTTATTTAGCTTTACTTTTATTTATGTGTATATGTATGGGTATGGATCATTTAAGTACAGAGGTCAGAAGAGAGTTTTAGATCAGAACTGCTGTGTGGGTGCTGGGAAGTGAACTGAACAGGGGTCCTCTGGAAGAGCAGCAAGTGCTCATGACCACAGAGCCATTTCTCCAGCCCCTTGCTTTTAGGTCTTGGAATATAATATATCTAGAAATAGCATCATGAGGCCACATGGTAGTTTTGCTTTCTGTTTTCTGTAGTTTGTTTATTTGTTTTGTTTTGTTTTTCAAGACAGGGTTTCACTGTGTAGCTCTGGCTGTCCTGGAACTTGCTTTGTCAACCGGGCTGGCCTTGAACTCACAGAGATCTGCCTGCGTCTGCCCCCTGAGTGCTGGGAGGGATTAAAGGCCTGCGCCACCACCTGTGTGCCTGTTTTCTGTTTTATAGCCACCGCCCCCTTCCCTCCAAGTAGAGTACATGGGTTCCATTTTTTTTTTCACATGGGAAATCAGTATTGTCTCTTATTTTGTGTTTTTTTTTCTTTTTAATATATATGGATATTTTGCCTTCATGTATGTGTACACCATGTTCCAGTTAGAAGAGGGCAGCAGTTCCTCTAGAACAGTAATTACAGGTGCTTGTAAACCACCCTGTGTGCTGGGAACTGAGTGGCTACTGTAACTCAGTGGGTATGAAGTGATGTCATTTTGATTTACCTAATAATTAGCAATAGGTTGACTATCTTTTAAGGTTTTATTGGCTTTTGTCTCTCCTATTTGGAGCATTGTCCTTTTGATATAGGGTTAAGTTTTTAAATTTATATATTCTACATAGAAATTCTTTGTCAGATAAGGGTTGGGAGGTTGTGAGTATGTTCTCCTATTTTGTCACTTGCTTTCACTCTGTAAAAGGGTCTTGTTTTTGATGACGTTCCTGGTGTCTTTTTTTTTGGGGGGGGTGTCACTTCAAAGAGTTATAGCTAAAGCTTCTCCCTGTGTTTTCCTCTGAGTCTTGTGGTTTGGGCTCTTGTACATAGGCCAGCATTCCATTTTGCATTAATTCTTGTGTGTGGGATCAGGTGCCTCACAGCTTGCTTCTTTGGCGTGTGGGCTGCCTGTTTCCAGCACCATTTGTTGGAAAGACTTCCTCACCATTAAATGGTATAATGCCCTGCTGACAGTGTGATCAGTTAATGTCCTTTTGCAGGTTTTTGTTGAAATGTGGCTTCATCATTATTCCCTGGAAATGTACCAGAAAATGCAGTCCCCTCATGCCAAGGTATGTGTCTGTGGTTATTAATCCATCTCCTGTCTCATGCCCTTGCTAGCCTGCTGTATCTTGTCAGCATGAGTCACTTGTGCCAGCTTTGATGGAGGGAAGCAGAAGCCCATTGCTCACCCTTCACTTGAATATCATACACAGCGATGACCTTTGAGCCTGAGGTCCTCGCTGTGTGGCTCTACAGTCCCTTCCCACCACTGGGACAGGCTCGGGTCTGATGCTCCTGGTCTTCTGGGACAGAGAACGCTGTAGGTCCAGTTGATACTTTGAGGTGGCCCTGAGCAGCTCCTGCATGCTGTGGTGACCTTACACCTCTTGGGCCCGCTTACTGTTCTGGTTTGCAGAGCATCAGCAAGCAGCCATCTGTTGTGTGTGGGCTCTGGGACCCTCCTGCATGTGGCCTTGCCTGCTCTTCCTCCTCTCCTCTTCCTTGGCCTTTCCCTTGCCTTCCTCCCTGGGTAGCACACTCATTTGCAGAGATGTGGAGGTGGCAGTGTCCCTGGAACCTCTTGATGTTGGTACCCCTTGGGCAGGTACTCTAGTGGGCTGGTCAGAGTAAAATAGTTCTTTCAGTTAGTGAGTGGCCTGATGGGTCTTGAGAGTCACAGAGTCACAGGCGGAGTCAACATATACTGCTGCTTGATCTCCTTACCCTGTAGACAGATCTTATCATGGCCAGATGAACTCTTGAGCACTTTCCTTAAAATGAAGAGTGATAGGTGATGGTGTTCCCATTAAGTGTGTCCTGTAACTGACTCGGTAGTGAGCCCTGGATACTGCTACCACAGCATTGCTGTAGCCAGTTCTGACTCCAGCATTCTGCCGTGTTGAAGATGGAGACTCTCCCACGACTTGCAAAGTGCAGAGTCCCCCCCCCCCCCCCCGCCAATGTCCATTCATAGCATCACATTGGGAAAGGGGGACAGGGAAAGGCTGAAGATTCCTCCTAGACCTTGGGCACCACTGAGAACCCACGACACCCTTCCTGATTCCAGCCAGACTTGCTCATGGTCTAGGCTGGCACATGGAAGGCTGCTACTGGGCTTCTCCAGGTTCCCAGGCCCCCAGCTGACTCAGCCTTGTCTACCTGGCTTGCTTTGCTGAGGTAGGCTTGCTTTGCTGCAGTGATTCCTGTCGCTCCTGCTGTCTTTCCAGTGAGTAGAAGCCACACCTGCTCTCAAGAGCCAACCAGAAAGGCCCTTCTGGGTTGTTCCCTCTGACGAGTTTATCTTCTGTGGTCAGAGGGAAGGGTCAATGGGTTGTCTCTGTGTGGAAGAGGACTTCCCTCTTTTCCCCACAGCTGCTTCTTCTTGGCCAGACCTTGGGTGGATGAGGCGTGCTAGGAAGGTTGGTGTTCCCTGGATGACTGTCCTTTTCTGTCTTCTACTGAGACAGAACGTAGAACCCAGCCAGAGGTTTCCAGTGGCTGGACACCAGGGAAGGTAGCTGCAGAAGTTGCCCTCCTCTATAGCTCCATCCTGTTACTGGGGCCTGTACTATACCTTCCAGAAATCCTTTCCAGTCCCCAACAAGCCTCCACTGCCACATGCAGAAAAATTGGCACCTGAGATTCCACTCAGGTCAGACTTGTCCAGAGTACATGCTCACTCCCCGTGACTGGGGTCAGTGCTGGCTGTGGTCTGCAGGGCACCTGCCCTGTGTTCCTGCACGAAGGGGAGCCTGATTCCTCTCGGAGCACTGCACTTGAGCCTGGGGTCTGGCACAAAGGAAGCCTGTGAGGAAGGGCCTTTTCTCTTTTTCCTGGAGGCTCCATGGCAAGTCCATTCTTTCCTCTCCTGATAGGGCATGGCCTTTGTGGGGCATGACTGTGCTGGCTTTGGAAGTGCTTTAGCAGGCAGTGGTGCTGCAGGGAGGTGGGGTTGAGGGTGTTGGGTGGGGCCAGGAGGCTTGCTGGCTTGGCTGTTCTGCTGTCCCTAGGCTGCCCCAGCCTCTAGGGGGATGAGACTCTGTTGGATTCTTGGGGGTTCCTTCCCTTGGAAACCCTGTGTGCTGAGAGACAAGAAGTAGAAAAGTCTATCTCCCCAGTTGGAACTAGTAAGCACCCCCACCTTTAGCAGTTTCCAGTGTAGGGACAGAGAACAACCTGGTGGGCTGGGCCCGGGCCCATCTACTCAGATTGGAGAGAACCATCTCATGGAAGGATGTTTATGGTTTTAGATATGTGAGAATTGGTTCTGTTATATACTCATCTGCTGATTTGGTTAAAGATTCACTCTCCCCCTTTTCTGGTACTGGGGTTGAACCTAGGGCCTCACACATGTATGCTGTTCCCAGTGCATTGGGTAAACTTTCAAGTCTAGCCGTGGAAGTCCCTCGGTACTTCCTCACTCGTTGTCCAAGGGATACCTCTGCCTCGGAGCCTGCTCCTCAGTGCTCCTGGGTCTTTGCATCATTAATTCCCTTGTGTACAATGCTCTTGCACATAACTGACCTGTCCGGCTTTAAGGTTTTCCCTACATGTGCCTGTAATCTGGCACTCCAGAGGCCGAGGCAGAATTGCAAGTTCCACGCCCACATAGGCTGCAGTATGAGACCCGGTCTCAAAACAAAATACCTGAAGATTACTTAATACTTCATGTGCATGTTCAGGACAGAGGCTTTATAAATTGGTCAGTTCCATGTGGATCCCATATATGCAGAAGGCCAGTTGTACACCTCCACCCCGAAGTCCTTCTGTGCTTGGCTCAGAGGTTTCTTTTCTGAGCTTCGATGTGGTAGCAATAGCATGTCCCAGTGACAGTGAGCTTTGGTGGGCTGTTATGTGTACATGTTGATACACATTGTCATATATATATACACACATTGTCATTTTAGGGTTAGTGGGACAGTGTTACACTTCTGGAAAAACAGAATTGGGCATACCTCAGGGCTTCTGAGGCCTTCAGCCCCAGCAGCCCAAGACTTCCTGGTGATCTTATGAAGGCTGACCAGCTATGTAGGAACCTTGTGAGGGCTGACCACGCATAGAGACCTTGTGAGGGCACACCATGTGTAGGGATCTTGAGAGTTCATCTGTCTGAGCTGGGGATTGCCTGTGGGAGCCCAGGGCTGTCGGGCAGTTTTTGGGTATTGCCACTGATGAACTGTTGTTCTTGTTTTTTGTTTTTTTTCTCCTTTGTTCTTTCTCTTGGGCTCCTCATGTTTTCTCTCTGCCCTCTTCTCTTCCCCTACCCTATCCTGCCCTTCCCCTCCCCCACCCTGTATGTCCTCTGATCTGCCTCTTCTTGGCCTTTCTCTGTTTGTTGTCTCTCAGTTGGAAGTTCTACACTACCGACTCAATGTCTCCAGCGCCCTCCACAGCCCTGCCCAACCCAGCCTCCAGGCCCTCCACGCCTATCAAGTACTGGCCTTTCCTTCCCTTCCCCTGCCCCAAGGTGGGCGCAAGAGTGTGTGTTGGTCCAGTGTACAGTAAAGGGTCTCCCAGAAGTCTGGTGTGGTCCTGAAGAGGGAGTCCTGAGCAAAAGACACCCATATATTTAGGGGCAGGCCCAATCCAGCCTTCAGCTTGACTTGCCCTCAGGTTTGCCAGCTAGCCTGGTTTCAGTGTATGGCCATGTGGCTGTGTGAGGCACACAGCCTAGAAGATTATGGAATCTTCCTCCTAAGCCCCTAGCCTGCAGGGCTGTCTCAACCTCTCAGGATTTGTGGGGGAGCCTTGCAGTGGTTACGTGTGATGTGGCTCCTGCCCTGTTCAGAGGCATGTAGCTGAAGGATGTAATTGTATCACAAGAGAGTAGGAAAACATGGGGGGCCTTCTGTTGAACCCCAGCCACTTACCGACTCATTCAGAGGCGAATGCAGGCAAGTGGTGACCTCGTGGAGATTGGTGCCTACTTAGGGAGAAATGACCAATGTATAATGGATTTGAGGTCAGTGGAGTGAAGTTCAGACCTCAGGTATTTGGGGGGATGGAGGTGGCTGATTTGTGAGAAACCATGGGAATGCAGAGATGTGCTCCCAAACAGGGCTGTGTCTGTTTACCCTGGGGAAGAACATTATAACAGCTGACACTGAATTGAACAAAGATGAAAAAAGCCAGGCTTGCCCACTGAGTGTTGCTGGCTTCTCACAGAAGGTTGCTGCTTAGAAGCAGCAGGTGGTGAGGCAGTGAAGCAGCTTCCAGGGAAGACCCCATAGCAGGAACTGTGAAGATGAGCCCGAGGCTGGGCATAGTGGGAAATGCCATGTATGGGCTGTGGGAGCACATCTTCCTGTCATTAGAAAGTACAGATGGCACTGGGGACACCTGTAATACCCCTCTAGCATGTGAGCCCTCCCCACCCCATAGAAGAGGGGAGGAGATGGCTGGGAAGGGTGCCCAGGGCTGGTTACCTACAACCTCATGCAAAGCCGGGTAAGATGGGGCGGTGCTTGCTGCTGGGGGAGATGGGGTGCGGCTCCTATGATGGTGCTGTTTGCTCTCTAAGCTGAGGAGCTGAGTTGATGTCACTGCTCAGAGTGTCCGGCCAGCTGCCAGGAGAGGAGCTGTATGTAGAGGGATATGAGTGGGAGCTATAGCCTGGCCTGATGGTTGTTGGTGTTGATTAGTCCTTGTGACTATTGCATGTTCAAGGCCAGCCTGGTCTATAAAGTGAGTTCAGGACAGCCAGGACTGTTACACAGAGAAATCCTGTCTCAAAAAACGAAAAACAAACAAAAAATAGAAAATGGACTAGGACTCTGGTGGGTTGGTATGGTTATGCCAGTTGTCCAATTGCATTTAACTTATGTTAAACTTTTTTTTTTCTCTCTCTCTTTTTGGTTTTTTGAGACAGAGTTTCTCTGTAACAGTCCTGGCTGTCCTGGAACTTCCTTTGTGGAACAGGCTGGCCTCCAGCTCACTGAGATCTGCCTACCTCTGCCTTCCAAATGCTGGGGTTAAAGGCGTGAGCCACCACTGCCCAGCCCTTCTCTATTACTAACAATGTCACCGCTAGTCAATTATAAAGACCAAAAGGATTTTGGTTTTGTTTTTATGTAGTGCTGGTCCAGAGTGGAAAAGGGATACCTCTGATGATGACTTTAGTGCTGGCCAATATAATGGCAGGGGACAAGAAGTGTTGTCGACCAAACTAGGTCAGCACCTGTGAGGAGGAGGCAGGCAGGTGGCCACTCTGAGGCCAATCTGAGTCACTTGGGGTGACTGTCTCAAAAAGCCCAGGGCTGGCGGTAAAGCTCAGTGGCTCAGAACCTTCTCAAGGCCTGGGTTCCGCCCCCAAGAAGCCAGACTGTCTTTATGGCACCCGCTCTGGAGATGACCCACTAACCCGCTGGTCACATGATAGGATTGACCCGTCCTGAGCTCAGAGCCCTGATCAGATGCTGATCTTCAGGGTCACCAGGCCCATCTTTTAATACCTGAATAGTGGGGATTAGGTTAGATTTCCTATTTTTAGAGGGTGTAGACTGGCTTGTCTGTTTTTCCTCAGAAGCAGGAAGTCCTTTGGGAAGACTTTGAAGTTCTAGATAAGCAGAAGAGAACAGCCTTCCTTATAGCTAGTGTGGTGTGATCTGGGAGTGGGACCTTTCTCTCCCCTTTCTTTTTGAAACAGTTTTATTATGTAGCCTTGGCCTGCCTGCCGTGTAGGCTATAATAGCTTAGCACTTACCACAGTCTCCCTGTCTCTGCCTCCAAATGCTGGGATTGTAGCCATTTATCACCATGCCCAGCCGTAGTGAAGGCACTTTAATGACGCACAGGCCTGAGTATGGTCTCCTGTGTGCCAGAGGGTCAGGCCCTTTGCCAGCCTTAGCCCCTCATCAGGGCCCAAAAGATGTGGGCAGAGGAGCGCCTGACTGGACTCACTCCTGCCTCCAGATGGCATCTTTATTCCTTGCCCAGAAAACACCACCTATACTCAGATACTCAACAACCAGAGAGGCCTCCGGAGAGCCAATAAAAGGCTCCTTTTGGTCCAGAGATTGTGTTTGCGTTGTGTCTAAAGTTCACTTCACAAGCCTGAGAATTCTCTAGTCCTGGGGACTTTAGCTGACTGGCAGTGGGGGAAGTAGCTCCTTGGCTTCCTCCAGGCTTGGGTCTTCATCTGACTGTGCCTAGGACAGGCAGCTGGGCGGGCCTGGGCTTGTGGCTGGAGAAGGAACTGGGAAGAAAAGACATACTCTCACTTGAGCAAGGTGAGCTTTTTGCACTTTAGGAGGCAGCCAGACAACTTTGGATCCAGAGCCTAGGTGGGCTAGTGACCCACCCTGTGTTCACCGTCTGGCTCAGCAGGAGGCAGGGCCCTGAGGCCCAGCACAGGCTGCAGTTGTCTGAGGGTGCATGGCCAGATATTGCCAAGGTAGGGTGTGAGGCGCTCTTTGATGAGTGTTTCACCAGCCTGCCCAGGGCGGGCACAAGGCCACGTGCCTCAGTGCTCTGGGCTGCTGTCAGTTCCGCTCCAGCAGCATGGCCTGATGCTTGTCTCCTGCGGGGCTGCAGTAGGTGCTGTAGCCTGACACCGCACCCCTCCCTAGGAGTCCTTCACGCCCACGGAGGAGCACGTGCTGGTGGTGCGCCTGCTGCTGAAGCACCTCCACGCCTTTGCCAACAGCCTGAAGCCAGACCAGGCTTCCCCGTCGACACACTCCCATGCCACCAGCCCCCTGGAGGAGTTCAAACGGTGGGTGTAGGGTGTGGTAGGGCTCCTAGGCCTCCGTTCCCCTTCTGTCTACTGCGACAGATCCCTGCTGGCCTGTTTGAGGCCAGAGGGCTGGCCGCTGCTGCTCTTAAAGCCTTCCCTCAGGATGAGGTTCTCACCCTTCCTAATGCTGCTACCCCTTTAATACAGTCACATACAACATACAGTTGCTGTGCTGCCCTCCAACCATAAAATTCTTTGTTGCTACTTCATAACTGTAATTTTGCTACTGTTATGAATCATAACGTAAATATCTGGTAGGCGACCCTAAAGGGGTCACGATCCACAGGTTGAGAACCGCTGCTCTAGCTGCTCCCTGTGTAGTGGGAAGAGCTGACTGGCCAGAGATCACAGCCTTGCTGTTCTGTCTTACCTCAGTCAGGAGACAGGCTGGTGCCAGAGTCTGACTTCAAAGGCAACTTATATACTGTGTTCTTGACCTCTGGTTTCTTCTGGACAACAGGATAGAAACAGCTTGTACCTCAGGGGAATGCTCAGTGTTCCCTACAGGCAGAACAGACTCACTCACAGGCCATGGCTGGTGCCTGTGAGCAGCCACACACCCCTGGGCAAGTGACAGCTCATGACTCTCCCGTCTCCACAGGGCTGCAGTGCCACGGTTTGTCCAGCAGAAGTTATATGTCTTCTTACAGCACTGTTTTGGCCACTGGCCTCTGGATGCATCCTTCAGAGCCGTAAGCACTTATCCCCTGCCCCCATCCTCATTGTCGCCTCCTGGGCCATGAAGTTGGCAGCCTGTGGGGTGGGTTGACAGAATGGGGGTGAGGGGCTGTCACCACAGGCCTTAGAGATAAAGGTTTGCTATTCTGTTGGCTTTTGAGTATGGAAGAGCCATACTCTGTTCCCACAACCCTCAGAGGGACTTGCACGAGGTACTTGAGTTCCTGCGGTGTGTTCTTGGGAATCTGTAGGAGGAGCCAATCATTTACTGACGTCTACATTGCAGTTGGAGAAAAGTGCAGAGCCCAGCAGGGCATTAGCCCTGCAACTAGAGCATAGATCTTTTTCTGGCCTGTCTTCAGAGCCGGGTCTAGACCATCAAAGGATGTGTCTGAAAGTCAAGTGCTCTAGCCTACAACCACAGGCCTTCAGGGCACATGTGTCCCTCCTTAGGTCCTGGAGATGTGGCTGAGCTACCTGCAGCCATGGAGGTATGCCCCTGAGAAGCAGGCTCAGAGCAGTGATGCCCAGCCACGGTCCGTGTCGGAGAAATGGTGAGCACCCCCACCCAGCTCACGGACCCAGTGATAGCACTGCTCTCTCTAGCAGATGCTGCCTGGTGGACTGTGCTCCAGTCTCACAGAATGCGGACAGAGCATGACCCTGGTGGACCGTGCTCCAGTCTCACAGAACGGGGACAGAGCATGACCCTGGATCCCCATCTCCTTGCTTTGGCCTAGCCTGGCTCTATGGCTGTCCCAAAGTCCCCCATTTCACCCTTACCAGCATAGAGCAACTGCCCTGTTCCCTTTATCTTATTCTCCTTGGGGTACTGGGCTCACTATGGCCTTTCCTCTCCTGGGTCCCAGTCTTGCTCTTCACATCCTGTTCCAGGAGACCTTGTTGTGATGTCCATGGCCCTCTTGCGAAGGGTCATATGTTTGATGCTTAGTCACACCAGAGGACTGAGGTGTTGCACCCCCCTTTCTGCCTAATGCCTGTGACTCCTTTGTATGGTGGCAGCAGCTGGGGGTGTCAGGAAGGGTGAGCTGTAAGGACCAGTATGGCTCCTGTCTCCAATAAGAAGTCTACTCCATAGTCTTCTCTGCCTGGTCCCCATCCTGCCATTTGTCTCCAGGGCACCCTTCATCCAGGAAAACCTGCTGATGTACACCAAACTGTTTGTGAGCTTCCTGAATCGTGCACTCCGCACAGACCTGGTCAGCCCCAAGAACGCACTCATGGTATTCCGAGTGGCTAAGGTCTTTGCCCAGCCCAACCTGACTGAGATGATCCAGAAAGGTGAGTCTTCAGCCCTGGGCCAACCCCACTGAGCTAGGACCTCAGCTGCTGAGAGGCAGCACAGAGGAACAAAAGGATGCAGCATGACTCAAGGACTTTCACCATGGCTTGGGGACTTGGGGGACATCAAAAGTTAGTAAACGCTCTGGGCTTGGTTGAATGTCCCATTCCCAGTGCTGGCAGCCAGGTAATGGCTGCATTGAGCTCAGAGAGATGGGCAGCAGAGCTCGAAACTGCTGTTGGTCCCTGTTGACGAGTGGACGGTGACAGGCAGCAGCTGCTGTCGCTAACCTAGCACTTGTCCACTGTTGGTGCTGCTGGGGCTCCCGCGCTTCAGACCCTTTGACAACCCAAGTACAACCCCTGCTCAGCATTGCTGCAGCTCTTCAGGAGCCTGAGAAAATGGTCTGGAATTCTACCAGGAGCTCCTGGATGCAGGTGCCAGACCCCTCTTGCTTTCTAGGAGAGCAGCTGTTCCTGGAGCCAGAGCTCATCATTCCCCACCGCCAACATCGTCATTTCACCATCTCCAGCAGCTTCCTGTCACCATGGCCCCCAGTTGTGACAGATGCCTCATTCAAGGTGAAGAGCCACGTCTACAGTCTGGAGGGCCAGGACTGCAAATATACTCCAATGTTTGGTCCTGAAGTCCGGACCCTGGTGAGTTACCAAAGGGCCACACTAATGTGAGCTCCCTGAAGTATTGAAGACTAGTTGAAGCAGGGAAGGGCTTTTCAGTTCAGGAAAGAAAGGAGGAAGGCTGGATACAGAGTAGATGCTCCAAGTTCTTTCCTCCCCTCCCCTCCCCTCCCCTCCCCAGTAACAGGTAGTATTTTCTAATAATCAAGAGCATCTACACCATAAATGACATTTTCCCCTGTGGGTGGGCACTCTTCCCGAGCTGGTCACCCAGGCCGCCCTGCCTTAGTGCAGTGACGCCACCTTTGGCGGCCTTGAGCCATTTGCCATGCCTGTGCCTCCCTCGCAGGTCTTGCGCCTTGCTCAGCTCATCACTCAGGCCAAGCAGACTGCCAAGTCCATCTCTGATCAGTGTGTGGAAAGCCCCGCTAACCGTTCCTTCCTGTCATGGCTGGGTTTTGGCACCACAGACCCAAATAGCTGCTACCCATGCAATGATCTGGATGAGATGGGTCAGGACAGTGTCCGCAAGACAGATGAGTACCTGGAGAAGGCCCTGGAGTACCTGCGCCAGATATTCCGAGTATGTGCTACACGGCTCCCTCTGTGAGGGACTCACTCTAGTGGGGGTGAAGAGCTCTCCCCTTCCTTCCCTTTGAAATTCCCCCTGAAAGCAGAGACCTTCTCTCTGCTAGCTCAGTGAAGCCCAGCTGGCCCAACTCACGCTTGCCTTGGGAAACGCACGGGACGAGAATGGGAAGCAGCAGCTACCAGATTGCATTGTGGGGGAAGAAGGACTCATCCTTACACCCCTGGGCCGCTACCAGGTAGGTCGCCAACAGACTGCTACCACTTCTTTCACAAGAGGTGCGTAATGGTCACATGATCTGTCCTTGGCTTCCCTTATCCTCTTGCCCGTGTTGTTTGCAAAGATGTATTTTCGGAACTTTTCTCACTGCCTGGGTTTCTAGATCATTAATGGTCTGCGAAGGTTTGAAATTGAGTACCAGGGGGACTTAGAGCTGCAGCCCATCCGGAGCTACGAAATCACCAGTCTGGTCCGAGCACTCTTCCGACTGTCCTCTGCAATCAACCGCAGAGTAAGTGAGCAGCTGGGGCAACTGGGCTTCCAGAGAGCGCTCCTGCCCCAGGCAGCATCTCCTCCTTCACAGTCCTGCTTGATCCAAGTCTGGGTAGAGAGTGAGGAAGCCTGGAATAGAGGGTGCTCTGCTGTCCCCAACGCTGCTGAGACCATGCTTGTTACTCAGTTTGCAGGCCAGATGGCAGCTCTGTGCTCCCGGAATGACTTCCTTGGCAGCTTCTGTCGTTATCACCTCACTGAGCCAGCCCTGAGCAACAGACATCTGCTGAGTCCTGTGGGGCGGAGGCAGGTGACCAGTCCTGCCCGGGGCCCCAGGCTCAGCCTGCGTTTCCTGGGCAGTTACCGGACGCTGCTGCTGCTCCTGATGGCTTTTTTTGTGGCCTCTCTGTTCTGTATTGGACCCCTGTCCTGCTCCTTGCTCCTGGTCCTAGGCTACCTCCTCTATGCCATAGCTATGACACTGCTCACTGAGCGGGGGAAGCTGCACCAGCTCTGACCTGCTGGCCATCTCTCCTGAGCAGACTTGTGGGAGTCGACACATGACCCATTCCTGGGCTGAGAGACCCTGGAAGGTTGCTCCAAAGCCAGGAATAGAGGGGTAGGTTATCTTCAGAGTTCTTGGGAGTGGGGTTCCTGCAAAGATGGAGTTACTCAGAGGAACCTAAAGTATGAAGGAGTGTTCCAGCTAGGAATGTAAGGGGTGACATCAGAAGGCTCAGGGGCCATTCTGTAGGACAATCAGTGCTGGCCATGGGTCCTCACCTTCAGCCTAAGGTCCCACAAGTGACTAAGCTAGTAATCAAGGCCTTGGTAACCATTTTACTGTTTTTGCTGTGCAGAGCTCAGGAGCTAGTGTGCCCACAGCAGGCTCTAAGCCTGGGCTCTGTGGGAGCTGGTCCTGCCCTGGCCTCTCTGTGAGGTAGGCAGAATGGGTTCCAGGCCCCACAGTGCCACGTGGCAGGCAAGTGTTGAAGATGGCCACTGGTCCTCAGCCACTTGGGGATGGAGTTGGGTCCTTCCAGCTTCTGTGGATACAGTGCAACAGTGTTGGATTCATCTGTAAAACCAAGGACTTCTAGGGAAGGTCACCTTTGTAACACAACGTCTCTGTGAAAGAAGGACACCTTGACAGTCAAAGCCCAGACACCTGAGGCCTCATGGCTGTCCCGTAGGCGATACCAGCAGCATCTCCATGGTGTTTTTAAAGCAGCCCTTTGTTCTGGGTGTGCACAGCTGTTGTTAAAAACAAAACAAACTTTTTTTCAAGTTTTAACACTGGGCTTTGTATTTCAATGTAATTTCAGAATACATCATGGGACCATGACCAAAAGTCGACCCAAAACATAACTGACCAAACCAAGGATCCGAATAAACCATTCTTCGGAGACTTTAACTGTCTGGGCTGAATCTTTAGCACATTCACCTGCATGGGGTCCCTGGGCTCTCAGGAACCATGGAGCAAGCTACTGGACACAGTGGCATCTCTATCTCATCGCACACACAGTCCTTTCTGCCTGTTGCTTCCCTAGTGTGTGTCACTTTAACTCTGGGCGCCTTGAGAGTCCCTCCGGAACAAGCATCACCTCTGGCTTCCAGAAGCTTTTTAATTTTTTAAAGAATGTTAATGTTATTTTATGGAGTAAGTGTTGCTTGTGTCTGTGCATCACATGCATTGCTGAAGGAGGCCAGAGAGTTGTCGCTGTGTGCTGGGGAACAAACCCCAGTCTTCTGCAGTGTCCGTATCCAATTGCTGAGCCATCTCTCTGGCCCCCAGAAGAGTCATGAGTGCTGGATCTATGCTAGCGAGCTCCAGGCCAGCATCTTCCCAGGAGTACAGCCCCCTTATGGGGGGGAGGGGCGGTTGCCATTTGAGTGTCCAGTGTCCCCAATTCCCCTGGTCAAAGCTTCTGAATGACTAACCCTTATCAATAACCCTGTCTATCAGCATTTTTCTTTTTGGGGGGTGGTGGGGTAGGAAAAGGTGTTTTGAGACAGTTTCTCTATGTAGCCTTGGTTGTCCCAGAACTCATTCTGTAGGCCAGGCTGATTTCAGAACTCAGAGGTCCGCCTGCCTCTGCCTCCCAAGAGCTGGGATTAAAGGTGTGCCACTGTGCCCAGCATGACTATCAATATTTATGAGATGAGTCTTTTTAATGTTTTTTTTTTTTACTCTGACAGTTATATATGTGTGTGTGTATACACACACACAAAATGTATTGGTCATATCCACCCTGACTCCCCCTCCATGCCCCCTGGAGTGGGGGAAGGGACGGAGTATGTGCATATGTGCCATAGTGTGTGTATGGAGGGTACAGGAGAAGCTGAAGGACTTCTGTCTCGTGGGTTTGATGGATTGAATTCAGGCTTCCCAGTAAGTTTCTCATCTGACATAGTAGCTTCAGTTATCTACTTGATACAGCTGGGAAAGGGAACTTGAGCTGAGGAGTTATACATGGCACCTTTTCTTGATTGTTTAGCCTAGCCTGCTTTGGGTGGTGCTATCCCTAGACAGCCTGGGAGCAAGCCCATTAGCAGTGATCCTTCCTTTATTGGTTTCTGCTTCAGGCTCCTGCCTTGAGTTCTTGTGTTGGCTTCTGCATGACAGACTATAACCTGTAAGTTAAAATAAACCCTTTCCCATTTTGTTTTTGGTCATGGTGTTGATCACAACAGAAAATAACTAGGGCACTCAACTAAATCATCTCCCTGAGTTTTGTTTTTTCTTTTTTTCACTGTAGCCTACGCTGAAACTCAGTATGTATCCTAGGCTAGAATTATAGTTGTTAGCTTCCACTATCAGTTTGAAATGGGCTTTTAAAAATTTGTTTCTGTGTTTGTTTTGAAGATAGGATTTCACTGTGTAGCTCTGGCTGGCCTGGAACTCACTATGTAGACCAGGATAGCCTCAGAATTACAGAGCTGCCTGCCTCTGCAGTGCTGAGATTGAAGCACAAAAGTGTCTTATGGCCATCTATTATGAGATCTGGTACCCTCTTCTAGCGTGCAGGCAGAACACTGTATATAATAAGTCTTAAAAAAGAAAAGAAATTTAGTTTTGAAACCAGACTTGGTGGTGCTTGCCTTTAATCCCAGGATTCAGGAAGCAGAGATGGATCTCTGAGTTCAAAGCCAACTTGGCCTACATAGCTGGACTAAGTCTCAAATGAAGGAAGGAATGAATGAATGGTCTCCAGGCAGCACAGGCTCAACTATGTCTCGAATAAATTAATAAATAAACGAATGACCAAATGAATAAATGGTCTGGTCTCCAGGAAGCAAAGACAGAACTCTGAGGTCAAGGCCAGCTTGTCCTACATAACTAGACTGTGGTTCAAACAAACAAACAGACAATTTGGTTTCCAAGTGGCTAAGAGTGCCTGCTGTGAGGCTGGAGAGATGATCCAGCAGTTAAGAGAGCTTCCTGCCCTTGCAGAGAACCTGTAGCTCCAGCTCTAGGGGGTCACTGCCTCTATGGGCAGGGCACACCAATAGTATGCACTCCTACAGACTAAAACTAAGTTGGGCTTTCTTTTTTAAAGAAAAGATCTATGTATTATGTATACAACATTCCTTCCATGTATGCTTGCATACCAGAAGAGGGCACCAGATCTCAGTATAGATGGCTGTGAATTGAACTCAGGACCTCTGGAAGAACAGTCAGTGCTCTTAACCTCTGAGCCATCTCTCCAGCCCTAAGTTGGGCTTTCTTATTTCAGGTCCTGCTAACTGGGTTCTCTGGACAGAAAAGTAAATGCTTCCTTCAAACAGCTCTCTCTTTGTTTTTTTTTTTGTTTTTTTTTTTTGGTTAAAGATTGTTAGTTGTTTTGTTTTTTCGAGACCGGATCTCACTAGGTAGCCCTGGCTGTCCTGGAACTCACTGTGTAGACCAGGCTGACCTTGAACTCACAAAGATTCTCCTGCCTTTGCTTCCCAAGTGCTGGAATAAAAGGCTCTCTTGTTCTTTATATGTCTCTCCTGTACGGGTTTAGGCAATTTTCTTCCTCCCTCCCTCCCTCCCTCCCTCCCTCCCTCCCTCCCTCCCTCCCTCCCTCCTTCCTTCTTTCTTCTTACACCCACAAAGATTCTATGAGTGTTAGAAGATTTTTAAAAACTATCTTTGTTTAAAAGTAAGCTATTAAAGCGGAAGACTAAGACCAACTTTAAAAATCAGTGCTGTGGCACCAGCGGGCTAGGATGGTGGCTCAGCAGGTATAGTGATTGCTGCCCCAGTATGAGTTCCTAAATTCGTTCCCTAGCACCCACATGAGAAGTGGGGAGGGAAGGCGCACACCCAGGATCTTAGCACTGGGCGGCGGGGAGATGGGAGGATCCTGGGGCTCCGGGCCTGCCCAGCTAGCAAGGAGGACAGAGTTTAGCTAAAATGCTAAAGCACGCACCCGCACACTAAACAGTTCAGGAGGCAGGCGCGTTCCTCTGAACAGAACGCGGCCGCAGGCCCCGCCCCATGGCGCGCCCCGCCCTCTCCGGCGCGCCCGTTCCCACGGCGACCGGGCGCCAGGCTCCCGCAGCGGGTACTGAGTGGCGGAGGCGCCTTCATGAGCGGGGCAGGGGTGGCGGCCGGGGCACGGCCCCTCAGCTCCGCGGCCCCAGGCTCCCGGAGTGCGACCCGCCCACGCCCGCGCCCTCCTGTCGGCCTGCAGCACGCGGGGACGCAGCAGGCTCCGCTCGGGCTCAGCGAGGCCCAGAAGCGGATCCTGGACCTGGAGAAAAGCCTGCAGTTCCTACAGCAGCAGCACTCGGAGACGCTAGTCAAACTCCACGAGGAGATAGAGCACCTGAAGCGGGAGAACAAGGGTGAGCCTCTGGGTGCTAGCCCAGCATTTACAGCCCGAATGCCGCGGCCATCAACTCTGAACAGTCTCCGGGTGCGGGGAAGGACGTGGGTGGCTTCTCTTTAGTAGGGCTTGCCTACAGTAGGGCTTAGTTAGTCCTCATGTGGTTCGTTTGTGCCCACCAGCCCAGGCAAATGCTGGACCTTCTGTGCACTCTGCCCAGCGCAGAGTACGGCCCAGCTCATTGTTTAAAATCGTTGCGGAAGTTAAACAGCAGAGCAAATGCGAGTAAATGGTCACCAACTAAACACATACAGATCTTTGGCAGGGATTGCTTGGATACTGCCTTGCATCCCTTCCAACCGGGGCGGGGCACCCTACATGCTCCCCATCCCCAAGGCTTGGCCTACCCAGAACTTTAGGCCCCAGTGTGACATGACTGCTATTCACTCTGCCTCACACCTTAGCTAGCGCTGCTCAACTTCCTCCCACTCAGGACCTGTGGCCTCAGTTTTCTCCCTCTTTCTGGTACTGTTTCTACCTGGAATGCCGAAGATTATTTCACTGGGCATCCTACTACATTAGAACTCCCTCTCTATGCTTTGACGGACCAGCCCCATGTCAAACCCCACTAACCATTGCCAGGGGACCCTGGAAGGCCAGCCATCCTGTCTTACTTTAGCAGCCCTGTTCCAGGCTGGCCTGGGGATGACAGGGATCAGCCAGAGGCATTTCTGGTGGGACCCATGTAAAGAGGAGCCACACTTCTGCTCTGAGTGGCTGTAGATTGTAGGTGTGATGATAAGGAGTCTTTGCTTGCTTTCAGATCTCCACTACAAACTAATCATGAACGAGAAGCCTCAGAAAAAAGGTAGGACTCAGCTGTTTGCTGGGAAGCACCACTCATGCCCACGTGGCGGCACCGAGGCCTGCGTGCTAACCAGTATGGGCCACTTTCCCCAGCCACAGCTGGTTTGCTGGCTCTCAGCACACAGGCATGAGGATTAGGAACTGTGCAGTAGGAACAGTAGGGAGGCTGCAGATGCTCCGGCTGCTGAGCCGAACTCCTGCAACTGGAGCAGCCCCGTGGCAGCCCCATCCCCTGACCCTCATAACCCTGGTAGGTCAATGGCTGCTGTGATACCTGCCCCTGGATCCCTAGCCCCGAGCCACTGCTTCCTTACACTTGAGTGAGGTGTCTCTCAGCATACTCCCTTTGGGGACTCCTTCCTGCTATCTCCACAGCAGCCTTAGGGGCCTGAGAACTAGCCAGTATCCAGAGCCCTTCCTCCTGCCCACTGTGGCTTGCTCTTCTTGTTGGTCCTCCAACATAGCACAGCCCAAGGGCACATCAGCTGAGTACCTAGGTTCCCTCCCCTAATAAACTTTCAGGTCATTTGGTAATCTGATTGTTAAAGATGTCTGCCTGGAAATGAATATCCCAATCCTGGCATGCCCGGGCTTCCTCTTCATGAAGGCATGCAGAGAATAGGAGGGCTCTTCAGCAGGGCAGGATGACCTGTTATGAACCCAGTGCAGCCCAAGCTGGTGGCCCGGCCCCAGCAGGACGTGGAGGTGGAAGCAGAGGCCATGCTTGATCCAAGACCTGCCTTAGGGCCTTCTGCTTCTTTGGTCACAGGACTTCTGCTTGGCAGCTGGCCCCTGCAGAAGCCTGGGGTGACTGCTCCTGTGGGGGCTCACCTGGGTGTGTAGCTACCATAAGAAAGTGTGAGACACAGCCCTGCCAGAAGCGGGTTCTCCAGCTGAGCCCTGCGTCTTCCCCACAGGCAGTCTCTCTACATCCAGTCTTCAGTCCAACAAGTCTACCTCCAACTCCACAGCATCTGGTGAGCCAGGGCCCTAGGCTGGACAGTCAGTGGGTCGTGCTGCCTAGAGAGTTGAAAATCCTTGTCTTTGGCAAAAGGGGCAGCCCCAGTATCCTATGAACAGAAACACCCAGTGAAAGGGTCTGTGGGACAGGAGTCCTTGAGGTGAGGCTCCCTAGGAGGATAAAGCCTGGCTGTCAGTGTGGCATAGCCAGATGCTGTAGCAGGCCCACCCTTTGGGGTAGTGAGTAGCTGTGTCATTAACAGAGGAACTCACGTACCCAGTCTGTTTCCTTCTGGGAGGGTGGTATGTGCTCCACCCATAGCCCCCAGCCCCTGCCCAGACAAAATACAGAGCCTCTTCTTACATTCACCTTCTATAGGAGGCTAGCCAGCTTCATAGCAGCAGCCCTGGGTGAATGAACGCACGCAGGCCAGATCCCAGGCATCTAGTTTCTTCTACCCCAAAACGGAAGCCAGCGTCCTCCACGTGACTAATCTGGCACGTCCAGCAGGCGCTACCACAGGCTTCACCCTCCCAACTTTATTCCTTCCCTCTCTTCAGGACAGCGGAGGAAACTGATGCAGGGTCAGGGCTACTTGGGTCCATTGGTTGATCCTAGAGAATGGGTCAGTGGCTTCTAAGGCCTTTTGTGATGGCCCTGTTGGTGTGCCCTGCAGCCAACTCTCAAGGCAAGACCAAGCCCCAGCCCAGCTCCTTCAAGAAGCAAGAGCTGAAGTCTGACGCCCTCCAAAAGACAGAGCTGGAAGAGCAGTCACTCAGCAGTGCTGCCCTGTTCCACAGCAGCAAGCTGGACAAGGCCTCTGGGGTGCAGGGACAGGCCAAGTAAGGCCTGCTTGCACCCGAGGACCAGGCCTGCACCCCAAGGGCCCCAAGCTTACCCTTAATAGGTTTCCACCCTGGGACCAGCATCTCCATAGACCTGACTCCATTTTGATGAAAATGGGCTCCAGGGAGCAGGCAGCTGCCAGGTTGCTTACTGTTCTACTGGCCTCTACTTTCTTCTCTCCCCTGGGGGTCCTGCAGAGACCCCTGGTTGACCTCATCTACAGGGGACCAGTGGAAACCCCTAAATTGCTATTTTCTCAGAGAAGAGACAGAAAGTGATTTGGCCTAATTAGTTTGCCAGGAGGGAGGGTGGGGTCCCCAGGGACAAGGGTCTTGATATGCAGACCTGGCTGGCTCGGAACTTACCCTGTAGGCCTTTCCCCGCCTCTGCCTCCTGTGTATGAGGATTACAGGTGTGAGCCACCACACCTGGCTATAGTCTGTTTTTACCAAGAACCACTGAGTAGGATTCCTGCGCCCGACAAGACTGGAGCCGGCATCTGTCTGATCAGTTTGCCTTTGGGAGACATGGGTTAGCAGAGCAGAGCAAGAGCCAACTCTGGGACCCCAGTTTTCCCAGTAGTCAGGCTCTGCCTTCTCTGAAGCCCCAATTCCTGGAACTACTATGGGCAAGAAACATGTGGGATGAGGTTACCTGGCAGCTAGCTAGTTGCTCCCCTCAACAAGGCAGAAGAGAGACCTGGGTCACAGCTGGCTCCGGAGCACCCTGGCTAGTGGGCAATGGAGCCCCACCTCTTCCACACTGGAGGCAGGGAGGCTGTGGGTGGGTGGCTAGACCATTCCCACAGGTCGTCTCTGTGCTGCTGTAATGTTTCAGAGACGAGGATGCAGAGGCTTCCAATTCAGGGGCCACGTTGGTGGGGGGCAGTCATGGCAGGCAAGGAACAGGGATGGCCTCCATACTGGGCCTGCCCCCGTGCCTGCGCAAGCCCACCACAGTGCAGCAGTGTGAGGTGGTCATCCGTCAGCTGTGGAACGCCAACCTCCTGCAGGCTCAGGAGGTGAGGCCCTGGGCAGGCATATGACCCTGCACGCCAGTGGCACGGGACACTGGACCCACCATGCCTCTCCCTGCTTTTCAGCTACAGCACCTCAAGTCACTCCTGGAAGGGAACCAAAGGCCCAAAGCTGCAGCTGAGGAGGTTGGGCTGGGCTCTCCAAAGTGAGTGCCTTGTGCCCGGCGCCCTGCCCCAGCCCAGGGGAGGTGTGGGCATCATGGCTAACTTTCTTTCCCAGGGACCAGGAGTCCATGCAGTTCCCCAAGGTCACCGCCAAGGGCCTCTCTAAGAAGTGGTAAGTCCCAGGCACAGGGAGTGGATGCCCCCAGGGACAGAAGGGTAGGGTGTCCAGAGTTAAAGCCAGGCAGGCCCTGCTCCTAGCCCAGCGACTGGCTCAGGTTACCCTGAGGCAGCTGCCAGATGCCTGCCCTGACCATGCTTTCCTCCACCCAGCCTAATTCTGAGCCCAATGCCTGCGACAGAGCGTGCCATCCTGCCTGCACTGAAGCAAAGCCTGAAAACCAACTTTGCTGAGCGGCAGAAAAGGCTGCAAGTAGTGCAGAGCCGGAGGCTGCACCGCTCCGTGCTGCTGGGCCGGCGCCCTGGGGGCCGGCCATCCTCTCTTGATAGTGGTTCACATCAGCCCTACTTTTCAGCCACACGAAATTCCAAGACAGACAGAACCCATGACAGATAAAGTACTTGTTCTCAGAATTGAGGAAACTGTCTATTTTCTCTATTATTTTACTATTCCTGCATCTATGCAAAAGCACGTTATAAAATGTTATTCTACTACCCACGGACTGAAAATAAAACTGTTTCTCCAAGGCCTAAGCTGCTTTCCTCACAGCTGTCAGGTGTCCCTGCTGCTCTGGAAGGGCCTGCCCCATCTAGGCAGCCAGAACTGGCACGGCCTAGGGGTGCTGTGCACTAGCAGTCTCACGGCATTTTGGGGCCAGCTGGCTTCCTCCCTTGACTGGCCTGCGGGCTGCCTTCTAGGTACATGGGCGTGACTGAGAACACTGTCCTGGCTCACCTGCTGGAGGGAAAACTGTCTTCTCCAGATCACACTCTACCTCAGGCCAGCAGATGCCACCCAGAAGTGGCCAACCTGCGCCTACTCCTACCCAGCATCAGAGCCTCACCCCTCCACTACCCACCCTTACATTAATCTCAGTAAACTAGACCAGGGCCTGAATCAGGAGGCAATGTCAGGAAGTAGATGAGGTCCAAGGATCCTAAGATGGACAGTACCCCTGCCAGTGGGCCTAGACTCACAAAAGGTAGACACAGTAAACTCCTGACAAACACAGGAATAATAAATTTATTATAAGAATCATATAACAGAGTAGTGCACATATAAAAAGGGGGAATTTCTTTTCACCAGAGCGCTACCCATTACAGCCCAGCGTGGCAAGTGCCTTAGGGCAGCGTTCTGAAGGAAGCCCATGCTTCTGGTGGCGGTACAGATAATAAGAATACGGTGTTCTGAGGCTGTGGGTCCCAATGACCGTATCTGACCAGCTGCTCATGTCTCACAGCACTGACAAAGGCCCTTCACCCAAGAGTGGCAAAGGAATGTCAGGGGCAGCCCCCGCCCCAGCTGGTCCTTCTCACAGCACTGAGGAGATCCATGAAGCTGAGGTCCTGCTAGCAGCAGAGAACCTGCTGCTGCCGCTGCCTTACTGGCCTTTCCTTCAAACTGAAACCTGGGCCCTAGATTCAGAAGTATTCATAGTGAGGTGTCCATGTACCTTATGAGGGACAACCTGAACCCCACACTGTGACTGGAGAACTGTGTGTATAGTGAGAGTTTCCTATGTCCTCGACATTCTCCAGACACAAGTACAATGTACTGTGACAGAGACGCTTAGATTGGACCTGAGTTCTCATGCTGCTCAGTGGACAGGGAGTCCAGGAAGGCTGTAGGAAGCATGGCTGTAGGAAGTGTTGGGCCTGACTTCTGGAAGAAATCAATGGGAAGCCTTCCTGGGAACACCCCAGGCCCTCATCAGCTCCACAGCTCCCTGATCAATACTGCACAAGCATGGGGAAACATCTGACAGTCCCAAGACAGAAGAAAAAGCAGGAAAGCTAGCCTAAGCCAGGCCCTCTAGGAAGCCAACCCCCAGTAACATATGGTAGTGGTGTGAACTCCGCAGCAGGGGTTGCCGCTGGTCCTCAAGTTCAGCTTGCTAGGCAGCTGAGAGGCAGGCCTGGTGGATGCTCTGGGCCCAGGTGTTGAGCAGGGCTGTGACAGAGTGCTTGTCGGGAAGCTGCAGCAGCCTGGAGGTCATGCACCGGTGCACTGACTGCAGAAAGGGGTTGGCATCTGCAACACAGCAGCAACCATGAGTGCCGGGCCTGGCAAGGCAGCGGCCCCTGAGCCAGCTCTTGCGTCACTTCCAGGAAGGGGTGCCACCTCTTAGTCTCCTGTGCTAAGAACTGGAATTTGTATGGAGCCCCAGACAGTCCCTGCTGTGTGCCAGCAGAGCCTTAGGGATTGATTATTCCACCCAAGGGGCTCTCTCTGGAGCCCGATCCCACAGACAGAGCTACATGAACTGCTTGCTGCTGGTGGCCCTGGGTCACCTTGGAGAGCTCCAAAGGAATACCATGAACTTGACTGCCCTCCCCCACTTGACAGGTGCCCCGAAACTGTTGGCAAGGGGCAAAGGACACAGTGGCCCTTCTTTCTCCAGGCAACTGCAGTCCAGCCTACCCTGCCTACTGGGGAGATGTGAGGTATCTTTCCGCTATATAGGGACCCTGGATGTGCAGAGATGATCCTGCCTGCCTTGGGTCTCCAGTGGTTTTTCTAGGTTCACCCACCATACTGCCACTGACGGTCGATCCACATCGGGCTCTGAGCAGGGTAGTCAGCAGGCACACTGAGCTCCAGTGGTGGCACACTAGGGAGGTCCTTGTCATCTGGAACACAAGAACTGCACATGTGAACCAGCTGACAGCCTGGCGAGCCGACACAACCTTGCTCACCTCATCCCTGCTTTGGTGGAGAAGGATTGAATGCATGGACTCAGGTGCTGGGGGGAGCTGGGGAGTTGGGACAGGGAATGAGAGGTGAGGCTAGAGCTGCAGTGTGGCAGGCCGTGTGAGCATGTGTGTAGCTTGAAAGCCCTGGAGACTGGCCTGAGCATGGATGGCAAACCACCACACCCACACCCCTGGACACTCACCCAGCTTGCAGATCAGGTGGACAGCGCCGTTGTTGCTACAGTGAGAAGGGTCCAAGTTCACCAGGAACTTGGGGTCCAACCTGGCCACTTCACCTTGCAGTACATTGGGGATGCTCTGCCGCTCGTCCTCCTCAAATCTGCGCTTCCGGGAACATACCACTGGGGACCTGGAGGAAGGGACTAAAGTTATTATGCAGATGCCACACAGCTTCTGGCTGCTGCTTATCACGAGGCCTAACCCGGGTATACATACACAATAGGTGGGCCATGGATGGCCATCATGGCGGGCACGAATGTGCGGTACAGGGAATGGTTGAAGACAGGTGAACGGATGTTGGCCAGGACTGCATCTAGGAGTGGCTGGCACAGGTCCTGCTGTTTGGTTGGAAGAACTGGGGGTGGTGGGGGTGTGGGCTAGAGACAAGACAGAAAGGGTCAGTGGCCTGGGCTCAAAGCCTCATCATTTTGAAGAGTCTTTCAGACTCCAGGGTCCTCCACAGCCTCTACAGACAGAGTGCAGACAATGGTGGCTGATTCTGAACGCATTCTAGCCTGCAGCCTCATTCCCACCCCAGTGCCCACATCCTCAGGGCAGGGCCTGAACAGAACTAGCAAACACAGGGGGTAGAAGGAAGGATTGGGCTCTGAGAGTGACTTCTGCCCTCTTTGCTCCTTGGGTAGAATTTCCAGATGAAATCGGGTTCCTTGAGAGCACTAACTTCTGACCCTTGGGCTCCACTCACCACTGCCATGTCATTCTTGAGTTTCTCCAGGGCAATCTCACACTTCTGCAAGGTCTTCAGGGGACACCTAGGGAGAGGACACATGGATCTGATACTCATATCCTGCTGGATGGCTAGGGCAGGCAACTCTTGGAGGCTGGTCCTGACCACCATCCAGGTAGTCTCTGGGGCCTCGGCCACTGGAAGCCATCACAGGACTCCCAGCCCACTAGCGTCTTCCAGAACAGACCCGGCAGGACTCAGTCTCATCTGGGCCAGCTCTTGTGCAATTTTGGCCCTGTAGCTTGAAGGGCTCTAACCTAAGAGGGCCTGGAGGACTGCGTAGCTCCAGCAGGCCTTACCCAGCAGTGACTGCCAGACAACTGGAAGAGTCCTCCTGAAGTCAGGCAGGGCTGTGATGCCTCAGTGGTTGTGCAGACATACCCACGGACACCGTAGTCCTCAACACTGCCATTAACTGTACCCTATGGCTGGTGGGCATAGGCGGTAGAAGCCTGGCAGCCCAATTCATCCATGAGCTTCTGATAGGCCTCATTTGGGTTTGTCTTTACAATTAGTGCACACAGCTGCAGCTGGGCCCACAGCACACGGGGGGAGACGCAGCAGTCTGCCAAAGGCCACTGGCAAGTTAGGAAGAGTCCAAAGGCAGACTCAGCCGTCATGGGTAGCTGCAGGTGGGGCCACTACAAACCAGGACCTAGGATAGTGTCCCATGAACCAGGCAGGCTATAACAACCATAGGAGGAAGTGTGAGGCCCACAAAGCCTTGGGCAGGGTTGAAAGGTGGGTGCTGGGACAGCAGGCAGGGTTGAAGCTTCAGCACACACCTACTTGTGAAGTCATCCTTGCTTCAGGTATGGTCCACAGAGCTGCTGTGGGCTTTGTTAAGCCCATACTGTCACCAAGTCTTGGGGACTCTGTGAGTTGTGGTACAACACAGTCCCTCCCAAAGTCCTAGAGCAGTGCTCACCGCTTAGAGGGGTCAGTGAGAATGTCCAGCAGGCTCTTCATCTTACTGAGGTCCTTTTTTCTGTCTAGGAAAGGAAGGGGACACTAAGAAACAGGCCCTGCATGTCCCGGCCCCGTCTTGGCCTGGGCCAGCCTACCTTCATTCTTGTCGATCTTGTTGATCATGCGTCGCAGGGGCTCAATGTACTTGGACAACTGCTTCAGCTTGTCCAGATACTGTTGTTCTTCAGCCTGGCTGGAACCAGCTGGGCTCATGACAGAGCTGGGGTTCACTGCAAAGGACAGGATGGGTAAGGTGGATGGCTACAACCTATGGGGCAGGTGTCACAACAGGTCTGGGGGTCCCATGAGATCTTTACAGAACTTGAGACCTTGGGAGGGGAAGGGGTATTAGGCGCCTTGTAGAGCTGTCCACCCAGCCCAGGCCCAACTTACCAGGGGTGTTTAAAGGTCCAGGGGAGGGGACGCTGAAGTTCTGTGGGGTGCGTGCTGTCACTGGGCTCTGAGAAGGCTGTGGTGAGGGGCTAGGCAGGAAGCTGCTGGGGGATGGGGCAGGGCCGGAGCTGCAGCCAAGTGAATAAAAGCAGGTCTGAGCCCAGAACACCATGCCAGCCAGGTCAAAAGGGGTGAAGGGAGGATGAAGCATGTGTGCACCCCCAGCAGCCTACCTGACATTGGAGTTGGGCTGTGAGCCAGGTTGTGGGGAGGGCTGTGGAGGAGGGGGCATCGACTGTGGGGTCTGCACCTGCTGGCCCGGCGATGGTGAGGACAGCATGGTGAGGCTGCTTTGGCTGACCTGGAAGTGAAGAGACTTAGCCAGCTCCATGCTATACATGCACCCTTCCCAAAGCACCCACTGGTCCGACCTCTCATCTTATACCCTTTTTTTTTTTTTTCCCAAGATGTTATACACTCAGGCACAAGCCTCACCTCTGGGTGCATACAGCACATGGTATCCAAGAGGGTGGAAGAAGGCCAGGCGGGCAGCCTGGCTCCTTGGAGGAGGCCCATGAGGATTTCAGGTTTCTGGGCTGGCATAGCTGTGGTAACTACTTGTTTTTCAAGCATTTGTGTGTAAGGAGGGAGCCTAGAAAGGCTTTTTGCTCTGCCTAACCTAGGAAACACTTCTCTGAGGATCAGTAAAAACGGTTCTTTGCTAGCCTATGGAGACAGTCTTCCTGTGTGCCTCCCTGAGTCTTCCTGTCTGACTCTAGGTCCAAGGATGAGGTCTTGAACGAAGTGGCTGTGACTTGTGCAGATGCTGCCGCCTCACCCCATCTTAACTGAGGTGAGATGGATGGCCAAGGAGTCATGTGCATATCTGTAAACGGTACTACACTGACTCCACAACACCTCTGGCTAGCATGGCAGAGCCCACTTGAAGGGATGAGTATCAGAGATCCCTGGGCTCAGAGGCCTGGCTCTGCCCATAGTGGCTGCCCTCTGCTGTCAGCGCACATTTGGACAACAGACACAGGGCTGACTGCACCACCACTAGCACCAGGGCCACTGACTATCTAAGAACTCCAGGGACTGAAAGCACAGAACCAGGCAAAGGGAACAGGATATACCTGCTCCCACTTTTCAGCAGAGAAGCATAGGAAGGCCGTTCTAGGTGGAGAGACAGCTGCCCATTGGTCTCTTGCTATCCTGGGATACCCTGGAGGCCATACCAGCTCAAAAGGCCCCAAGCATCCAAGGAAGCACTTCTACCCCAGTCGATCACTGTGCACCAAGCACCCCCACAGCCTGCTTCTCGTGGCTCACAGGCCAGCCAGCCAGTCTGTAGACCAAGTCAATCAGGTGCCTCTCCCAGCTTACTAGACACTGATGCCCAAGTGGGGCCATACTGCCACATCTCCCCACACCATCTCTGCCACATCATGTGGATTGTTGGGCAAAAATTACTACTTATGAGTAGGTTCTTAACCTCTCAAATTGGGAATAGGCACAGGTCCAACAAGGAAAATGATACCTGCACTTCTCAGCTGCTCACCCCTCACTGGCCAGGCCAAGGACGACATGGGGCCTGGTAGACTGCTTGGCCATAAGCTCTCAGACCCAAATTTAGTTTCTAGAGACCTCTTGGAGTAGCTCACACCATCTATAATTCCAGCTCAAGGACCCAATGCTGCCTTCTGGTTCTGTGGGCATTGCCCTCACATGCACTAACCCCCACAGAGAAGAAACGTAGTTAAAATCTCAAAGAAAAAAAGGGTGGCCCAGACAATGATGTCACTCTGTGACCAAGAAACCCCTGCACAGTGGGGAGCAGGAGAGCAAAGTCAGGCATCTGGCTGCTGGGCAGTCACATCAGTCTTCCTCTGAGCAGAGACTCACCCTGACTTAAGGAGGTCAGAGTTGAGCTCAGCAGACATCACAGCTATGGTGCTGGATGCATTAGGAATCCATGGATACCAGGGCAGGCACATGTCACCCAGACCATAAGACCTGCTTGAAATCAACCCATGTCCTATCAAAGTCCCAGAACCACACAGTTCCAGGAAGACTACAAAGGGTACAAAAAAAGTTGTAGTTTGAGCCCTGCCCTATTGGCCTGGGCTTTCATACATGTTCCCAAGAGACCCTGAAATCCCTTCCCTTTCTCTGTGCCAACTGCCTACCCACACTTTATACTGCTGCAGCGGCTATTCCTGGTAGGTGTTCCTTGGCTCAGGCATACTACATGGGACAGTTAGGCACCCTGAGGGTCACAGGACTGAACAGGGCTACAAAGTAGGAAATTTCACAGTTCATGTCCTACCTTAACACTCACACTTGGGCACAGGACACACACTTTGACACCCTCTGCCTTTGTTGATGACATAGCAGAGATCAAAGCAGCTACCCAAGACAAGAGGCAGTGGTCTAAGACATGAAGGAACAATAATCAGAGGAGCATAGGGGATAGAGAAGCCTCCAACATAGGTAAAACCTGCAGAGCCCAGCCAAAGGGTCATGCCTTTGGGGACAAGAGGGTCTCTTCCCTGTTGGGAAGCCTGAACATCAGTGTCATGATTCTCTTCCCCTAGCATAGTCCAGGCTGCACCCAGCCTATGTACACATGAGACTCTTCCAGACCCACATAAGCAGCATGTGCCCCAGCAAACCTCACCAGGGTTTTACCAGCTCTGGGACTTCCAGGAGACCGAGTGTGGGGTCAACCTGGATTCTTTGGCTGCCCCAGGCCAGGGCAGCTGGCAGGCCCCAGAGGATGGGAGGCAGGGAAAGATTTCTAATAGGAAGGAAAACAAACCAAGGATACCCTTTCACCTCCATGATCTGGAAACTCCAGCCCCCTAGAACCTTCTAGGAGTCAGTGCCAAGTTGTTCAAGTCTTAGTCATCACAGATATCCCTGGTACAAAGGAGCAGCCCAAAAAGCATCTCTAGCCAGAGGTGACCTAGCAAGGAGCAAGGATGTGGGGAAGAACCAGAGGGGTGCTGCTGTTCTTGGGGCTTCTATCAGGGAAGGGGCGGGCAATGGGACACGGACACATTCTTAGCCCAGGCATGGGCATGTCACAGGTGCTAACAAAAGTCCGGGTGGCACCTGAGGAAGAGCTTCTAGAAGACAGACCCTTGTACAGCATCTGTCACTTGCATGTTATAGGCAGGAACTCGGCAACCAGTCAGGTGACTTGCTCAGGGAAAGACCAGGCACCGTAAACATGGGGCTTCAACAATGGTGACAGTTTGCTAGGTAGATCATGTGGGAACTATATAGCATGATTGGGTCAGAAGGAAGAGTCTGGGTAGACTGACAAAAAAACAAAACAAACCCAGGAGACCAGAGGAACCACAGCTGGGGATGGGGGTCAATTCAAAGGGCCACAGAGAACCTTGAGACAGGCAGGCACTGTGATTCTGCTCCTTTCTGGATCCTATACCTGCCTAGCACTTAAAACTGTCCTTGCTCCTGACCCAGTACTGAACAAGAACTTGGAGTCCCACTCCAGAGAAGCAAGGAGCTCTTGTCATGGTCTGCTTGCTTACATTCACCATGTTTCACAGACAGGCACTGGGGATGCTGCTGGCTTGGCCCTGGTGATGACAGGAAGGAAGGGCTGAAGTCAGACAGCTATACTGTATGGCAGAGGCAGCCTGCAGCCTTTTCTCCACTGGTTCTCTCCCTTAAGTACTCTCAGGGCCTTTCTCCTCTGACGAGGCAAGCAAAAATGAATGTGCTTAAAAAAAAAATATCAAGCCAGCTGGGTCATGGTGGCACATGCCTTTAATCCCAACACTTGGGAGACAGAGTCAGGAAGATCTCTGAGTTCGAGGCCAGCTACAGACTGAGTTTCAGTACACAGAGGAACCCTGTCTCAAAAAAACAGTAAAAAAAATAAAATAAATAAAACAAAAAATCAAATCAAAGCAAAGCAAAGCAAAGCACAACCTGTCTTAGATGCTCTGGCCACACTGTACTGCTCCAGACTCCTACAGCTGATGTGTTTGTCTCCGGCACACTAGCCCAGAGCTGCATGGACATGTCCCTACCTGCCAGGACCTCACAGGACAATCAATAAGTCTGGGTGGACTTAAGGTGGTATCTAACAGTGATGGCTCAGTCAATCAAGCCATAGTGTTCTATGAAAGTGGCCCAAACTTTTTCAAGTACCTTTCATCTATTTTTCTCTATTTTTCTCTCTTTCCTTTCCTCCAATGAACTCCCTTGCCTTCTGGGTTTAGGAAGCACTATAGACCCTAAGAACCACTCAGTTCACAGTAGGAGACAGAGGCAGGATAAGGCCCAGGCCAGAACTTAGTCCAAGAGATGCACAGACAGGAGAGAGAGAACAAGGCTGTCAGAGCAGCAACAAAAGCAGGGCTAAGGGTTCCTAGGAGAGTCTACTGACAGGACTTGAGTCCTGATCCTCAGCACGCTACCTTCTGCTCCTTCCCACTGTCCACAGTGAGAGCTAATGCGATTTTACACATGAAGAACCTTGCTCAAGATCTGGCATACATCACACCCTCAAAATGTTGGGGACCTTTAGTTTCCACAGAGTCCTCTGTTAAGTCATCTATCCCCACAACTCCACCTGACTCTGTGAACCCAACGCACATTGAGCAAGAGGCCTCTGCACCTCTGAAGAAAACTACACAACTGTCCCATGACTATGTGCAGTTCCTGCATGTGGGCCCTCAGGCAAGGCAGGAATTCCATCTGCTAGAATTATAGATACATTTTCCTTTGTAGGAAAAGGAATTCTAAAGTTCTTTCAGTTATCAGGGTTCCTACAATAAACTCACTCATATGGAAAGCCCTGTGATGAAGGCACACTCAGGCATTCTACTCTCATCATCTTCACACAATGCCGCACACAAAGGAATACACAGGTGGGGGACATGTGTACAGACTATGTCCATGAAATCATCAGGTGCACAGAGTGGAGTCCACTAGGTTTCTATATGGCAATGACTCCTCCCAGCTAACTCTATAATATTCTGGACCAGCAAAACGTTTGCCCATGGTGGCTGTCCGCAGTGATCTGGACCATACAACTCAATGTCAGTGAGTGCTTAAAATGTGATCGGCACTACTGAGGATCTGGATGCTCGGTGGAAACCTAACAGCTGCACACAGTGCACAGCATTGCACAGCAGAGCCCTAGGAAGCCACACTGTCTTCTTTTGAGATCACATCTCATGTAGCTCAGGTTGGCTTCCAAACTCATGTCAAGAGTTCCAGAAATGCTGCCAGACAGACTCAGTTGTATACATGTAGCTTGGCAATCAAACACAGGGCCTTGTGCATGCTAGGCAAGTCCTCTGCCAACTTGACTGCATCCCCAGCCCATGTCTTCTGTTTTACTTTACCATGAAAACAAAAGCAGTATGCCCATTGTAAAGTAAAGAAAACGCCCCTCAGGAAAATCAGTATGAGCTGAGCACGCTGAGACATGCCTGTAGTCCCAGCACTTGAAAGGCATAGGCAAAGGCAGGCAGATCTCTGAATTCAAGGTCAGAGTGAGTTCCAGGACAGCCAGTGCAACACAGAGGCATCGAGTAGTTAACTACACAGGCCGCCCTGTCGGAGGCATCTACTAGGTAACTACATAGGCTACGCTATCAGAGGCATCTAGTAGGTAACTACACAGGCCGCCCTGTCAGAGGCATCTAGCAGGTAACTACACAGGCTACACTATCAGAGGCATCTAGTAGGTAACTACACAGGCTACGCTATCAGAGGCATCTAGTAGGTACTACACAGGCCGCCTGTCAGAGGCATCTAGCAGGTAACTACACAGGCCGCCCTGTCAGAGGCATCTAGCAGGTAACTACACAGGCTGCCCTGTCTTGAAGGAAAGAAAGACAGACAGACCAGTAGAGCTTGGCCTCAAACAAAGTTTACCACTTGTTTCACTGCTCTGAAAGCCACCATGAGGAAGTCATGGACAATGAAAGAAGGTGTGCTTCATGAAGGGGCGCAGAGGAAACCCAAGCTTCCGGGCTGAGCCCTATAAGAAGCCCAATCCGTAAATACCTGTGCTGTGGGCTGTCCGCCCAAAGAGATGGAGCTTGACGGGCCAGCAGACATGGTGGAGGTGGGCGGGAACCGAGCTCTTACGTGCATCCCGCCTTGGGCCAAGGCTTCAGCAATCATCTTTGAGGACAGAGGGACAACAGACAAGATAATTGCAACAAGAACTGCAGTGCATGATAGGTGCAGGTGTGTGCAGCCTCAGGAAGAGGCCCCTTCAAAGGACCCAGATGTGTGGTGGTGCTCAAGGACACAGTCAAGCACACATCTCTATGCTCAGGGAAGCACCAGAAGTGTAGCGGTACCGAGAATGTAAGCAGATTTCTATTCTACTAGCCAGTCTGCGACGGTTGTCCTGGACACACCTTTGAACTGTAGGCAGCACAGACCCTGGGGAGTTAGAGCCAGACTGCTCAGGTGGCAGTCTAGGGAGACCAAGTTTTGGGGACAAACTTGGAAAGAGGACATGTCAGTCAGGCTTGCAAAGAGCAAAGTCAAAGTCACTGAAGCAGCATCTTGCTCAGCACAGCATTCTCTTAGAAGTGCACCTGCAGCCCAAAACACACCCATCTCTCTGGCCTCCTGGGGATGCTGATTCTGGAAGTGTGGAGGAATAAGGGAGGGGTGGCAGGAGAGCCTGGGGTTCTCCCAAGGAGCTTCTTCACTAATTAATGATGAAGGGCTCTCCACAGGGGCACAAAAACATCTGCAGAGCCAAGTCAGGAGCTTCAAGACCAACAGAGAACTTTCCTTGGGTCAACTTCTGTTTCTTGATTCACACAACCAGCCAAAGGGAGGCTATCAATGTCATGGCTTTGGAGCTGGCTGTCTTTACTCTGTGTTCTGAGGGACGGGCGGAGTCCAACCTAACTCCTGGAAAGCAAGGCCTACATGCACTCAACATGTCACAAACTAGATCAAAATAACACAACCTGGCACAGAAAGTAGGACCTTGCCACCAAAACAAAACAAAGCAAACCCAATAGCAGATGTGAGAGCATCACTTCAGCACAGGAGTTAAGAGATAGCAGGGGCAATGTGGTGAGACCCCACTTCAAAAAACTAAACCATTTAATCCTAGGAAGCTCTGAGCTGAGCTACCAGAGAAGTATGGTATTGTAGATGATGCAGTCTGTGCAGCAACGGAGCTAGAGACAAGGCTCCAGGCCAGGCCTATGGGCCTGCAGCATCACACACACAGCTCATGTTCACACACAGGAGGTGCGTGCTGCAAGTACCACAGAAGATCCCAAAGAGAACATCTTAATAGCCAAGAAAGGTAGAACCCTCACCATTCCTGCAGTCAGCCAAACAAACCTTCTGGTCCTGATGGTGGCTGTCAAACCAGGGGTGCTGTCCCAAACAGCCCATTCCCCAACAGGTCACTGGCAAGACACAAAGAGGGCTAGATGTTCAAGGGCCCGCTGCCTACACTGGGGAGGAGGAGATGAAGGGAATTTATTTCAGGGTTCTTAATAGGATGGGGAGATCATTTAGGGAGGTCCGTTCACAACCAGTGGCTGCAGTGCCATCTACAACACTCCTTCCAAATGACAGGACATTCACCGTGATGTGAGAGATGCCAGCTTCTCTCCAGAAACAGGAAAAGCCACAGGAAGGAAGCATGATGGACCCTCTGGCTGGTTTTCTTTTCTATCTATCTATCTATCTATCTATCTATCTATCTATCTATCTATCTATCTATCTATCTATTTTTAATACTTTAAAGATTTATTGTATGAGTTTTGTCGACATGCATATATGTGCACCATGTACATGCCTGATACCTGCAGAGTTTCATTCTCTGAAACTGGAGTTACAGATAGTTGTGAGCCACCATGTGGTGCTGGGAACTGAACCCATATCCTCAGGAGGAGCAACAAGTGTTCTTAACCTCCAAGCTGTCTCTCCAGCTCTATCTAGTTTATTTTATAAGGTTTTTTTTTTTTTAAATAACCTGTGTATGAGTACCTAGACTGCATGTATGTCTGTGCAACCATGAACATTCAGTATCTTTGGAGGCTGAAAGAGTTAGTTATACATGGCTGTGAGCTACCACATGGATGCTGGGAACAGAACCCAGGTCCTTAACAACAGTCAGTGCTTTTAAGCTTAACAATCTCTCCAGGCCCTGACCAGTTTTCTTTCTTTTCTTTTCTTTTTTTTTCTTTCTTTCTTTTTGTTTTTTCGAGATAAGGTTTCTCTGTGTAACAGTCCAGCTGTCCTGGAACTCCCTCTGTAGACCAGGCTGGCTTTGAACTCACAGAGATCTGCCTGCCCCACCTCTGCCTCCTGAGTGCTGGGATTAAAAGCATGTGCCACCACTGCCCAGCCTGACTGGTTTTCTTTATGAAGAACTTCTGACAAGAAAAGCTCATTTTCTTCTAGGCAGAAATCCCAGAGGAAAGCACCATAAATGTTTATAGGATCAGATGAGCAGCTACCAAGTGCAACTTACTGTCAATGAGCCTTTCTCTACTTCTCAATGCACTGCTACCTCCAAAGGAATTCTAACGGAGCACAGAGCACCTGCCTGGTTCCCGCCTGTGGCCACTGTACAGAAGACTGAGGAGCACAGAGGTGAAGATCAATTCTAAGTCGTCGTGTGTGTACACATGACAGACACCCGTCTTGTTTTATTGATCAGTTTTACATTACTAATCATAGTGTGTGTTATCGCTCGGTTTTACATTACTAGAAGAACAGAGAGTGAAAAGACGCATGCACAGGAAAATAAAGACATACTCTGCTCTATTTTACTGCTGGAGCCCAGCAAATTCCACTGAAGATGACTTCATCTCTCCCAGCAACGTGAGCCTCTTCAGGCAAGAGAGCCGGATAAAACAAACAGCATAGGGCTACTGATCCTTCCAGAACATTACTTACCCTAGGCAAAGAGCCCTGCTACCATTACCACACAAATCACAGTACCTGTCACCCTGGCAGCAGTGTAGGCTCTACCAAGATGTCTCTACTATTGAGGCCCCCATGCTAACAACTCTCACAGGGCTGGCTGGCGGCCTGTTTTGTGGTGCGTGTGTGGTAGTTTGCATGAACAAAGGTACAGTGTGTGGTTTCTTCATCCCAACAGAATATGTGGGTACTGGGTTGGAAATTCTAATCTGTCTTTGAGCTCCTGATTAATTAGATAACTGGCCATGGTGTACAGGAGCCTTCAAAGGCACCCTGTGGTTCAGTCCTGAAAAACTTAAAAAAAAAAAAAAAAACTGTCTCAAACTCAGCCATACACTGGCAAAATCACTTCAAGATCAAAAACAAGGTGCTACTCAGAAGAGCAGCAGGTACTACAGTCACTCCTATGAGGCTGCTTCCAATAAGGAGTTTCTGCCTGCAGAGGGTGCTCTCTGATGTCAAATCACAAGCCTTAGGTTTGGTTGTGGGCTGTGAGCCAGTGGCAGAGCACTTGCTAACCATGCTTAAGGTTTTCTTTTTTGTGCTGTTTTCTGAGACAGGGTTTTCCTGTATAGCTATGGCTGTCTTGGAACTCGTTCTGTAGACTAGTCTGGCCTCAAACTCACAGAGATCTGCCTGTCTCTGCCTCCTGAGTGCTGGGATTAAAGGCACACATTACTACACTTGGCTATTTTTTAAAACTGTTTTAAAATTTACTTATTTTTAAATTATGAGCATTAGTGTTTGCCTGCATATAAGTCTTTGTAAGAGTGTTGGATCCCCTGAAACTGGAGTTACACACAGTTGTGAGTTGTCATATGGGTGTTGGGAATTGAACCTGGCTCTCTGGAAGAACAGTTGGTACTCTTAACTGCTGAGCCATCTCTTCAGCCCCTAAACAAATGTTTTAAAGCTCATTTCTCAGGTTGGTACTACTAAAAGGTGGTCAAAATTTTAATAAGGGCTAAGTCCCCTACAATGGGCCAGTGTGTATAGAAGTGATAGTATTAACTGTCAACTTGATTGTCTTTGGAATTACCAAAGAGACAAGTTTCCAGTATCCCTGTGAGGGAGTATCTTAATTAGGTTAACAGAGGTGACTCCACTCCCTGGGCTGGGGTCCTCAACTACATAGACAAGAGAATGTAATCTGAGCACAAGCATCTATTGCTGTCTGCTTCTTGTTTTGTTTGCAACCAGGTCTCTCTAAGTAGCCAGAACAGGTCTGGAACTTGCTAAGTAGACCAGGCTGGCCTTGAACTCACAGGAATCCCCCTGCCTCTTCTTCTGGAGGGCTGGGATTGAAGTGTGCACTACCACACCTGGCCGTTCTCTGCTTTTTGACTGTAAGATGCAATGTGGCTGGCTGCCTCATGCTTCTGCAACCTTGACTCTCACCACTATGGACTGGACCTTGAACTGTGAGCCAGAAAAACTCCTCAAATTTCTTTTGTCAGAGTGTTCATTACAGCAACAGGAAAAGTAACTACTATAAGACACGACCACAGAAACTGAACCTGAGTTCCTTCCTCTCTTTTATGTCCCAGGTGCCTCAGGTGGTAGCTTTGATCTACCACATGCTCCCTGTCATGACATGCTGCCCCAATATAGGCCTCAAAGCAAGAGTCAAGCAGCTGTCAACTGAACCTCCACAAACATGGAAAACATCATACATAAATTGTACGGGGGCTGAGAATGCAGATGATGGATGGAGTGCTTACCTAGCATGCAGAAAGCCCTGGTTCTACCAATACTGCATACATTGCATGCCTGTAATCCAAACACTCACAGGTAGAAGAAGGATGAGAAGTTCAAGGTCAGCCTCAGCTACATAGGAAGTTAAAGGCCAGTCAGGTCTTTCTGAGACCAAGTCCAAATAAATCTGCATAGACAATACAACTTCAGTGATGTGAGAAAACCAGAAACAATACCCACTGCTTCCTGCTCTGCGTGCTTCTCTTACACCTCTCTAGTCTCTAGTCTCTGCAGTTCTCGCACTCTGAAAAAGCTCATAGACCAGAGTGCTACAGTCATTTTCCTGGCACTAAGGCAACCTGCATTTCAAAGAAGCCTCGATTCCAGGACTTTTCCCTTCACGAGGGTCTATCATGCCCAAGCAACCCAGCCATGCTCCTCTCCCCAATACTGCCAGAACACAATGAGACCAGTCAACCAGCCCCTCAAAACTGGGATGCAGTAGGTAAATACAGAAGGTGGGAGGAGGGTAAAGGGGAATAACAAGATACAAGTGGTCCAAGAGGAAAAATGGGAAAAGGAGGGGGTCTTTAGCAAGGAGGAGGGAGGTAAATACAGAAGGAGATAGGTAGGTAAAAATAACAATAAAGATGTCTGAAAAAGACACAAAGAATCATACTACTAACTATCTATCCAAATAAATAACATATAAGCTAATTCTCTGTATGGATATACAAATACAAAATAACATGTACACACATCGCACACACATACACACAGGCGTGCGCACGTGTATGCGCGTGAATATACACACAGACTTTTAATAATCTTTTCCTTCTCATCAGGGCTAGCATTGCTCCCTTTAACACCCAAAGACCACATTAATAAAACCCCAAGACATGAGAAGCCCTTTTTTGAGTTGTTGACCAGGGCTATCCAAGAGACTACCAATACATACAGCCTTAAGCCTCCCCACAGAGGTGTAAAATAAGCCCCTATTGCTGAAGACACCATGCAGTTCAGAAACAAAGCCCACAGACCCCTCAACTGGAAATGACCCGAAGGCCCCCTCCCTGAGGACTAGCTTTCATGATACCAGAAAGCACCAAGCACCTCCATCCAAAGAGGAAGGCAACCAACAGTCCTACCCAGCTAAGATGCCTGTGAACCAGATCAACGACCAGCAACCAGCACGGCAGGATAACCCTAAGAGTGCAGTCGTGGCACGCAGACCTGACAGTAACCAACAGCTCTCTAACTGGACCTGGACGTGAGACAGACTTAACAAGCAGTCTTCACCCCTCATCAAGAAAACTTCTCTTTGCACCAGGCAGAGACCACTACAGAAAACCATAGCCAACCAACTGCAGAGCTGTGAAGCTCAGTCCCACTCAATACATCTACAAAATTCTCCCTCACCTAAGGCTAAGAGAACATTTCACAAGAGGGGACAGAGGCTTATAACAGCGAGAGGACCAGGGAGTTTTCTGTGAGACCTTTGTCTCCATGTTGGGAGCAGTGAACCCCCCAGATTCTGAATTTCTTGTAAACAACTTGTTTTCTTCTGCTCTGAGACAGCTTGCAGCTGCTCTGAGCAGGAGACCCTCAGGAGTTCCTAATGGCAGGGGAGTGGTTTCTGGTGAGTTTGGCTGGGGCGTGGCTATCAGTTAAGGATCTCTATATAAGCAGCTCTGGTACACAATAAAGGGGTCATTCTTGCATCAAGGATGACCTGTGTCTCTGTCTGTGAGTCTTCGTGTGTTTCAATCTCCAGCCCCTCGCCTGGTTCACGAACTGTATGGTAGCGCATGGAGTGCAGATGGCTGTGGTGCACTGCATCTCCTAGTAACACCAGAAGTTACGTCTGTAAAGTCTCACCAACATGACTGTTCAAATGTAAGCTGACTAGCTGGACAGTGGTGGTGAACGCCTTTAATTCCAGCACTTGGGAGGCAGTGGCAGGTGGATCTCTGTGAGTCTGAGGCCAACCTGGTCTACAAGAGCTAGTTCCAGGACAGGCTCCAAAGCTACAGAGAAACCCTGTCTCAAAAAACAAAAAAACAAAACAAAACAATAACAACAAAAACAAAAAAACCCACCAAATGTAAGCTGACCAAGATGACGCCAATGTACATGCCGAAGTGGACAGGGAAACGCCTATGAGGCCTCAACCCTACATATAGGCAGCTGAAGAAAGCTGGAAGCAGAAGCGGTGATCTTACCCAGGGAAGAACACACCAACTGGCTGTCAAGTGCTAAAAACATACATACAAGTAACATTATATGGGCTGAATAGGTTATATTTAGAGATGTATATATTTATATACATACATTTATATGTATATATACACACATATATATGCATATAATAAGAATTAGTTTTTAAAAGGTTGTAGTTATATTAGTCTCAAAAAGAAACAAAGAAAATCACAGTGACAGGGCCTGCCTCCTAAGATATCATATTTGGACCGAAAAGTACAGTGCACTAGAAACACAAGGCCCAAAGAAGGTATTGAAGATGGGTGGACGACCTCTTAAAACACTGATAGCATGGTCCTAATAAACCAACTCCATGAGGAAATAAACCAAAATGGCCATTACCCTCTTAACTACCAGACAAGACAAATGTCTCATTATCCCAGCTGATCAGGAAGGATCTACGCACACCTTAAACTGCACCTGCCACTGATCTCACGCTGGGGTAGAAGAAACACTAACAACCAAGCTGTATCACTCCCCACCCCCATTAGCAAGACACGGGCAAGGAACTGAAGGGAGCCGTGCACTCGGCACAGAGGCTTGCTGTGGAACACCAAGCACACACGGCCACATCTGTTTCTGGTGGCTGACAAGATAGCACCAAAGCAAGCAAAAGGAATACATATAACCTCCAGTAACTAAGAAGCCAGCAAACAATCCAAACAGGCCCTCACCAGTGGCCTCTATCGTCCTTCCACATGCTGAGAGACGGGTGAAAGAGGACAACTTCCATTTCTTACTCAGCCAAGCCAGCACTGCAGGAGCTCATAGCTTCTGAGTCCCAGGTCAATGGAGAGAAGGTCAGAAGGCAACCAGAGAAATGGTTTCCAGGAGCAGGGCAGGCGCTGTGTCGCTACTGTGCTGACTCTCAGCCGGACCTCCTCTGCATAGGACATCCAAAGGAAGGAGCCACCAGAAGCCTCAGACACAGTAGGGATGGCAAATGAACTGTATCCCCACAGGAGCTCAGATTCCCCAAGCCACACAAAAGAAGTCCATTGAGTTTTCACACAAGGTCACGTGAATCTGAGTGTAGACAGCACAAGAACCCTGGACCCGCTCACTTGGTGCAGCAGTGGGAGAGGTTAACTACACACGTCTTCTCAGGACCCCAGCTGGAACCTTGAGGGTCAGGAGGGGCTGTCAGGAAGCACTCCTCCACACTGTAAAATGATGTCGGACACATTCGAAAGCTGTTATCTATCTGGACACTGAGCTCACCTGGCTCATAAACCTCAGCGCAGGCCTTGGGAGGGGACACAGTGTAGTCATGGCACTTCCGATGGACAGGACCCAGCAAGAGCCTTGCCAGAGCTCCTAGCTAAGTCCCAAGTCAGCACTCTCCATGTGCCCACTTGATGGAAGAATTGTGGTCAGCACAAAGACGAAGCAGATCTTCGAGACAAATCACAGGGACCCTAGATGTCCAATTCCTCAGACACCAAGAAAAAAGCTAGCCCGGGCCTCCTGCATGCTGCCACCCCACTGGCATGTGATGTGTGGAGAATGTGCATGAACTGTCGGTGATAGGGACACTGTAAACACTTTCCTCACACAGCACAAACCCCTGAGGGCAGCAAGCCCAGGATCTCTCTCCCTGCTCCTGCTGACCACTTTTCTGTCAGTTTCTAAAGAGCTGCCCTCCCTCCCAGACAGCTGTGCTCAGAGGCTCCAGTGGAAGCTCAAAGAGGATGAAACCCCGAAGCTTTCCTTTCTAAGGCATCTCCTTCAAGTGCTACAAAGGAAAGAAGATGAAGGTATCCAAGGGAACATAGAAACAGCACACACCAGGCAATGAGCAGGTTCTAGCAAGTACCAAGCATGGACAGCCATTCTGAGGGCCTCGGGGTATCTGTGTGTGTGTGTCCAAGAGATAGAAGACTGCTAGACTTTACCATCTGATCCTCCAATCCAACCAGAACTCTCATCACAGATCTTTATGCAAACGCAGACATGCACCACCACCTGCTAGCAACTAAAGAAACCCTGAGCTCCCATGGCCCTCACCTGGACGCCGGGAGCTACCATCTGGGCAGCCTGTGCTGTCTGCACTGCCGCCTGCTGTTGCACTTGGGGCTGCACCTGCTGCACCTGGGGCTGCACCTGCGGCTGCTGGACCACCATCGGAGCACGGACCTTGAAGGAGGAAGGAAAAGGCAACTTGGAACCTGCACAGAGAGCAGAGCACCCACCGCCTGTGTGGGAGGCTTGAAGAATGGAACTTTCAGAGCTGCCGAGATGGCTGCCTGTTGCCAAGCCTGACGACCGCAGTTTGAGCCCCAGGACCCATGTGGTAGGAGAGAACTGACTCCTGAGAAGTTGTCCTCTGACAACTTCAAGTATCTACATTTGAACTGTGGCACCACAGGACACCCCATCTCCCCCCCCCTCCCAAATTTTAAAACAAGAAGCCTCTCTTGGGATGAGGAATGGGACTGCAATGACACCGTAAGCTGTAAGGCCACCTTACGATCTGTTGCTTGATCACACAGGGTCAAAAGAAATATCCCACACCAGAGTGCCTATGAGTTGGCCAAGCCAAGTATCACCTCCCCAGTTCTGGCAAGAAACTAGACAGTCCTCCCATGCACACCAACCACAAGCACAAGCTAAGCAACGACTTCCAGAGCTGAGCACACAGCCTGGCCTACTCAGCCCGTAAGAGTGACATTGAGAGCCCAGACTCCATGAAGGAAAGTAGCCTGGCCAGCTGCAGATGGCTTAGCTAGAAAGATGACCTTGGGTGATGGAAGACAGGAAACGCTACCATGTGGAGAGATACAACTACACATACAGGACAGCTCCTGCATGGACAGATGCACAGTGGGGGCTTCCTCTTAGATCTCCAAGCTACCCGGCCCAATTCTAGTAGGCATCCTGTTAAGGAGTACAAAGTCCTGGTCCCAAAAGCCTGGTTCCAGGTAATATGTGAGTGACTGAACCTGCAACTCCTAACCCTCCTAGCCGATTCAGGTGAGATATCTGTCTCGATGTCACTTGGTGAATCACAGGTAGAAAAGGTCACAAAACCCAAGGGAGCAGAAAAGATGCTCGAATTGTTTCTTTTCATGGCAACTAGTTTTGGTGGCAAAAGTCTGTTTTCGGTAAATGCTGTGAGCTTTACTTTCTATCAATATGCACAGTGAAGCAGGAAATAACTAAGTTTTATATGAATACTTGTCTCAGAAGTATGGCAATGATGAGGCTAAAAGGGCTGGGGCTGGAGTTTGCAGTAGACCATGTTTAGTTTACACGAAGATCCCAGGTTCAACCTCCGGCACCAACAGAAAAACAGATCCACAGCTGATGGACAAGGCATATCCTCCCACATGGTGAGATTACCTCCTAATCTAATCACGTGTACCAGACATGCCACAGACACTGCTGAAATCAGCCATGTAGTTTAGAAGATGTGACAGCCTGAAGTATATAAAAACAGCTCTAGGACACACACCCCTCACCTCCATGTGCTACGGAGCTGGATAAGAAGACTTGAATAAGAAAGGCTGCCTGAAGCCAGTGCATAAAGGACACACTACCTACATCCACAGGGTTTTACAAACTGCTGATCACACACAACACCATAAGAGATGCAGCTGCTATGCCACAGGCCTTGCTCAAAGAGGTACTCACAAATTTCAGCTGCTGTTGAGCAGCATACAGCATTTGTCCAGGGAGGGCTTGTGCTTGTGACACCAAAGGCTGGCTTTGTGACTGTGGTGGGAGTTGTGGTGCTTGGTTCTGAGCAACTGGGGACTGCTGGGCCTGAGGAGGTGCCTGGTGATGCTGTGGATGATGCATCTGTTGCAGCTGCTGGGGTAGGGCCTGAGAAGAGGGAGGCTGTGGCTGCTGCATTGGTGGCTGCTGCATTGGTGGTTGGGCCTGCAAAGGTTGCTGCTGTTGCTGCTGCTGCAGCTGCAATTGTGCCATCCTCTGCAGTTGCTGCTGTTGGATCTGAAAACAAAATAATAACACTCAGTTACCACAACAGCCCCTGGAGTGTTAGCCTTGACCCCATGAAGCTTGGGTAAGTGAAATGGGCCCAGCCTTCAGGGAGACCTGCCTGCATGGCCTCTCATAACGGGAAGGGGAGCATGCCAAATTCAGGACTCAGAGCCCTTTAGGCCAACAGTAGTTGTTTTAGACACTAAGAACAAACCAAATTTGCTCTTGTGCCCTGGCCACTAAAGGATGGTTCACAACTAGCATGATTCAAGTGAGACAGGTTCAAGGAAGGTCCAGGAAAAAGTAACGAAGAGTAGATACAGTCCTATAGCAGGCAGGCTGGAAGTTCAGGCAACTGCAGGTGCTTGTACCTCTCCAGACAGGCTCTGTCTCCTGGAGTGGTCAGCAGTGGTCAGCAGTCTGACCTTCATGAGGATGGCTATAAGGAACATAGGCAAGACTAAAAACATAAAGTCAACATTGGGAAGAGAGATTCCAAAGCCAGAGCATGTTAGAAGAATGAGGAAACCTCCTTGGGCTTTCCTCCCTCGACCAACACTTGCTAGGAAAATGGATGTAAACACGTCTAGGCTCTGACTGCAAACCACTTCTGATCAGCAGCACTTCTAGGGTGACATACTGCTGCCCTGCAGGACACTAGCTAACAATTTTGATTCTGCACCCAAACACTAAGAAACAAAACAGGTGTTGTATGTGTCCACGAGGCACAGCAGAGCCAGCCCTGAGGGTGTGAAGAGCAGAACACACATATAGACACACAGTCCTTCATCTCACCCGGGCAGACCTGGCCCCGGTGGTTGTGAGTGTGGGTCAGATATGAGGACCTAGGAGCAGAACTGGCCCCGCTCCTTGCTGTAAGCTGCACTGGTGAGCTTGCTGAAGCAGTGCTGGAGAGCTCGCCCGGGTAGTGACCATGAGGGAAAGCTGGCACGCTGACCAACCCAGCTACCACCCGGGACTAGAATCAAGGCTGTGAGTTGGTCCAACATCCACTTCATCTATGAGCTGCTGGAGCATGTGAAGGGGATGAACCTGCATATCCAGAACAGCAGGATCTCCATGACACTGGACAACAACAGGATATCCAAGAGGAGCCCCAGTGAGAGCCCATCATCAGTGGTGTAGCAGAAGCCAGAGGTCTCAAGCCAGACCAATGACTCCAAAGACTCCTAGCAATGAACACTTGCAAGTAAAGATGAATAGACCAAAGGGTACACTGTGTGATTCAATGGGCCACACTATAGTTTCCACAAGAGTCTTCTTTTTTGTTATTATTTGTTATGTTTGGTCTTTGTTTTTTTTCTTATAAACATTGTTTTGGGGGGTAGGTTGCAAGGGCAGAGCGAGGACGCAAGTGGATGGGCAAATAAGTGGGATCAGAATGCATGATTTGAAATCCACCCAATAAAAGTTAAAAGAATTTTTAAAAAAAGAAAAAAAGAAAAGAAAAAGAAATGTGCTAACAGCATCCTGAGCTTGGAGTGTCTGCCTCCCTTCTTTCTTCTGGTAGCTCATATGTACTTCTATAGACCCTGGTACAAACAGCAGGTCCATGGTACAGAATCAAGACCCATTGGAGAGGCCTTTCTCCTGAACTAGGATCTACTTTTCCCACCTGTGGGAAGGCCCACGGAAGAGGACTAGTGTAGCCATGCACCAAACACCTTGGATGACACTTGTTCCCAGGCTCAAGGACTACAGAACTAAGGCCCAGGATAGCGACAAGGGAAATTGGTACCTGTTGTTGCTGGCTTTGGTGATGCAACTTAATCAGGTGTTGCTGCTGCTGTTGCTGCTGCTGCTGCTGGAGATGCTGCTGCTGCTGCACTACTGCTTGGAACTGTTGCTGCATGGCATTCTGTTGTACCTGGAATTGCTGTTGTTGCTGCTGCTGCTGTTGTTGCTGCTGTTGCAGTGCCACTGCCTGCTGTTGCTGGAACTGCTGCTGTTGCTGCTGCTGCTGCTGGAGATGCTGCTGCTGCTGCACTACTGCTTGGAACTGTTGCTGCATGGCATTCTGTTGTACCTGGAATTGCTGTTGTTGCTGCTGCTGCTGTTGTTGCTGCTGTTGCAGTGCCACTGCCTGCTGTTGCTGGAACTGCTGCTGTTGCTGCTGCTGCTGCTGTTGCTGCAATGCCACTTGCTGGAGCTGCAGCTGAGCTGGAGAGAGCATCTAGACTTAAGCTGTGCCACCCTGAAGGTGTCCCAGAGCAACAAGACAAGGAAGGCAGCAATAGCCACTGCCTACTGATAAAGCTGCCTCTGGCATCAGATCCCCTGGAACTGGAGCTACAGAAGGTTACTAACCACCATGTGGGTGCTGGGAACTGAATCTAAGTCTTCTACAAGAGCACCCAGTGCTCCTAATCACTGAGCTATCTTTCCCATTCCGGTCTGATTAAACTTAAAGAACTATCTCACATTCTCATCTGAAACCCATGAAGGACTGTTTCTCCATCACTTAGCACCATTGTCACGATTCGTTTTAGCCACTGCTAGTAGGTGCGAGAACTTATGTTACAGACTTCTAAGTTTGATACCCAGAAAACATGTGTACAACCACAATACTCTGAAAATAATGAGGCTTACTTCATGGTTATTTTCATAAACATTTTTTCCATCCTGTGTTTACATTAAGTTATTCATTATGTTGTTGTCATTCAAATCTTTTCTAATACATGGCTCAGTGGTTAAAAACATGTGTTCCTTGTGTTAAGGATACAGTTCACTTCCCAGCATCCACATGGCAGCTCACAACCACCAATAATTCCACTTGAAGGATATTTAATGCCCTCTTCTGGTTTTCACACAAATATACATGCAGACAAAACACTCAAACAGATAAATAAAATAAAATAAAAATGTATTTTTTAATGAACCTGTTTTTGTCTGTTTAGCCATTACTAATGGGACTAATACATCCTTACCATTTATTTTCATACTTTTCTGGGTCTTACACTACGGGTATGTCTCTTAAAATGTAATAGAAATCACATTCCATCTTTTATAGAAAAACTTGGGGATGGAGAGATGGCTTAGCAGCTAAGAAAACTCAGTTGCTCTTCCAGAGGACTCAGGTTCAATTCCTACCACCTGTGGTGGGCAGCTCACAACTGCCTATAACTTCACTTCCAGGGGATCCAATGCCTTTTTCTGGCCTCTGTGGGTGGACACACACACACACACACTCCCCTCCCCCTCAAGAGCAAAGTCATTTCATTATGACTAACATATTCCCACCTTATTTTGTGTCTTTTCTCCTCTGCCTTTCTCTGCAAGCTGAAAGTACAGGACATGCAGCTGAGCTACATTGAGGTACATACAGGTAACACTGAGCTACATCCCAAGCCCTTGTCTCTCATTTTTCTAAGCATTTGTTTTTGTTGTTGTTGTTTCAAAGATTTAAGTTGTGTGTTCGGGGAAGTATACATAAATGCAAGTATTTGCAGAAGGCAGAGGCACTGGATCCCCTGGGACTGGAGTTATAGATAGTTTTAAGTCAGTCCATATGGGTGTTGGGAACTGAACCTGGGTCTCTATAAGAGCAGCACATGTTTTTAAAAGCTGAACCATCCTTCCAGTCTCTACTTTTGTGAACTGCAAGAGTCTTTTTGGATGACTGTACTGGATTTTATACATTGTTTGGGTTGTTTACTGCTTTGTTTTTTTACTCCATTTTTCCTATTGCTTTGAAATTTATTAACTTATTTCCACTGTTTTATGAATAATTTTCAACTTATTACATATAATTAAAAGTATAAAGCTTGCTAATATACTTCCTAAATTTTTTACACTGATTTAATAGGGGGCACATGCATACCATGGCACACATGTGAAGGTCAGAGGAGAGACGGTAGAAGAAAGTTTTCTCCAAAATGTGCATTCTCGGAATTAACCTCAGGTCACCAGTTCTTACCAGCATTTTAACTTTTTTCCCAAATCCCCACTAGCAGCAGCAGCGCTAGGGACTGAGCCAGGGCCTGAGGACTCCAGGGAGGTTTTCTACTGCTAAGAGTATCCGTAGCTTCTATTTTGGTACAACTTCTGACCCAGGCTGTGCCCTCTTAGGGACACTGGTTGAAGACCTGAACCGGGCTAAATGACATAGGAGTGCCTGCAGAAGGCATGAGGAAGACAGAACAGAAGGCCACCGGCACCTACTTCAGGTGAACCCAGGAGGCAAGGGCAAGGCAGAGAGCATAGCAGGATGTATAAGGGGAGAACCACTTCAGCCTTCAACTAGAGCCACCCAGCAGACCAGCCTCTGGAAGCTGGAAACAGGGTGTGGGCCAACAGCAGACAGGAGACAGTATGCACAGGATACCACAGCCTCTCCACTGAATGTCTGAAAAATAATTTATCTAAGACCAATTCTTAGGCGTGGACTACAAGACAAACTACAAATCACAAAAGCATTCCAATCCCAGCATTCTAAAGCAATCTCTTACTGTAAAAGAGCAAGTAATAGCCAGGAATGAGGATGCAAGCTTAAAAGCTCAGCAGCACTCAGGAGGCAGAAGCAGCGGGTACTGGTGCTGAGAAAGTTCCAGGCCAGCCAAGACTACAGAGTGACACTGCAACCTTAGTCCCAGCCAGGGTAACTGCAGCTAGGACAACCTACAGAAACCTGTGAGGAGGGCAAACACCTCCTTTAAGAGCGGGGATCCCAATGGAAGAACGAATGACTGCAAAGCACAGCCAAAGCTGACCACGGTAGGGGTAGATACCACACCCACAACCTCAAGGCACACCTGGGGGCACATGGTGCAGAGTATCACGTATTTGTGTCCACAAATCTCAACAGACAGTTCTTATATTTCACTAATAAAACACAAGCTTTAGCCAGGCAGTGATGGCGCACACCTTTAATCCCAGTACTCGGGAGGCAGAGGCAGGCAGGCGGATCTGTGAGTTTAAAGCCAGTCTGGTCTACAGAGCAAGTTCTCGAACAAGTTCCAAAGTTACAGAGAAACCCTATTTCAGAAAATAAAACAAAAACAAAACAAAACAAACAAACAAAAAAACAAACCCACAAGCCTTGCCAGGCAGTGGTGGCACACACCTTTAATCCCACCACTTGAGAGACAGAGACAGGTGGATCTCTGAATTCAAGGCCAGCCTAGTCAGACAGCTTTCCAAGACAGCCAGGGCTATACAGAGGGGCCCCGTCTTGAAAAACCAAACCAGCCAGGCGGTGATGGCACACACCTTTAAACTCGCACTCAGGAGGCAGAGGCAGGTGAGTCTCTGTGAGTTTGAGGCCAACCTGGTCTACAGAGTTCTAGGACAGGCTCCAAAGCTAAAAGAAAAGAAAAGAAAAGAAAAGAAAAGAAAAGAAAAGAAAAGAAAAGAAAAGAAACAAGAAAAACCAAACCAAAACAAAAACCCAACCTATCAACCAAACATACCATAAACCCCCAAATGAGCAAGTCTCTCCCCCTCCTCACAGCCCCACTAGGTGGGCCAGCATTACTCACTCCTCTAGGCTCAGAGAAGGGTTGGTGTTTTCCTGTGTACCCCAATATCCACGACCGCTATCTGGTACTCCTTGACACTTTTCCCAATAACACCTTAACCACAGAACAGCCTGCAGTGCCACCTGCCAAGGAGTACAGTACTCACTCTGTGGAGTTGCTGCAGATACCACAGCCATGCCATGGGGGGCCATCCCAGAGGTTCCAGGGGGTGGCTGCCCGGAGAGGGACATTGGCTGTCCCATGGCGCCAAGGCCACCCATCCCACCTAGGGACTGTCCTGGGCCCCGAGGAGGCATGCCAATCCCAGTTGCTCCTGCAGTGGGTCCACCAGTAAGGCTCTGCAGTGCATTCATGGGGTCTGTGGGGACACAAGAACACAGTCTGAGGAAAGCAACACAAACTGGGCAGTCTCACAGGTAAATGGCTTCTGGGCATAGATCCCCTCCCTCCTATGTGTTTGACCAATTCAAATTCCCAAACAAATAGGAGCCTGAAATTCCCCCAGATTCCCAGGGGATAAGGCTCTGGGTACTGACCAGGGAACATACTCCATGTATCACCCCAGCCTGTGTCAGTGTCCTAATGCTGGGTTACAATGGAGCTTGTGATGTGCACAGCTTCACGTCAAGCCAACTAGTGACCAGACCCTTCTTCGCTGTCCAGCCCTTCTATGGGGTAAGCCCACAGCAGACTTCCAGAGACACCAAAGTATGAAGCTCTTCTTCCCAGCAGGCAGGGAGCATGGTGGCTAGGTTAAAGAAGCAAAGGGCACTGGCAGGCACTCCCTAGGGCAAGCACAAGTAGGCTGGCATACCAATGCCCTGGTTTTTGCAGCCAAATCTCTATAGAACACAGACCTGAGGCCAGGAGCAGTATATCAGAACAAGTAAAGGAATATGAAAGAGCTCCACAGAGTGCTGAAGGGCAACGCCATGCCCACTGAACCTCAGGACACTAGGTGTAGTAGGTCAGTGAGCAAGGCCACAATCAAGGACAAGCAGCCAGATGTCATCATCACAGTAGTGTTAAACTCACAGGAGACAACTGCCTTTAGACAGGCATCACCTGGCCGGTCATCTGACCACAGAATTGAATAATGCCCAATGAGCCTACACTACAGCGATTCAACACTACGGAGGCCAGGCATTCTCCAAGCCATATGTACTTGGCCAGCCCTGGGCTGTGGGCAGGAGAACTATTCAAGCAGACACTTACAGCTGCAGGCCTAGGGTAAGCCTCAGAGGCAGGCTGCAGTGCTAGTGTACACTTTTTTGGTAATAGTGGTGGTGGTGGTTCTGCAGACAGAGCTTAACACCTTCCACACGCTACACAAGCACTCTTCCACAGAACCTCATTCCCTTTTCTGACAGGCTGAAGATCAGCTGGCCAGAGTGGATCTGAAAATCCCATGATGACAGCTCAGAAGACAAAGTCCAGGGTTCAATTCAGTAGACATAATTTCCCTTAGATGATAAACTTTGAAATTAAAATAAAAAGATTTCTGAACTCACAAATAAGTTTGTAACTTAAAGTGAATATGCTAGGCATTGGCGGTACAAGCCTTCGATCCCAGCACTTGGGAGGCAGAGGCTGGCGAAACTGAGTTCGAGGTCAGCCTGGTCTACAAAGCAAGTACCAGGACAGCCAGGTCTACACAGGGAAACCCTGTCTTAAAAAATAAAAAATGGGGGCTCAGCAGTTAAGAGCTCTGGATGCTCTTCCAGAGGTCTTGAGTTCAATTCCCAGCAACCACATTGCTCACAACCAATTATAATAAGATCTGATGCTTTCTTCTGGCATGCACGTGTATATGCAGAACACTCATACATAAAATGTAAATAAATTAAATAAAACAAGACAAAACAACAACAACAAAAAAGCGAATACAGTTGGGGGTGTGGTGGTGTGTATATCTTTTGCCCCAACACCCCAGGAGGCAGAGGCTGGCAGATCTCTGTGAATTTGGGGCCAGCCCGGTCCACATATAGTTCCAGGACAGCCACGGCTACAAAGAAAGAACCTGTCTCAAAAACATGTCCCCACACCCGAAAGAGAAAGAAACAGAGGAAGTGAATTTCCACAGCTATTATATAACTGTGACATATTACTATGGGTTATTACACTAATATACCACAATACAATGGTTCTTCTAGGTAATGTATCAAAGCCTTCTAAGTTTTTATGATCTTTCTGCTAAACAAAACAAGATGGAAAAGCATTGGGGTAACTTCAGTGTACAAGAAAGCAAAGGGTGGAAAAGAGGCTGGGACACAGCTCTAGTCAGTGGCCACTCCACCCGAGATCTTTTCAATGTTCCAGTCCAGTAAGCATTTGACCCACACACAAGACATGCACCCTCTTATCCCTGTCACCCAAAACTGGAGGCTGGGAAAACTGAACTTTGAAAGAAGAACTTACCACTGACAGAAGCTTGTGATTTCTTGTTATCTACAGAGAAACACAAACACAAAACCCCAATGTAAAGTTTTGCATAAACTCACATTTCCCAGGATAGGTCAGTTCTGCAGGTGTCTGACCAGGGTCATTTGCTAAAACTGAACTGACCATGCATAGAAACAAGGCCAATAGAACCTGGAGCCTCAATTCCAAGGAGCTGCTGGTATTCTAGTAACTAGGGAGGAGATGTCTACCCCCAGCAATGCTGTACACAAAGAGTCTGGGCATCGAGGGGGCAAAGAAACTTGGGGGTCTATCTCAATGAACTACCCCCAAGGCTAGCACACCATAAGCTGAGAGGCTCTGGGCCTTTACTTTCTTCCATGTCCAAAGTCTTGGATCAGATGCTGAATCACAACAGGAGTGACAGGAACCCATGTTGGAGCTAAAAGAACACTGCTGAGAATTCGAGCATCTCCATTTTCTTGGTGAAGAAACCAAGTCTACCTGACGTTGCTCACGGCTAGGAATCTTGTCTGCCACACCCAGCCCCTATGAAAGAAGTGCCCTAACCATTGGTGGTCCAGAACTTCCTGCTTAGTCCCTCCATCTGAGCATGTGGGCTGTGTACATCCCAGGCCATCATCCTAAAGAGCTGGGCATGGAAATCCAGGCCAGGATACACAGCTGCCTGCTCTCCAGTCTTTCTCTTTTCCCACAGTTCCACCCAATACCCCAAAGAAAGTAAGATCGGGAAAGTCTACCTTGCTGGTCATTCTGGTAAAAAAAAACTTAGTGTAGAATTGGGCTGGAGAGATGGTTCAATGGTTGTGCTGGCTAGTTTTATGCCATTCTAACACAGGCAAATATATACTGGTTTTTGAGACAGGGTTTCTCTGTGTAGCCCTAGCTGTCCTGGAACTCACTCTGTAGACCAGGCTGGCCTTGAACTCACAGAGAACTGCCTGCCTTTGCCTCCCAAGCACAGGGATTAAAGGCCAAGAATGCACTACTCTGGCAGAGGACTGGAGTTTGGTTCCTAATACCCACATCTAGCAGCTCACAACTGCCTGTAACTCGAGCTCCAGGGGACCTAATGCCTCTGGGCCCCATGGGCACCTGCACTCACATGTGCATAGCCACACACAGAGACACACACACACACTCATACACACATACACATACATACACTCACACATACAAAAACACAAAAAATTTAATAATCTTTTTTTAAAAGTTAGTGTGGAGTAGTAGGGCATGGAAGTACACACTTTTAATCCCAGCACTCAGAAGGCAGACACATCTCTAAGTTCAAGGCCAGCCTGGTCTATAGAGTGAGTTTCAGGACAGCCAGGGTTACACAGAGAAACCCTCTCTTGGGGGGGAAAAAGTCAGTATGAAGTTATTATCACTGAGCATTGGAATTCACAATGTCCTCCCTTGCTCTCAGTGACCTGACGCTAAAAGCTGCGACTGTCACTACAACCTACATTTTGTCCCCAACCCAAGTGGAGTGGGGGGTTTGGATGGGCCCATCAAGACAAGCTTGTCTAGAGCTTATACAACTGTCAGCTGGGACTCAATGTTTACTAGCCTGGTGCCCGTCACAGGCTGCGGCCATCCAGGAACACTTGGTATGCCTCTGCCTAACACAAATGTGCCAAGAATCTTGCCCCTGGAGGTTATGACAACTCACATCTGAAAAGTTGGGGAGCTGCTCACCAGGCTAACATCACAACAATCCTCTCTGAATCAGAGGGGACAAGAGTTGAGGAAAGGGGACCCTCAGCACAGCAAGGAGAGAGAGCAAGGACTTTGGGAACTGACTTCAAAAACTTCAGTCTCAGAAACACACAGTTCAGGCCTCCCTAGGGCTAGCAAAATCAACTTTTCTGGGATAAAATCCTCTTACAAAGTAAACTGCTCACTTAAGAACTACCCAGAGGGCTAGAGAGATGGCTCAGAGGTTAAGAGCATTGCCTGCTCTTCCAAAGGTCCTGCGTTCAATTCCCAGCAACCACATGGTGGCTCACAACCATCTGTAATCGGGTCTGATGCCCTCTTCTGGCCTGCAGGCATACACACAGACAGAATATTGTATACATAATAAATAAATAAATATTTTTTTAAAAAAAAGAACTACCCAGAGAAGTCATAAAAAGGAGTGAGAACAGCAGCCCACTTTACATCACTTTGAGATCAACATTTCCAAGTCAAAATCCACATGTTTGAGGCTGAGACCTAGGAGGGTGGAGAGTCCAGAAGCAATGAGGAGCTTCCCAGAAAAATGCAATGTTCTAATTCAAGTGCTAAGGCCTACCCGAGAGTTCCGACTACACAGTCACAAAACAGGCCCCTCAAAGAACCACAATTACCCCAAAATATGAACTCTTACTTACGAATATCTCTGAAATGGATAATGAGCCGGGCCACAAGGGAAAGGTATTCATCCTGAAAGTAAAAACAAGAAGTACTTTAATCCCCATGGAGAAACAAAGGCACGGGATTCACCCTTGCCACCCCTAGGTGGCCCAGCCACCCAGCTGAGCTTCTTCCTACAAGTCTTGACCTCCTGGATTGCCTGAGATGGCCACAGCCACTCATCCCACTTGGCTTCCTCTGGAATCCATCTCTCATAGGGAGGCTGTCAATGACTTCCCCTCAGAGGTACAAAGTAAGAAGGGCGTAGAGAGCTTCCACCCAATGAAGAGAACACTCGGCTAGGAAGCCCTCGGAAAGTCCCTTCTTATCACAGGGCAACAGGGCAATCAATGTGAGTCTGTGTGGTGTCCCAGGACTTGGCCCAAGGTCACAAGGTTTGCACTATCGGTAAATTAGTACTTTTGCTTTTTGTAACAACACTGTGGTGACCTTTCCCCTGCTGGTGAGACAGGTATTTATACATAAATCTGCATGAGTATTTCAAAAGAAAGATATGGTCCTTCCTTCTTCTCCAAAGCCCTTCCAGGATGACTGAGGATGCTCTTCTGATAGTTGAACAGATGAGAGAAAGAGCAAAGCCCCTTTCAAATATGACGATGAAGGCTACTGTGTTATAATATGAGCGGCGGGGCTGCGTCCCCAGCACCCCGGCCACCTGGCCGCTTGGCTAGCTTATGCCCCGAAATAACAACACACAAACTGTATTCATTTAAACACTGCTTGGCCCATTAGTTTCAGCCTCTTAACCCATTTCTAATAATCTATGTAGCATCACGAGGTGTGCTTACCAGGAAAGATTCAGCATGTCTGACCTGGCGGCTTGCTGCATCGCTTGCATCTGCCCAGGAGAGCGGAGCATAGCCTTTCTGAGCTCACTTCCTCTTCCTCCCAGCTTTCTGTTGTTTGCTCCTCCCACCTATGTTCTAACCTATCAGGGCCAAGCAATTTCTTTATTGCTTAACCAATGAAATCAACAGATTGATATATGATACTCCCACATCACTACTGCCTGCACAGGTCTTTCTTCTATGCGGTCCTGTTTCTGAAACACCCAGTGGGGCTTGCCTTCCACTGACTGTCTTGTGTGTATCTAAGGCACTCCTGGGTTTTCTAGGGAAATAACTACTAGGAGTCTACACTGAGGTATAGAACAGAGATACCTGGGTTAAAATCCCATGCCACCCATCCCTTCCTCCACTGAAATGCCCATTCCGCTAGCATGGCAATTCAGAAGAGCAATGATGTGGGATTCCCTCTGTATGCTACAAATATGTTTTACTAGCAGTGGTTAGTAAAAAAGCTTATTTGGCCTATGGCAGAGAAGAATATATCCAGGATGGAAGAGAGATATATAGAGAGAGAGCAGGTGGAGTCAGGGAGATGCCATGTAGCTGCCAGAGGAGGACACACAGGACCCTTATCAGTGGTGATATACAGATTAATAGAATGGGTTGATTTAAGATATAAGAGCTAGCTAGACAGGTTCCTAAGCTGCTGGCCAAGCATTGTTGTAATTAATATAATTTCTGTGTGATTATTCGGGTCTTGGTAGCTGGGAAACAAACATGTAGCCTCCATCTACAGAGCAAAGGCCTTAGTATCTGCTGTTTGCATGAGTTGTTTTCCAAAGTTATCCTGGAACTGACAAGGTAACAAAAGACAGAAGATAAACATAGGCTGAACAGCTGTTGTCTCTCATGAATTTCCAGGGTCCATTTAGCATTTTTTCCTCACTAAAGGAATCAGTGTAGAGTAAGATGAAGGGGAAGCTGGGGAAACCTGTCATCACGGGGCGGGGTCAGACAGAGGAAAGAACGCACAGCTGGAAGAGGGAAATTAAAGGTTCTGTCAACACAGCCCTTTCCAATGCCCCTTCAATTTCTGACTGAAAGACAATCTGCCAAGGGCGAATGAAAGCCCCACAGTTAACCGTCTGTTATCTAAAGTATAGTCATGTGGTGAGTGGGGGACCAGGGATGTTAGAAGTCAAAGAACCAGGAATGGAAATGAGACGGCCAAGGTCCAGTGGAAGAGAACCGTATGTGACTTTCTTTTAAAAACCTGAACTGGTTTCTCTTATGGTCTTTAAAATAGTTTAGCAAGTTTTTTTTCTACTACCATGAAAAACATGACTGGAAGAAGCAGATTCCAGAAGGAATGGCCCATGTTTACTGAGACCTAAGACACAGCAGACCAAGCACAAGAGTATGTCCCCAAAGTCTTTTCCACACACAGGCTGGAACAAAAGATCCAGTGCCTGGGGCCAGGTGTTCAGACTTGTGTTGAGATGACCAGCACCTCTCCTGGTTTACAGTATGACAGTCATCAAGGTCCAATTCAGCTCTATAGACCAGGACAGTAAGATGGGGACAGAGAATATTCTATATATCTCCAAAGGCTGGTTATCTAGGAACATGTTGGGGGGAACTGCCAAGGAGACTTTCCACAGGAGACTTCAGCTACTGCCATTGCACCCTTGACCCCAAGGCTTGGTTGCCTTTTGTTCCTTAGCTGTTCACCTTCAGTGGTGGGTACTGGTGGCTGAACTGACCTTCCCACAGGTGTGTGTATTCCTAGCCTTTCGTCTCCAAAGTCCTCTAAAACATCCAGGATGACTGAGAAAAGAGGCTGAGGGCCAGATAACTGCTCTATCTCTCTCTCCCTCTGCCCTGCTCATCATCACAATTTCATGTGTCCAGGCTGCATCCAAGGCAGTTTATGAGCTGTAAACAACAACCCCATAACTAGTACCAGGCCCAGGTGTAAAGACTTTACATGTATTAATGCCCTTAGTATTCTTTCCCACCGATTGGTACAAAGATGACGATCACTGGCTAGTTTACAGAGAAATGATGAGAAGGCTCAGGAGCAGCTGGGGACATAGCTTGGCAACAGAGCATGTGTGAGGCCTGAGCTCATGCATGACACACACACGACAGGAAAGTGTGGGTGTCAGCCTCACAGGCTTTCAAATACTCATTAGTCCTGCCAAAAGAAGAAACAGCAGCAGCCTAGAATGGGCTCCCACAAGCAATGAGAAGGGAAATACCAATATTACCCACTACTCGGCACCGCGTGCTACCTTTTGTAAAAGACCCAAGGAGGCTGAATACAGTCACTTAAATCTGCAGAAGAAATTCCAAAGGTTAGACTAATCACAGAAAGTATCAAATATCGGGAACCAGGCAGGAAACAGCCCTGTACAAACATCCCGTGCTACTGGTATGCACTCAGAAAGTGTGTCAAGCTTTCATAACCGGGAAAATGAAAGAAATCAAAAGAAAAATTCAAAACTCAACAAAAACAAATGAGTATCAAGTTGTTGGCAGAATACTATAGGAAAAAAGGATCTTTAAAGTGGTCATTTTCTGATAGAGAAGGAAAAAAAAAGAAACAAAACCTCAAAACTACATTAGTTCTCATAGAAGAATATGGACACAAGGAAAGCTGCAAAAGAATCTTAAATTTAACAATGACCATACTTGGTCACTATGGAGACTATCTGCCAACGATACGAGAAGTCAAGGTATTCATACATAACATGCACGGTTCCAGATGAAATTTGCTTTCAAACAACTCTGTAAGGTTAATCTCAGTTCACCTCAACTGAAAACATCAGAAGGAAATGGTGGAGCTTTATTCATTATCTCAAAAACATGTTGTTTCATAGTTCTGTTCACAAAAGACACAAAGCATGAGGCAGGGCAGGATAGTGAGTTTAAGACGAGTCTGGGCTAAAAGTGAGACCCTGTCCAAAAAGGCGGGGGGGGGGGGGGTCATGGGACTCAGAGACCAAAGCCTTTACATCTGCAATCGTTTATTACACCAGCCACAGGACATTAGTAATTCATCATCAGTTTGCCAATTATAAATACCTTAGCAAAATGCATACAAAATGCAGTTCTTTGTGACTGTTCAACCTCGTATACAGAATGTCTGCCATATTATTAAGACTCACTTTGTAGTCGCATGAACAGTTCATACTTTATATGGCCAAACAGTACGGCTACATATGGACACATTCTGTTTATCTACCCACCAGTTAACAGGCATCTGAACTGTCTCTATCTACTTTGGGCTTTGAGAGAAGTTATGACTTTAGTCTGTGTATGGGAGTTTTGCCTCGTGTGTGTCTGTGCATCATGTGCATGCAGTGACCAAAGGGGCCAGAAATGGGCACTGGAAGCTCTAGAGCTGGAGTTACCACTGTTGTAGGCCAGCACATGGCTGCTGGGAATTGAACTTGGATCCTCTGGAAGAGCAGTCAGTGCTCATGACCACTGAGCCATCTGTCCACCCTCTCCACTTCTGGCTTTTATGAATGATAATATGGACATACTGGCACAAGTTTTTTTTTTAATATTTATTTATTATGTATACAGTATTCTGTGTGTGTCTGCAGGCCAGAAGAGGGCGCCAGATCTCATTACAGGTGGTGGTGAGCCACCATGTGGTTGCTGGGAATTGAACTCAGAACCTCTGGAAGAGCAGTCAGTGCTCTTAACCACTGAGCCATCTCTCCAGCCCCTGGCACAAGTCTGGATGTTTTCATTTATGTTAAATAATACCTATGAAAATATACATGGAGCATGCCATGCCTTTGTTCTTCAAGCAGTCACTATATTGCTCTTTACAGCAGGGCACCATTTACATTCCCCCAGCAATGTAAGGGCTCTGATTTCTCTACATTTTGTAAACATTGCTTCTTGTCTTGTCTGCTTTATTTTTAGATGGGAGTCTTCTATGTTATGCTCAAATGATTTTCTGGCAATATATGTAATGCCAAGGGTGGTTTTTCACTCTCTTGGTAAGTCCTACAGTGCACAATAAGTTTGTATTTTAATTAACTATAAATGAATGTGGTAGACATGCTATGAACATGCAAGTAGAGGACAGAAAACAACTTGCAGAAGCTGGTTCTCTTCTATGTGGGTGGCAGAGAAAGAACAGAGGATCATCAGGCTTGGCAGCAAGTGCCTTTGCTGCTGAGTCATCTCAGCAGCCTCAAAGGTGTGTTTTGATAGAGCAGAATTGCCTGCTTTCCTCTAATGCTGTGTTTGGAGTTACAGCTATAAAGCTGTTGCCTGTGGCTAGGGATGTGGCCCACTTGATAGGACAGTGCAGGCCTCTACATACACCTGGGCTTTAATCACCAGCACTGCACAGACAGAGTGCAGTGACACAAGCCTGTGATCCCAGCGCTCAGAAGGTAAGGCTAGACACTGGGCCTGGCCAGGTAGCTGGGGATGGGGTTGACAGAAGTGACTCTCCACGAGGACGTGAAGTCATTTCTTTTTTCTTTTTTTTTTTTTTAAAGATTTATTTATTTATTGTGCATACAATGTTCTGTTAACATATATACACCAGAAGAGGGCACCAGATCTCATTATAGGTGGTTTTGAGCCACCATGTGGTTGCTGGGAATTGAACTCAGGACCTCTGGAAGAGCAGCTAGTGCTTTTGACCTCTGAGCCATCTCTCCAGCCCCCGTGAAGTCATTTCTTAAGGAAATATCCTCTTTAGAGTTGGTCACAGCAGCCAAGGAATATTGGGCAGAAGGAACAACTGGACTATAGTATATACTATATACTTGCTTAGACTGCTCAATAAACGCCCCTGACACAGAACAAGGAAAATGCACAGGCTTTTCATATTTGATGAGTATGACTTGGAATCCAGAACTGTTTGCTGTCAGCTCTACAACACTATGAAACCTAACTGCAGACGTAACTAACAAATGAGATCTGTATGTGACTGCACTAATTCCTACGAAACTACAGGAGCATGTAAGACACTGTCACCATTACTGCTGTCCTAATTAAAAACAGACATTTTGGACTTAGCTCCTTGGCAGCAGGAAGAACAGAGACCCCACCCCGATTAAAATAAGTAAATAAATAAGTCTCTTCTCAGGCTTCTACAAACATTAACCTAAGTGCCTCCCTCTTGTGCTTTGTTCCCACCTCACTTCTTTCGAAGGCTAGGATGCTGAAATTGTCTTCTCTATGTGTAACTTGTGGGCTGGGGTTAGATGAAAATGGATTGGCTGTGTCTATGAAATTATGTGTCAAATATGAACAGTCTCAAGCAGAAAAGAGCAGATAACTAAAAAAAATTGATTTCCCATAAAAGACCTTTTTCATAGATAAAATGACCAAACTAGAATGATACTGGAGGGCGGGGGGAGGGGGGGGTGTGAACTAGCCCTTTAAGGAATGAGGGCTTAGAAAGCTTAGCTAGTATCTTAAAAAAAAAAAAGTTGGCTAGGCAGTGGCGATGCACACTTTTAGTCACAGCACTCAGAAAGCAGAGGCAGGCGGATCTCTGAGTTCGAGGGCAGCCTGGTCTACAGAGGGAGTTCCTGGACAGCCAGAGAGCTACACAGAGAGAAACACTGTCTCAAAAACCAAACCAAAACAAAACCAAAAATGTTTTATGTAGCACTGGAGTGGGGCTTGCCTGGAAAGCACTTAGTAGACCAGGCTGGCTTCAACTCAAAGAAATGGTCTACTTCTACCCCAAGTTCTGGGATTAAAGGTCTTCACCACTATGCCCACTTTTATTCTCTTCAACTTAAGCTACCAGTACATACTATAAAGAATCTAATGAATAAACTTCAAAATTATGAATTCTAAAATTACCCTCCCCTTTAAAATTACCTTCACCTAGTTTCTCTTCTGGTCCCAGCCACTTTGGGAGCCGCAGGCCATTCCAGGAACCACACACATCACACACAATCAATCCCCAAAACGGCACAAAAATGGCATCAAGAAACCCTGGTCACAAAGATAGGAATCTCTTAAGAGGGTGGGCCACCAGTACCTGAGGAGCATGAACTTTGTCTAGAAGCACAGAAGAAAGCCCTGAAGATGACGCAGGCACACAGTGCAGACAAGTCAAGTGCAGAGGCTGTCAGGGCCCTGGTGAAGCCCAAGATGCCAGCCGCAAACTCAGCCGTCCTGCTGTCACTGCTCACCCAAGTCTGGGAAGCAGAGTAGAAGCTACATGGCCAAGGGTCATAGACTTTATGAACCATAGCCCAAGGATCAAACCAAGGCAGAGGCCTCAGCACCAGCTCAGGCTCCCACAGGTGCCCAGGCCCCTGTGAAGTCCCATAGAAAAGGTTTCTGCCTGCCAACATGAAGACAGATGGACTGGTGTGACACACCTATGCACTATTTGCAGATGGTCAGAACCATATGCTGTTTTTACAAATAAAATTGAGGCAAGATCTGCTAAAAAAAAAAAAAAAAAAAAAAAAGACCTCCACCTTTGCCTCCTATTGTTATTCAAGTCCCCAGAGAAGCTATCCCATCTCTATGTATGTGAAGGGTGGTGCACATGAGCGCAGAGCCTACAGAAACCCGCAGAGGGTGCTGTCTCCTGTACCAGGATTTCAAGGAAAGATCATTCCCTTCCTCCATGATCCATGACTCTTGACTTTCCAATTCCTCCCCCTCCCCATTCTCTTCAATGCTTCGGGAGTACAAGGGAACCTGGGCTGCCAAGGTGCCTTGGGTAGGAAGGTTCTCACTCCAATAATAAACACAGACCTACCTCCATGGGGAACAGTAGGTAAAAAGAGGTCAAGTCATTAAAAAATACAGACATTTCTGGGTGTGGTGGTGCACACCTTTAATCCCAGCATGTGGGAGACACAGGCGAGCTGGTCTCTGAGTTCCAGGACAGTCAGAAGCTTCATGGTGAGACCGTGTCTCAAAAATAAAAAAAAATCCACAGAATCCCGAGAGATCAGTCAGCGCTGCTCTCATGGCAGTTCTCCAGTTAGCCAGGTCTACTGCTGGAGTCAGGGATCAGAGACAGCTTCAAGAGACTACTAAGGCACCTCTCATGAAAATCAACAGGCAGCCCCAAGAAAAGGCAAAAGATAGACTGGCTAGACAATTCCAACCACCTCCAACTCCAGAACCACAGACCAAGGAGAACTAAAGGGTTATTATATCCTTTAAGCCACTAAGTTTTAGACTGGCTTGTCATGAACTAAGATAATTAACAAAGCTACAAAGTTGAACAAAAAGAATTTACATTTTAGAAATAGAAACAATTGATTCAATTAAATATTTTGTTTTTGTTTTTTGAGTTTTTGGGTTTTGTTTGTTTGTTTTTGAGATAGAGTATGGCTACTGTGTAGCTCTGGCTGTCCTGGAACTCACTCTGTAGAGCAGTCTGGGCTTGAACTCACAGAGATCCACCTGCTTCTGCCTCCTTTTAAGTATTGGGATTAAAGATGTGTGCCACCATGCCTGGCTTCGATTAAGTCTTTTCCGAAATTCTTTTTTTTTTTTTTTGGAAGGGGGGGGAGGGTTCCAAGACAGGGTTTTTCTGTAGCTTTGGAGCCTGTCCTGGAACTAGCTCTGTAGACCAGGCTGGCCTCGATCTCACAGAGACCCACCTGCCTCTGCCTGGGATTAAAGGTGTGCACCACCTCTGCCCAGCTACCAGAATTCTTTTAACTGTAATGGATGTGAGTTCAAAACCAGCCTGGTCTATATAGCAAGTTCCAGGACAGCAAGGAATACATAGAAAGACCATGTCTCAATATAGCTCAGTGATGGGGGGCTTTGCCTGAGTCTCTAACAATAGCAGTACATGGCAGAACAGAACAAAACAATACAGAAAATAGACCTAAACAATAAAATATCTCATCTCCCAGAGAGTTGTAAATTAGATGATCTATGTATCCAAATATATAAAGAGCTATTTAAAAACATCAAAAGATAAAAACAGACATCTTACCACAGAATGTTTACACGTGGCTCAAAAGCACTAACCAGATGTGTAATGTCATTACTGACTAGACAAACACCAATCAGAATCACAGTACTGGTCACCAACGGCCGTAGTAACAGAGACAACAACTGTGGGGAGTGACAGAGCCTTAAGCTGTTGTGGGACTTACACGGTGGTGTCACATGGTGCAGCTACTGTGGAAAAGCTGAACAGTGCCTATGAGTCAGAAACTCAAACCCCAAGTATGTAGGGAGTTTTCATTTCCCCAAGAGAGATGAAATAAATCTACATAAAAACTAGTATGTGAGTATGTTAAAATAATGCTATTAATCAGGATAGCCCCCCAAAAATGAGAACCCAAATGAAGACTAACTGATACAATAATATACAGAAAATGATGGAATATAATTAATTCAACAGAGAAAGAAATCAGGGACAGTCACGCTGGCACATGCCTTTAATTCCAGCACTCAGAAGACAGAAGCAGGACATCTCTCTTGAGGCCAGCCTAGTCTACACCATGGAATTTTGTCTTGAACTTGCAAAAACCATTGTGATCATGTTTCTAAAGCTGAAATGGAAAACCCACAGCAATATGTAGGTGAGTGGCTGCTATGGCGAGGGAAGGGGACATGACTGCTAATAGGTACCAAGCTTCTGTAAAATATTCTAACATTACATTGCAATAACTTCACATGACTCAGGCTGAATTATATACCTCAAATGGACAAATTTCACAGTTCCTTAGTGCAATCTCAATAACGTTTTTAAAAGAAAAACAAAATGTCTATCATGCACCCACAGAGCAATCCCTTAGCTTGAAACCTGTTCTTCCTTCCATACACACGTGAACAAGAACACACTTCCATCTCTGCTTCAATTTCACTTCATTTCCATCATTTTGCATGATTTAAAAAAAAATGGATTAGTTACTTTATTTATTTGAAGACGGTCTCACTTGTAGCCCTGGCTAGAACTAACTTGATATATAGACCAGGCTGGCCTCAAATCCACCTGCCTTTGCCTCCTAAGTGCTAAGATTATTAAAGCCATGCACCACCATACCTTGCTTTAAATTAAAACTGTGTGGGGGTGGGGTGGGAATGGGAGTAGGTAATATACACGAGACTGCAGGTGCCTGTGGAGGCCAATCCCATGGAGCGGGACTTCTAGGCTGCTGTGAACCATCCAACAGGGTACTAGAAACTGAACTTGAGTCCTCTTCAAGAACAGTATGGTCTCATAATGGCTGAGCCATCTTTCTTGTTTCACTTCTAATCTTCACTCCTGGGAACTAACACACTAGGAAAAGGACACCTTAAGACCACAGTGCTGCACCAGCCTGGAAATTTTTCCAGTTCCACCTGGGAAGTTTTAATCTCAACTTTACCAAACATTGCCCACCCCTCTGAACAGAGGAACCAAAGAGAAAGGGATGAAATGGATCCTTGGGCATCAGGGATGTGTAGGCTCTGGGAACACAAAGCCAGCCTCTCCTTCCATAGGAGCAGTGGGATCCAAGGAACTCTCTGTAAGCACTACAGAGCCCACTACATACAAATTACAGGGTCAGTAATGAGGCCAGGGTCAGAGGCAGGGCCTGTAGCCTCAGTGCCCATCCAGGAGTCTTGCCTATTCCATGAACATGGGAGGTTCTGGAGCATCAGCTGTATCCGAGATCAGCAAGCAAGCACTCCCCTCTACAGGATCTGCACAGAGGGGTCTCAGTGTCAGCAACACTCCCCTCCTGGAACTGCTCTGCTGGGGACTTTGGCCAGCAGGGTCTTACCCGGGTCTTGGCCTTCAGGAACACATGACTCTCCATATCCTTGCTAGATTTACTGTGGGCCACACCAGCTTTCCTCATGGCATCCTCACTGAAATACAAAAGAAGAGATGTTTACATACACTAGCAGGTCTTCCTGCTAGACAGCTGCTGTCCCGGGGAAGCCAACCTGGCTGAATCCTGAGAGGAATGAAGGGAGAGGCACTCGGCAGAGCAGTGGCCAAAGTTAACAAGAGTAAGGGCAGGGCCAGGAGATGAGGGAGCAGGAAGGTGACACCATAAAGAAGAGAAGTCCCTGCGCATGAAGGACAAAGGGACTGTCCCAGAGATTGCTCACATCAGCACTGAGACCACTGTTAATTCAGTTACTGGGTGGCCAACCGGCCCCTATTTCTAGGCCGGAGTGACATCTGAGTAGAGTGGGACTGCAGCTCCAGATTCCTCCCCTGCAGAATGAAGAGTCCACAGCCACTGTCCATTCCCCCAAAGGCAAGAATCTGTGTGCAGCAATTCATGTTTGCCTACTAGAGCCAAAGAGAACAGCTCCAACTGCTAACGACTAAGAATGACACAAGACAGTTCACACTAATATAAAACAGCAACAAAACATCTAGAATAATTTCATACACAGATATAAAAGGATATCCTAGTAAAGGTTCTACTTCACACTGTGGACCAAACAGCTCTGAGAGTGCACACGACCACCCTCTACCTGAACACACATAGAAAGAACAAGTAGGGGATGGAGAGGTGGCTCAGTGGTTAAGAGTACTGGCTGCTCTTTCAGAGGCCCTGAGTGTGATTCTCAACACCCACATGTGCCTCACAATCACCTGTAACTCCAGTTCCCAGAAATATACCTTCTCTGACCTCTGAGGGAACTGCGTGCATATGTATACACTCATCCAAGCAAAACATTCACACACATAAAAGAAAATACATTATCTTTTAAAAAGAAAGAGCAGGCATGTATCTGTTAGAAAGAAGACTATTAACTTGCGGCCCTGAGGCCTGGAGCCTGGTTACTCTGCTCTTCTCGCAGTCTGTCTTGTCTTTGCAGCACTGGACTTGTGGGTAAACAAATCAGTAAGTTGGGGGCTCTGAGCTTTAACTCAGCCCAGTTGGTACTCAAAAGCATTCTGACCTCCAAAACACAACCCAACTGAGTCTACTTACTGAAGAACAAGTGTGTGGACTACAGCATCGTACCTTTGAAATCATGGAGAGAGCACGGGTAGGAGTATCAATGATGAGACATACCAAACATATCATGGGACGAGTGAGAAGCTCAGCAGGTAAAGCAATTGCTGCACAAACCTGATAACCTGAGTTTGATCCCCAGAACCTATAAAAGGTGGAAAGAAAGAACTGGCACCATAAACTTATCCTCTGACCCCTCACATGCATGTCATAGCACACGCATACCCTCTCTATCCCCAATAATTAATAAATTCAATTAAATGTACAACATTACATTGCTACATCCTTCATTAGCAGGCATATCTGAAGTTCTGACCTCCCCTATCTACTTCTGAAGGTCTGACTCTGACAAGATGGCAGCAGCAGGTGCCTGCTTGCAAGGCATCCGGGTGTAGAACAGCTGTGTGAAGAGAAAGGTCCCTGGAGCCACAAGAGACATGGGAGTAACAAAGTAGAATGGTACCAAGAACCAGTCCCAGGACGTGTAGGGACAGACACATGCAGGAATAGGGCCATTCTGAGGCTGCAAGGCTTCCACACTGGAAAGGAAAACATCACCTGATAGGTGATAAAATCACTGAGATGAAACAGACCTATGTTCAGAAGCATGCATAGAACCTAAATAAACTATAGGCTCACCTGCCCAAGAACAGGTTAACCTCCTGGGATTCTCGGAGTTGCAGTTCTTGAAAAATAATGACAGCTTCATGGGAAGGTACGGCGGCCTATAGGTTTCGGCCACAGAAGCCCCAACAACACAAGTCTTGGGGCCACTGAGCTGGAAGTTCCAGGGAGTATTCCTGAACAATTTCCACCTGGGTTGGTACTTAATACTTTAATAAAAGCTTGCTTTTGACCCCAATAGTGGAACTGGTTTTTCTCTGGAGAATCTCAGGATTAACACGTGCCTCACCCGTGTCCCTAGAGTCCTATCTATTCCCCTTTCCACCTTCTGGCAAGGATAGAAAAAGGACTGAGAGGTAAACAGCCACAGAAACTTAATAAAAATTTAGAGGTGCATGCCGGGCGGTGGTGGCGCACGCCTTTAATCCCAGCACTCGGGAGGCAGAGGTAGGCGGATCTCTGTGTAACAAAACCACAGAGAAACCCCGTCTCGGGAAAAAAAAAAAAAATTTAGAGGTGCAGAACACTCTCCCAATACCAGGTCCTAAGCGAGACCAGCAAGTCACAAACTTGTGGATGAGCACACAGGATGAGGGGAGCAGCATAGGAATCTGAGGGTGCAAGTCAAACATGGGCTCTGTGTCAGAAGCAGCTGTCACCTTAGGTCAAGCCAGACTCCTAAGAGAGCACTCCCAAGCAGCTACCAGTTACTTTCACAGAACTAGTCGACAAGTACAGCCTTAGCTTCCTGCAGAGGACAGACAGATCCAGGCATGGCCGACTGTGACAGCTTTGACAAAGAGATGTGCTTGGTGAGTGGCTGGCAGTGTACCAGTGACATGGGATGAACGTGCCTTTCCAGTGAGAAACTACTGAGGACTCGAAGGCTAGGAGAGGAAAAAGAAAAGGCTCTTTAGTAATGGCACATGACTGGTTGTGGCTACCACACAAAAGCGAACAGAAAACTTTACCTGCTGCTTATATAGGCCTTGGCTTACACATTCCACACACGCTGTCATCCTTAAACCTCCCTCAGGTCCCAGGTTACACTTTGAACAATTTAAACAGAGAGGAGACTATAAGTCTGGCCACTTGGGCAGATGGGGGAGTTTCACTGCAGAAGACACTGCCAGCATTCTTTCTTAAGTACATCAGTGTTTTTCTTCTCATAGTGTTTACCAAGGGTCAAAATTCTATCAGGAAACCTGGAAAAAGTACGCCTCTCCTGAAAAGAGTATAAGGAACTTAAAGGCAGATCAGGACTTAAAAGTGGTTGAGACCCTCTGCTCCCCCTTGAGCTGCCCTTTAAAGGCCCGTTCCTTTGTTGTAGGGATGGGCTAAAGGCCTGTTGTAAATCAGGGTTGTCTCCTTTTGTTTGGGAATAGAACCTAATCAGATCAATCTTGGTGAACAAACACTACCAGAAACTTTCCAGCAGCCCTAACTTCAGTTAAGGCAACGTTTTTTCTTTCCTACAGTTCCTAACAAGCCTGGTCAGATCAGGGTACTTAGCTTCCGGATTATTGGAGGCGGTGCTCCATATCATCAATTTCTTCTGCATCACCAGAGGCCAGGGGGACACTGCTGAGGGTGAGCTCTCGTCTCCCAGCAGAGTAATGTCACACATACAGACGGGTGTGGAATCAACTGTTAGAGACCCCGAGTTCAAGGAGCATCAACCCACTAGAGATAATGAAAGATAATTCTATTCTGACAAACTTGAATATACTTTGGGGGGGGAGTGTGTGACACACACCACAGCAACACACACGACAACACACACAAGGACACCACATAGACAGGATACAACCTCAACTGGAAGAAGCCAGATCTGCTGTAAGCTGTACAGAACAATACCATGCTCTGCCAATCTCACATCCCATTCACGGTGCCTGCAGTCTCTTCATATTTAGTAAAGCCAGACACAAACCATATTTTGAAATGTTTTTGCTTATTTTTAGTGAAGTAGAGTGGAAAGCAGCCAAGCACTCAGCCTTCCTCTGTGCTGCACTTTGTCCCTGACACACCTTACTCCTGCAAGTCTTTGGTGTGGCCTCATTTGGACTCTTCCTAAGGAAAAGTTCAGGTCCTCCTTTACAGTAAGACCACAGACATTGTCAGAGGCTGTGATCAGGTCTAGGCCACCCTGGAATAAACCTGGCTGCTATCCAGCTCCTTCTGATCACCCTGAATGAGGCTTTGCCATCTCTCCACCCCACCCACCGAATGTGTTCCAAGCACTTTGACACATAGAGCATCCTGTCTCCTTTGGAGCCAGGCACTAGTGCCTTTCTTGTTGCCAATCTAGCCATAGTTGCCTGGGTGTCTGGTTTAAAATGGAGCATCCTGGGGACTGATTAATCATTACAGGCCTAGATCTCCCCCTTCACAAGAGAGACTGGAAGGTACACTGACTTCCACAGCTGCCCTTGAAGCATGGTATATGTGAAAGGCACTGTCTGGCACTGCCTAAGCAGCAATGAGTGAAACATTAAGAAACCCTGCTGGGACTAGGCATCATAGCACAAGCCTTTAATCCAGTGGTTCTCAACCTGTGGGTCATGATCCCTTCAGGGGTCGAATGACCCTTTTCACATGGGTCAGCTAAGACCACCCTGTATGTCATAGATTTACATTATGATTCCTAACAATAGCAGAATCAGTTATGAAGTAGCAACGAAAATACTTTTGTGGTTGGGGTTCACCACAACATGAGGAATTGTATTAAAGGGTTGCAGCATTAGAAAGGTTGAGAACCACTGCTTTAAACCCAGCACTTGGGAGGCAGTGACAGATGGATCTGAAGCCAACCAGGTCTATATAGTTCCCCGACAGCCAGAGTTACACAGTGAGACTCTGTCCAAAAAAAAAAGAAAAAGAAAAAGAAAAAGGGCAGAGACCCTAACTGTGCAGAGATGGCTCCGTCTATTAAAGATAGTCCAACACACAGTAACATCACTGTCTTCCCAGGTGAGGTGTCAGTGAGCCCCCACAGTTCCTTCAGACAAAGCCACCTCATTTGGACTGACTTATCTTGGGTATCTTTAACAGAGACGCTCTACCAGCCAGTACAAAAGTTGTCTAACAAGCACAGACCAGTCACTCCTACTTTTCTTCATTGAATCCTCCCAACCCTTTTCCAAGCCCTGTTCTTCGGGCCCAGGCTATCTATCTATCAATCACCCAAGGACCCGCTCAGCTCTGTTAGGACTCTTTGACCCACTCTCTTCATCACTGACCACCCTAGGCAATGCCCGCTCCTTCTTTGGTTCACACTGAAGGGAAAGGGTACCCACTTTTCTGGTCTCCTGCAGATGTCTAGCATAGAAAGATTTCTTTCCCCTTTGGGTGTCAGAACTCACCATCCTGAGCTCAAAAAACAGGAGCCCCTCCCTTTAAGGTTCATTTTTTATATGTGTTTTTGTTGCTGGTGGTTTTCTGAGACAGGGTCTCGGTCTCTCTGTCTCTCTCTCTCTCTCTCTCTGACTATCATGAAGCTGGTCTTGAACTCAGAGATCCTCCTTCCTCTCCCCTTGAGTGCTGGGATTACCTGGTCTTGGGTTTTATTGTTTGCTTTGTTTTTGTTTTATTTTGTTATTGTTTTTGGTTATTTTGATTTTGAGACAGGTAGGGTTCTTGTAGCCCAGGTTGGCTTGGAACTCACTACATAGCTGAAGATGACCTTGAGGTTCTGAACTTCCTGTCTTCCTTCCCAAGTGCTAGGAATTTCTGTCCAGACTGTCTTATCTAAGTGGACTCCTGGAAAATTACCACCTGTGTATACAGTCTGTTCAGCCACCTGGAATAGAAGCACACAGTTTGCATATGAGACCCTTTACCCTGAATGTTTAATAGAGTACCAGAGACAATTGAGGAAGGGTTATATAGTATCAGGATGACAAAGGTTTTAGTAGGCTTGTCACCAGAGATAAACATTAAAGAAGGTTCTGCCACCCTTTTACCATCATCTGTCATGGAGAAAAGGAAAGGTGTCCTTTGTTCCATGCATTCAGGAGGCCCTGCCCACTGCTCCCACCTCCCTCTTCACAATGAGAGACCACTAGAGACTTATTCTTTGGAAAAGTCCCTAATGCCACACCTGCAGGCTATAGAAGGTAGGTCCCAAGAAAAAGCTGACAGAACCCAGCAGCAAGTAGCTCCAGGTTAACTGTGCTGAGACACAAGTAAGAAGACTTGGGAAGAATTACCAACAAGTATAGAAAAGCACCACCCCCACCTGCTCAAAGGCAAAAACAACTATTAACATCAGTGTGCCTCTATGCACAGTACATTATTTGTGTAGGCATAAAATGTGAACATTCCTTACTCATTTCCTCAGTTAAAGGCTGGGAGCAGAGGCAGAGGTAATACAGTGTAGGGTTACAAAGCACATCTGCAGATCATTCGTGTAACTCCTAGGGAAGCAGCATGTACAAGACAGTATGAACAGAGGCACATGCCAGAGGACAAGAGTCAAAGTTTGTTGCTACCTTTGAGAACAGTGTATGAACAGAGGGCCAATGACGTTTGCAATTTATACGCATTCTAAGTTTAAGGGGCTGGGGAGATGTCTCAGTAGGCAAAGCACTTGCTGCACAAGCATGAAGATCTGAGTGCAGAGCCCAGCCCCACACAGAAGCCAGGTACAACAGCACTCATTTATAACCACAGTGCTCCGAATGCACAGAGAGGCAGATCCTGGAGCTTTGCTGGTCTCCAGGCCGTGAGAGACCCTGACAGAGGAACATACCTGGTGTTGACCTGCAGGCTCTACACCTACACCCATGCGTGTATACACACACACACACACACACACACACACACACACACACACACACACACACACACACACTGAAGAATAATAGAGACAATGTCTCACTATATAGCGTTAGCTAGTCTGGAACTATATCTACTATGTTGACTAGACTGGGCTCAAACTCCTCTAGAGATCTTCCTGTCCCCACCTCCCAAGCACTGGGATTAAAGGTGTATATCCCATGCCCAGCCTAATACATTTATTTACTTACTTTTCTTTTTGACAGAGAAAGAGAGTGAGTGAGTGAGTGAGAGAGAGAGAGAGAGAGAGAGAGAGAGAGAGAGAGAGAGAGAGAGAAAGAGAGAGAGAGAGACTCACTTTGTAGCCTTGGATGTCCTGCAATTCACTATGTAAACCAGGCTAGTCTCAAATTTATAGACATCTGCCTGCTTCTGCCTCCTGAGTGGTGGAGGCGCATGCCTTTAATCCCAGAACTCAGGAGGCAGAGACAGGCAGATCTCCGTGAGTTTGAGGCCAACCTGGTTTACAGAGCAAGTTCCAAAAAGAAAACAATTAAATTGCCTGCTGCGGTGGTTTAAATAAGAATGGCCCTATAGATGGGTGGTGGGAGCACCAACTTTAATCCCAGCACTTGAGAGGTGGAGATAGGTTGGATCTCTGAGTTCAGGGCCAACCTGGTCTACAGAGCAAGTTCTGGCACAGCCAGGGTTACACAGAGAAACCCCGTCCTGGAAAACAAAACAAACACAAGACAAATAGAAAGTTATTTGTGGGGCAAAAATCAGATAATGAAAGCTGGGTGTGGTGGCTCATCCCTTTTTCTGATCTCAGTCTTCTGAGTAGAGGCTGAGGCCGGCAGAGTTCTCCTGGACTAGAAACTGAGATACTGTCGTTAAACAATAATCGTGAATTAGTGAGCTATGATGGCTCACACCTGTCACATAAGGCACTTGGACAGCTAAGGCAGGAAGATTAAAGCAAGCCTGAAACCTGGGTTGCAGAATGAGACCTTGTCTCCAAGAGCAGGGACAGGGGAACTAAGCTAGGTTGGGTGTGGTAGTTACACACTCTAAATATAGCATTCAGGAAGTAAAAGGCTGACAGGTCTGAGTTCCAGGTCTGTCAAGGCTGCGATAGTGAGAATTTGTCTCAGAAGGATGTAGGGGGTAGAGAAGGACTAGAGAGATGGTTCTGTTGTTAAGAGCACTTGCTGCTCTTATAGAAGACCCATGTTCTTTTCCCAGTACCCACCCAGAGATTCACAACCATAAGTAACTCCAGTTTCGGGGATCTGATGCCCTCTTCTGACCTCCATAAGTACCACAAGTGTATATGGTGCAATTCATACACACAGGCAAAACACTCATATACATAAAATGTACACATGTGTGTGAGTATATATATATATATATAAAATATGCAATCATACAATAAATAATGATTTTTAAAAAGAGAAAATGCTCATAATGTATCACAGACACAGAAAATGTTTGGGGCTAGGGAGATAGTTCAGAGGTTAAGACTCTGTACTGCTCTTCCAGAAGACCAGAATTCAATTCCTAGCACATGGAAGCTATGTTGAGTGACTTACAAACACCTGCAACTACAGCTCCTACAGATAAGACACTCTCTTCTGGCCTCCTCAGGTACTGCATGCACAACCTCCTGAAACATAATTTAAAATAAATCAAATCTTTTTTGGGGTTTTTTTGTTTGTTTGGTTTTGGTTTTTGAGACTGGGTTTCTCTGTGTAGCTTTGGTGCCGCTCCTGGAACTTGCTCTGTAGACCAGGCGGGCCTTAAACTCACAACAATCTGCCTATCTCTGCCTCCTGAGGGCTGGCATTAAAGGCGCACACCATCACCACCTGGCTAACATCTTAAAAGAAAAGACTTCTTAAGGTTAAAACTAGTTCAATAATTTGGAAATTCGCTTGCCCAGAGTATAAATTAAAATGCCTTTCTGTTCTTAAGAGAAGTACACAGTGAACATCAGTCACTGTAGAGGAAAATCTGATCATTTTCTTTCTGTGGTGTTCAGGATGGAGTCCGGGTTATGCGTGCTGGGCAATTCCCAGCTTATTCATGTTTCTAACCCTCCTGTTTCAGCTACAAGACATGAAGCTTCTCTTTTAGCAACAAACCATGCATTCTTCAGGTCAGAGAATAGAAGCTGGTAGAGACTTTGAGATAGGCAAGGCCAACATGCTCACAACCTGAGCGGTGCCTCCTAGCTGCAGCTCCAGTGCTTCGCTACCCAGAAAAGGCAAAGGCCCTGTCTTCCCTACACAGGCCTGGCTCTCATCTGGTCTTCTGTTTCCCTGGGGTCTTTCTGGTGGTACCAGGCCCCATCACTGATCACCCTCTAAAGCACTGCAGCAATTCACTGCCCCCATATCCAGGTAATCTCGCCTTCGAGGGAGGAAATGCTGAGACATCAGTTGTATGGTCACCACAGCAAACACCTGGGCTCTTAGACCTCACAAGCAGCTGAGGCACATCTGCCAAACTATAGCACTTCTTCCTTTATCAGCAAACATTTGCAAGTTCCCTAACTTTAAATTCATTCATTCATTGGTGTGTGTAGGTGCACACAAGAGACCAGAAAGTGCTGAATTCGTCAGAGCTGGAGTCACAGGTGTATTTCTACAATACTCAGCTTGCTGCATGGGTGCTGGGATCGAAACTTCCATTCTCATAATTGAACAAGAAGCACTTCCAACCATTCAGGCATCTCTCCAGCCCCAGGTTCACAAGACTAAACTAGTATATTTCAGAACTGAGCTATCTGCCTTCACATAGAAATGGGTATTTTGGCCGGGTGGTGGTGGCGCACACCTTTAATCCCAGCACTCGGGAGGCAGAGGCAGGCGGATCTCTGTGAGTTAGAGACCAGCCTGGTCTACAAGAGCTAGTTCCAGGACAGGTTCCAAAGCCACAGAGAAACCCTGTCTCGAACCCCCCCCCCCAAAAAAAGTATTTTGGACTCGAAGAGAGCAGAGACTCGCACACTTTCTCTTCACACTTCTCTCAGTTGCTCAGCCAACCTCTCCTCCTTCTCAGGAAGGCCAGTGAGAAAAATCAATGAGGACTAGCCTGTAGAACAGCCAGACTCTTGCCCTTTAAACTCTGAGCTGGTTCAAATGATATGAGCTTCTGGCATTTCCAACCTGTTGGTTTAACCTCAAAAGAACTAAGGTAGTGGTGGCGCACACCTTCAGTCCCAGCACTCAGGGAGTACATGGTCCACACAGTGAATTTCAGAACATCCAGAGTGTCATAAGGAGACTCTGACTCAAACACACACACAAACAAGAACCAAGAGCTGGAAAGACCCTTTGACCTCTAACCTGATGCCAGCCTGGGGCCCAGAACTTCTCCACTGCCACCAAGCAATCACACAACATTCTGCCACTTGGCTCCTACTTTCTTTGTGGCATTGGGGCAAGGAGCCCTATCTTTAGAGATGAGAACTCACAGCTAAAATCCCATGGCATCCTGGATGTGAGCTAAAATAAGCAGAAGGAATAGAAAGTGCAGGTGACAGAACACTGGTGGCCAGGTGTGGCTGCCTCTCAAAGGAACAAGAAATTTTTTCCTATTATCTCCACTTCTGGAAATGTTCAAAAGTCCATGGAAGAACTTATCCCCAAAAGAGTGTTAAATCATGTTTATCTTAAGCAGGTGGAGAGCTATGCATAAAGTCTATGCCTCTTGTGAATGGAAGCTGTGGGCACATAAGGGCTAGCCAGAACCAGGTTAGGCAGAAAGAACAGTCTCAGGCAGGAAAAAAACCTACAACTCAGAACTGGGCTCAGCAAAGTCTGTGTGTGTGCCTACCAGCATAACAGACATTCATTCATATTAGAAGCATATAGGTCTAGGGGAAATATACCTATGTCAATAATGGCTGAGGAGAGAGAGGCAGGGCTGAGGAGAGAGAGGCACGGATAAGGCTGCCATGGAGCCACTTTTATGAGGCCAAGGACTTGAAGTCTGTACTCCCTCATCCCACAGCCCTCTCTGGAAAAATAAGCACAGACTAATTAAGGCAGAGATGAGCCTCTGAGATACTTTATGGAGTAGTCTCTGAGAGGCGACTAAACCTTGGCTTCTACTTTCTTCCCTTCTGTTCTCTAGACTATTTTTTTTTTTTTTTTTTTTTTGGCTTACCAAACAGAACCACCTTAAATGATCTCTCATGCTCTTTTGTCATAACAGTCTTTTTCTTTTTCAAAAACTAAAAATAACATTTTACTGTGTGACATGAAAGGGGAGTGGGGGGAGAGACAGACAAATGTGGGGTGAGGAGGTTAGAGAGTAACTTTGTAGATTTGATTCTTCCTCTCTCCTTTATGTGAGTTCTAAGGATCATAACTCAAGTAGTGCCTGAATTATTCATCCCATTTTAAACAAAGACGGTCTAGTTGTATACAGGCTCATCCGTGCGCCTTTCAGAACTGCTGCCAGGGGTACTCTCAGCACCACTGCTGCTGGAACATTTCACCCACAACTCAAATTACCTTGCACCCCTCTTCTCAGAATCAATACAGAATCAAGGCTTTCTCTGCAGGGTGAATACCCGACCTGTGCCTCCCTTCTTTCCTCTGCAAGCTCACATATGCAACCACACTCACACATGTACAAGTACACACACACCAATCCAACCCTTCCTTCCTTCACAGGCTTTCTCCTAAAACCATTCCATCTAGTCCTATTGCCACTATACCTGAGAGGGGCTCAAATTTGAATATGGATTCAAATGCAAAAAGATTGCTTTTTAAAAGGTAGATGCTGTGAAAACCAGGTCCAACCAAGTATCAAGCAAGTAATACTTCCTGACACTGCTAAATATATAAACTACTCAGAGGCTGGACGTGGTAACACACGCACACATGCCTTTAATCCCAGGTGGATCTCTGTGAGTTCGAGGCCAGCCTGGTCAACAGGTTGAGTTCCAGGACAGCCAAAGATACACAGAGAAATCCTGTCTCGAAAAAAAGGAAAAAGAAAAAAAAAAAAAAACTATTCAGAACAATGTGCTAAAGGCCGTGTGCCAAGAGTGTAACTCCATTCTGACACCCACAGTCCTGAAAGTAAAGTGACAACATCCACCTCAGGTTCCCAGTACCCACACAGAAGTTTACAATCACTTCCATAGGCACTGAGTGCACATGGTGCACATATACACATACAGACAAAGCACTCATACACATAAAATAAGAGTAAAAGTAAAATTTTTTAAAGTGGAACAGAAGTTCACACATGGTGGTAGAAACCTTTAGGTCCAGCATTCAGTAGACTGAAGCTAGAGTATTTTAAATTCAAAACCAGTCTGGGCTACAGAGTTAAAACTCTGTCTCAAAAAGAAAGAGAAAGAGAGAGAGAGATTTAGGGATGCAGATTGATTTCTGGGTCGCACGCTTGCTAGCACACTCAAGGCCCTGGGTTCAATTCCCAGCATGCCACTCCTATACTCATGAGGTGAAGGCAGTAGGTTCAGAAGTTCTTGGTCATCCTGTCAAAGTGAGTGTTTTGAAAACAAATCATAAATAAATCTTCTTTAAAGCAGAGAAACATGTTCCTACGAGAGGTATGCGCAAAAGTCAAGTGATTTAAAGGGAGAAAAGAGAAACTAGTTGATAGTTGAAGTGAGCCTCTCACTGGGAAACAGAAAGCTCAACCCCTCTGGCTCTCTAGCACCAGGACTCCAGTTGCTCATCTATGAAACACCTAAAAAGGAGTTTACTCCCCTAGTCATCATCTGTGTAGCTCGGGCTAGCCTTGAAGTGCTGGAATTGCAAGCAGGAGCTGGAATCACAAACACACATTTCTCAAGAGGTGTGATGAAACCCACTCCACCACGGGAAGATCCTGATCGATAGACCTGAACTACTTGTCAGGATCTAGTTGTTTGTTTGTTTCTTTGTTTGTTTGTTAAAAAAAAAGATCCACGTGGTAGTGGCAGCAGTGGAGTTCAAGGCCAGCCTGGTCTACAGAATTCCAGAACAACCAGGGCTACACAGAGAAACTCTGTTTCGAAAAACCAAAACAACAGTACCAAAAACAAACAAACAAGAAACTCACAGGCTGGAGAAATGGCTCAGTTGTTTAGAGCTCCTGTACTTACCAAAGACCCGGGTTCATTTCTAGCACCCACATAGCGCTTAACAACTATCTGTAATTCTAATTCCAGGAGATCTAGTACCCTCCCTTCTGGCTTTTGAGGGCACCAGGTACATACTCAATGCACTTACATACATGCAAACAAACACTCAAACACATCAAATAATTTTTTAAATCAATGTGTTAATGAGAAAGGGGGGACTGGAGACATGACTCAGCAGTTATGAGCACTGGCTGCTCTTCCAAAGGACCTGGGTGGATTCCCAACAGTCACATGATGGCTCACAACTATATGTAACTCCACCTCCAAGGAATCTGCCTCCTTCTACTGGTCTCCACAAGCATCAGGAGCACCAGTGATCAAAAGTTACACGTCATCAGCCAGTGGTGGAGCACACCTTTAATCCCAGCACTCAGGAGGCAGAGGCAGGAGGATCTCCGAGTTCAAGACCACCCTGGTCCACAGAGTGAGTTCCAGTACAGCCAGGGTTACACAAAGAAACCCTGTCTTGAAAACAAACAAACAAACAAACAAATAAATAAATAAATAAGGCTACTTTAGAAACTGGAGAGATGACTTAGAAGTTAAGAGAACCTATTACTCTCCAAAGGCTCTAGATCTGATTCCTACCACCTATATCCAGTAGCTCACAACCATCTCTAACTCCAGTTCCAGGGGCACCTAGCCTCCAAGGGCACCTGTATTCACATGCATACACACACACACACACACACACACACACACAATTAAAAACAAAAATAATCTTAAAAATAAAAAAGTGCTGGGCAGTAGTGGCACACGCTTTTAATCAAGAGGCAGAGGCAGGTGGATCCCTGTGAGTTCAAGGCCAGCCTGGTCTACAAAGGGAGTTCCAGCACAGGCTCCAAAACTACAGAGAAACCCTGTACCGAAAAACTTAAATGAATGAATGAATGAATGAATGAATGAACGAACAAACAAACAAATAAAGGAAGCTCCATTCCATGATGCAGTAGTGAGCATCCTCATTCCCCCAGGGTATGAACACCCTGGAATTGTGTCTTGGTGAGTAAGGAAATGAACGATTTAAGATTACCAGAATAGAGTATTGCTAGTTGGTTCATCCTCTTTTCAGTATCCCAAGCTGATTTAGTTGGCTGACCAGCATCTTCATGTGTTACTTCTGTCTTTACTCAAGCTATCACCCAACAGTGAGCCCCAGCACCACATCTCAACAGGCCCACAAAGTGCTCACGAAATCTGTGTCAGACACACTCCAGAATCCTGTGCATTCTAATGCTAATTCCAAAAGCATTCCTGCTCTTCCTGCCCAATAGAGTTAAGACTCTTGGAAACAAATCTTCAAACTATCCCACACAAACTGCCTTGTCTTCACTGACTTTCAGGGACAAGGGACAGGACAGGAGGCCCACTGTCTTGGAGGAAGAGCTGCCCAGCTCAGCCACAGGAAGGATGGATGGGTCTTTCAGGCAGAACAAATGAGGCACACAGCAGTCAAGGAAAGAGTTGGGTTCATCTGAGGATCCACAGGCAACCTGGTTGGATGTAGTGTAGAATGAGGGAGGGTAAGGCAGGCAGGTGCAGGCCCTGGAGGAAGGACAGACACTCAAGAGTTGAGTCTATAGGCAATGGGTAGCCACTAAACACATTCTGGGTATCAGAATAGCTGAGGAGAAAAGGTAGAGTTAAAAAAAAAAAAAAGGCTGGGCGGTGGTGGCGCACGCCTTTAATCCCAGCACTCGGGAGGCAGAGGCAGGCAGATCTCTGTGAGTTCGAGACCAGCCTGGTCTACAGAGCTAGTTCCAGGACAGGCTCCAAAGCCACAGAGAAACGCTGTCTCGAAAAACCAAAAAAAAAAAAAAATAGGACATGGGGGGGGTCTTTGAACTGTGCTGCTTTCTTTTGTGATCTTAACTGTCCACTTGAAGTTTGGAAAGTTCACTGCAATTCCTTAAATTCCCTTGGGTATCTAACTGAAACTATTAGCCTAAGGGATGTTTTAAGGCCATGGCTTCACCCCAGCCAGTGACTGCAGCAGGCAGATAACGTACTCAGTCCACAACCTCAGGATGGTCAGCATCATCTTCAACAAGCCACAGCCTTGGTCACCATCAGGCAACAGCTGAAAGATCTCTGATCAGAAAATTAATATGTCAGCCTTAGTAGGTTAATGGTAGGGCTCAGTCTGTGGCAGGAGGTCAAAGATCATCAGGAAGTTAGGTGTGGTAACTATAATCCCAACACTAGCAAGGTAGAGAAAGGAGAAGCTGGAATTCAAGGCTAGTCTGGGCTGTGTGAGACTCTCAAACTGCCTCCTTAAAGGAAAATAAGGCATTAGGGGTTCATCCTCTACTCTCTAAGGGTCTATGGAGAATTCCTAACATTATAAATTGGAGACTCAGTAATGGCAAGCTCCTCTCCTAAGGCTTCCACTGCACTTGGCTGGGATTAATTTTTAGCATCCCCTTATCCAGTTTCATGAAATGGACACAACCTTACTCTCCCAGATATTAAAATGTGATTTGCCTTTAACATCACAGAATGGTCCAATCAACATCTGTCTGTAATATGAAGAGGAACAACTACAACAGCAGTGAGCTCCTCTCTAGGCCTGCCTTCACTTTACACCCTGGAGCAAGTGCACCCAGCTCTGAGCACGGTGGCTGGCCCAGACCTACACTGTCGGCATCTCCAGACCAGGTCAAATTACCCAGCCTACCCAGTGATACCCTATCTTGAAACCAAACCAGAAAAAAGAAAAAAGAAGTCAACTCAACACAGATGGGTGTGGCACAATCAGCTCAAGGCCAACCTCTGGTACTTCAACAACAGGTAACAACAGCCTCAGCTGTTTTGTTTGTTTGGTTTTTCAAGACAGTTTCTTTGTGCAACCCTGGCTGTCCTAGAACTTAACTTACTCTGTTGACCAGACTAGCCTCAAACTCAGAGATCTGCCTGCCTCTGTCTCCCTAGGGCTGGCAGTGCTGGAATTAAAGACGTGTGCCACCATAAACAATGACACTTTGGTGGAGAGGAGAGAGAGAGAACACCAAAGACATTTTGCCAGGACACTAATACATGCCTTTCCCCAGCTAAGCTACTCCTTCCTGCATCTGTTTAGAAATGTACTAAAAAGTACCACAGATAAAAGCGTCAAAAGTAAGATGACAGACCCAAAATTCAGTCAGCAGGGGAAATTTTCCCTTGACATAAAGTTAATGGTCATTTTGCATATATTCTATCAGTTTTTATGTTCTCAATAACAGTGCTCAGTTTATTAAAGTTCTTACCTTATGGGGGAGGGACAGTATAGCAGGGAAATTAAGAACAGGGAGCAGGCTAGGGAGATGGCTCAGTGAGTAAGGGCTTGGGGGAAGGCATGAGGGCCTGAGCTTGAGATATAGCAACCTATGTACGAAGCTGGATGCACAAACCTGTAACTCCAGAGCTGGGAAGGGAGAAAGAGGAGGGTCCTTGGGGCTTGCTGCTAACCTGTCTAGCTGAGTCAGTAAGTGAGAGACACTGAGAACAGTATCAATTTCTAGCTTACACATCCATACAAAAACCTGAGACGTAACTGATGAAGCCCTTGCATTCACTCACTGCTTATGCGTTTGCTGTGAACCTGCCTGATGTTAGTTATGGACAGTCAGGACAGATGCATACTTGTTTTCTAAGGGCCTGAAGACCAGGGACATGCAACATGAATCCCTCAAGGAAGCTCCACAAAACCCTGCTCAGGAGGATCTAAGAAGAGTTTCTCCTGTGGTTCTGCAGGAAGTATGGGTGCTTCATTAAGAGTCAGTAAGAACCAGCCAATCATTTCCTACCTACTTTCCTCCTTTGGATTTCTTTAGATGTCACTGCCTCAAACTTCCTGGGCTTAGGGACACCACCTTCATCAACCCAAGCCAGAGTATCTCTAATCACTGTGAGGTCACTGCCAAGAGTTTTCTGCTCAGTCAGTCCCCAGACCCTACAAAGTTCGCACAAAATCTCTTCAGTGTCCCTCCAAGCATCCTTGTGAGACAAACTAGACCAATATCATTTCACAGTTGAAAGACTTGATTTGAAAAGTCAAGCAGTGCCAAGGTCACAAAAGCAATAAGTAGAGGTGGGGCAGGTTCCAGCTTCACAATACAGAACACAACGGTCACTGTAACAGGAGAGGTTGACCAGGTGGCCCCAGAAAAACACTGCCTCCCGTACTCTTCATGCTGCAGAGCTCTGGATTGCCCTGGAAATTAAAAGGGGCTGAGTTAGACCTACCAAAAGGTGACCCACTGTAGATGAGGGGACAGGAACCGATCCTAAACATCTGACACCAGAGCAGACATGGAAAGGAAGAAAAGCAGCTCATGACAACAGTGGAGTCCATCTTTAGTCACATTTTCTCAACACCCTAAATACTTAGTAACAGTTGTTTTACAAAGAGACAGTGGCTAGAGGCGCAGATTTGTAGCCCAGTATATGCTGAGCACAGCCAAGACCCTGGGCTCAATCTCCAGCAAGTAAAAACAAAGAAACAAACTTTGAATGTTAAAGTGGAAAAACCAAAGAAGCTGGACCACAGGGTGAGCTACAAAAACAAACAAACAAACAAAAACACAAAAACCAGAGCACAGGACAGTGGACTGCCTAATGACAGCATTGGGCCATCACTGCCCTCATTTGTGCAATCTAGGAAAGGCAGACCAGTGAAAGGCTAAGACTAGATCTCCAGTTACAACTGTCAAACTTGTGTTTTCCTCAGTGGAAGATGTTTGTTCTCTACTAAAAGTTTCCAGAAAGTTTCCCAGTGTTTAGGTAGCTACACACTCCCCAAGCACTGACAACTGAACCAGGGTTCCCTGGGGAGTACGGAAACAACCTCCTACTGGGCTACTCCCTACAACTTTTGATGTGCTCACCCAAATGTGTAGGCAAATGTTGCTCCTCCACAAAGTACAGGCCCTAGGTTTTCATTATTCTTCATCTATTATAAATCACTAGGATTTGAAGCACTTCCCAAAATGGCCAAATTTAAACAACACCATAAACACTGGAGGAAGTCAGAACAAAAGGTGTGTATATTAGCCCAATACAAATCCTCTCAAATTCTATGAACACAAGAAATTGAGTCACCACCAAAGTAAACCCTGGAGAGAAAAGAAGCAAACCCAGGAAGTGAGAGCACCCACGAGTTCACTTAGTTTTTTGTCAATCATGTGGGAAGAGTGGAACATCAACTAAAAAATGCTCCCATCAAATTGGCCTGTAAGCCTGTGGAGGAATTTTGTTGATTAATGATTGATACGGGAGGGCCCAGCCCACTGTGGCAGTGCCCCCACTGGGTAGGTGCTCCTGGGTTGTAAAGAGAAGCAAACTAAACGAGCCACGGAGAAGAACGAGCAGCACTCCTCCAGTCTCTGCTTCATTCAGTTCCTGCCTCCAGAGACCTGCTCTGAACATGCATATGTTTTGTTTTGTTTTGTTTTGAGACAAAGTCTCTACATAGCCCTGGCTGTCCAGGGACTCTGTAGTCCAGTCTGGCCTCAAACTCACAGAGCTCTGCCTGTCTCTGCCTCCCAAGTACTGGGATTAAAGGCGGATGCCACTATAGCTCTTCAATTTCTACTTACTTTTTACACGTCCAAAGGTTTTGCCTGCAGGTAAGGAGATGCACCAGTTTAAGCCTGGTGCCTGCTCAAGAAGAGGCTTTGGAGCCAGGCGATGGTGGCGCACGCCTTTAATCCCAGCACTCGGGAGGCAGAGTCAGTCGGATCTCTGTGAGTTCCAGCCTGGTCTACAGACCTAGTTCCAGGACAGGCTCCACAGCCACAGAGAAACCTTGTCTCGAAAAACCAAAAAAAAAAAAAAAAGAAGAAGAAGAAGAGGCTTTGGAGTCCTTGGAATTGGAGTTATGGATGGCTATGAGCCACCATGCAGGTGCCTGAAATCTAACCCTGGGGCCTTTGCCAGAGTAACAAGTGGTCTTAATCACTGACTGAGTCATCTCTCTAGCCCCTCCTGCCCTAGATGAGTTCCTGCTTTGGCTTTTCTAGATGGTGGGGATAAAGCGTAACATGAAATAAACCCTTTCCTCCCCAAGTTGCTTTTTAGTCATGGTGTTTTTCACAGCAATAGCAAGCAAACCAAGACACCTGCTCGTTCTTAAAAAGCAACTTTGATGTGCTCACCCAAATGTGGTAGGCAAATGCTGACCAGTTCATGTGACTATCCTTCATCATACCCCAAAAGGGACTTACAGATGTGATTAAGGATACAGACCATAACATCATGTAGCATTATTCTAAACTGACCTGTGAAATGCAGAGAATGCTCTCCAAGTTGGACTTGGAGAGTCAGAAAAACCAGCCACAAATAGGCCACAAAGAAAGCACAAGGAACAGTCTCCAGGAACAAACACTGACCCCTGGCAAGTGGCCAGGAAGGAAAGAGGATACCTCGGTTTTACAAGTGTTAAGCAGTAAAATTTGGCCAGCAATTATTTTTTGTTTGTTTGTTTTTTGGTTTTTGGATTTTCGAGGCAGGGTTTCTCTGTAGCTTTGGAGCCTGTCCTGGAACTAGTTGTTGTAGACCTGGCTGGCCTCAAACTCACAGAGATCCGCCTGCCTCTGCTTCCCGAGTGCTGGTGCCACCACTGCCCAGCATGCCCAGCAATTTGAATGGGATTGGAAGTAGGTTCTTCCTCCAACGGGTCCATCAAAAAGTGTTTATTAGCTGGGCGGTGGTGCACACCTTTAATTCCACACTCAGGAGGCAGAGGCAGGCGGAGGCAGAGGCAGGCGGATCTTTGTGAGTTCAAGGCCTGGTGTACACAGAGCTAATTCCAGGACAGCCAGGGCTACACAGAGAAACCCTGTTGCAAAAATCTGAAAGAGTGTATATTGCCAACATCTTGATTTCAGCCTTAAAAAAAAACACTCACCAAATCTTACCTGAGCCTCTCCTCTGACATAAAGAAATGATCAGATATAATTGGTTACTACAGCAAAATAAAATAATACATAAACAGCAATATCTTACAAAGGTAGAGGGCACCTCGGTTCCCACAAGGAAGTTGCATTATGACATATCCATATGCTTTAGTCTTTCCCCAGACCTCAGACACTTCTACAGCCCACTGTCTGTGGTGACAACTCACTACTACAGAGCTACCTGGTTTTCCCCCAAAGAATCTTTGCCCTGGGGCTCAGATCATTTCTAAGACTTCATTCCTAAGATTTCATGTAACTATAACTCAAGTGCACCAATAAAGCACTTGTGGGCTGGAGCCTTGGCTCGGGTTAGTACACTCAGTGGCAGCTCTTGCAGAAAATCCAGGTTTAATTCCCAGCACTCATAAAGCAGCTCATAAGAACCCCTGTAACTCCAGGCCCGGGGGACCCATACCCTGACCTTAGAGGGCACCAGTCATACACAGTACACTTATATACAGGCAAGCAAAACACTCAATACATATAAAATAAAAAACCAAAACACTTGTTTGCTGAACTGTCTGCAAACTGTCCGAGGGTTATTCTGTGGTGGTACCAAGCCTGATAGAGTACCCAATCCTTCCGATGTACTGATGCTTCCCTGCATTTAGCCCAGCCTCCTTCTTTCCACACTGCTTCAGCCCACCCCCTCCAACCAGTAAGTTACCAATGTGTCCACACATTCCCCTTTCTCTGGAATGTGTCTTCCTCTTTCAATTTCCATCATCTAATGTGGGCCTTTATAATCCCTGCCAACTATGTCTTCTACAACAACTCGTGAAACCATATGATTAATTCATCTCCAGGGACTCAGGGACCTTCCCAAGAGTAATGCTGGACCACCTCAAGGCAGACCACACGTCAAACAGATACAGGTTATTTGCCCAGCATCCCCATCACTAACCATGCCAGCATCTGCTCCATCTCCTTGACTATTTTGCTCCCAAGACAGAGAACCTACTATACCTACTACAGTCCTTCATGATGGCTTCTCAGTCATATGCGGGGAATGGTGGCCTGTCACCCTCCTACTTTTCTTTCTAGAACTCAATCTGTCACCTACTCAAGCAGGCGGCTCCAGTCCTACCCATCTCACACTTTAGTGCCCACAACGTGATTGAGCATTGACACTATCTGTTCCTTTACCGGCAGCACCAACCCTCAGGGAAAAGGCCGTGCCATAAGCAATTTTCTAAACACTTCCGGAAGCTCAATAAAATGGCTAGGTGAGACAAGCACTCAGCAATGCTCCCTGAGCAGAGGGCACCCCAACCCTTCATTCCCTAATCCACAGCTGCTTCCTTCCAGCGTTCGGCCAACTTTACACACCTTGTGGAAGAGAAGGGAACACTATTCTCTGTCCCCACTGCCCGCGGTCCAAACACCTACTAAACTTCCAATAATCTCTCGATCTTGTCTTCCACCTACCCTCCTCCAACTCACTGATGTGGTTTTCTTTTTATTATTTTTTTTTGTAATAAGCTGCTCGGCACCCCTGGTAAATCTGGAGCTGCCTCTTTCTTTTTCTGTATTCCGTGAGAATCTAAGCAGAGGAAAAATTGCACTCAAGCACACAAATGACGAGGCGGCTCACGACGATGACTCACTAGCCAGGGTTGCTGGGTTTGCAGAGTCTGACCCCAGAAAAACTAGCCAGCAGTCCCTGCCGCCCCACACAGGCCAGGGAGACGGCAGAAGGATCCGCACGTTCCCGGCGCCCAGCGGATCCCGCGGGTTCCCGCCAGGGTCTCCGGGGGTGGGGGGTGTCCAGCCCGGCCTCACCCTCCCCGCGGCTAAGGTCCGACCACCCGGTCCTCGCCCCCGGCCACACTCACATTTGGCTGACCAGCTTCTGCCGAAAGGCGGCGCTACGCCAGTCGGTCTCCTGCCCCGAAACGTCCATGCCCGTAGCCCGTGCCCCTCGCCCCCACAACCGCCACCGCCGCCGCCTCTAACACAGCGCCAGGCCCGAACGCGGAAGCCGAGCGATCCCGCTGCCGGGCTACGCCGGAAGTACAGAGAGGTTGTCGGAAATGGAGTCTGGCTCCTTGTACGCATGCGCGTGCGCGCATACACACGGTCTATAGGGTATCTACCTATATTTTGTTGTCAATGTTGAGGGCGGCTAATTTTACTGTTGAAATAATTGCTAATGGATAATACACTTTTTTTCCAAACAACGTTATAGTATTGGCATTTTAATATCTAATTTAACGTAATGTACATTCTACAGCTATCAAGATAAAACTAGTATTGTCACCACCAAAAAACAATGTCAGATTTAAGATCTCTGCCCATTGAATCAGTAAGCTTAATATTTAAAAAAAAAAAAAGCAAAAGCCAATGTCTATCAATGCTTTTTCTGTAGTTCATATTCCTTACTTCTTAGTGGTTCATACCTTAGTACATTTTTGAGTATTTGACCTGGTGTTTAAGGGTTGCTGTGCTTGTGTGTCTTGAGTTCACCTTTCAATGTTTACATGACTTAAGTTTAGAGTAGCGATAATAAGGTAACTAACCGATTTTGTGAATCTTCTTATTGGCTAACTCTTACATATTAATTTAACCCATTTCTATTCATCTGTGTATCATCACATGGCTGTGGCTTACTGGGTAAAGTTTCCAGCATCTGTCTCTGGCAGGGCTACATGGCTTCTCCTGACTCCATCTCCTTTTTTCCCAGCATTCAGCTTAGTTTTCCCAGCCTAGCTTTTTTCCCCTATAGCTCTGCTATAGGCCCAAAGCAGTTCCTTTATTTATCAATGGTAATCACAGCATACAGAGGGAAATCCTACATCACCTCCCCTTTTCTGTTTAAATTAAAAAGGTTTTAACTTTAACATAGTAAAAATCACCTAGGACAAACTTCTGGTACACCAGTGAGGGAATGATATTGACTGGGCTAGCTTCAGGGCATGCTGGTGGAGTCTATTGAAGTGGGAAGACCGCCTTTACTGTGGCCCCACAATTCTGTGAGCTATGATCTAGGGCTGAAGAGAAGGGAGAGAGCAAGCTAAGCACCAACATTCACTGTTTTCTGTTTCCTGACTGCAGAAAAACACCACTGCCTCATGCTTGGTCACCATGGCTCTCTCTCCACTGCAGAGAGTATCACCATGGTTCTCTCTCCAAGGCAGAGGGGATCACCTTTGAGTCAAAATAAATTCCTTTCCCCTTATATAGCTTTTGTTAGGCTATTTGTATCATAGTAACTGAAAAACTAAAACAAACCATATATATCATTTTGGTGACTGTGAAGTTACTTTTTTTGAGACAAGGTTTCTCTATGTATCCCTGGCTGTTCTGGAGCTCATTCTGCAGACCAGGCTGGCCTCAAACTCAGAGATCCACCTGCCTCTGCCTCTCCAGTGCTGGGATTAAAGGCATGTGCCACTACTACCCAGCTCACAGCTCACTCTGCTATTTTCAGTCAGTAATATTTAGATTACTTGTGAAATCTTTTTTTTGTCTATATCTACTTCTTATACTAATTAAACTAGTATTTCTTTATTGCATATGAGATTACTTATACATCAGAAAAGGAACCTGCTGATCTGGGTGTACTGATATATAGCTGTAATCCCAGTATTCAGGATGAAGACAGGCCAGCCAGCCTCAGCTACGTAGCAAGTGGTGGCCAGCTTGTTCTACATGAGACTTTGTCTCAAAAAAAAAAAAAAAAAAAAAAAAAAAAAAAAAAAAAAAAAAAGCCAGTCATGGTGGCACATGGTTTTGACCCCAGCATCCAGGAAACAGAGGCACATGGATCTCTATAATCTCTACGTAGCCTGTCCAGGACAACAAGTAAATGGCAAAATTTTGTCTCAAAATATTAAAAAACAAGAAAAAGGGGAGTCTATTTGTATTACTACCATGGTTCCCGAAATTTGTATGATAGATAGATAGATAGGTGTTTAAAAAAATTTTTTTGAGTGATTGGAGAGATGGCTCAGTAGTTAAGAGCACATCTTGCTCTTGCAGAGGATCCAGGTTTAGTTCCAAGCACCCACATATGGGGACTCACAGCAGTCAGTAACCCAAGTCCCAGATGATCTGACACCCTCTTCTGACCTTCATAGGCATCAGGCATCAGGCATGCACATGGTACACAGACATACCTGCAAGCAAAACACACATACACTTAAAAAAAATTATTGAAAGTCAGAGTCTCTGTTAAAGTCCACGGCTCATGCTGCCACCAAAGGCCTCAGGGTGGGTCTGGGCCGCCACCCATGGCCATAATGATGTCCAGACCTGAGCTGCTGCCAAGGGCCATGTATGGGTCTGTGGTCCTGTAGCAGCCAGGGTCTTTGTTGATATTCATGGCTTCAGTTGCCACTGAAGTCCATGTGGATGCCCAGTGTCAGGTCAGCCATCTGAGTCCATGTTGGCATATGAGGGCAATGCTACCCTGGAGCCACGCTGATCTGAGTGACCTGTGCTACCACCCAGGGCCATGGTGACATCTAGACCTGAGCTGCAGCTGAAGGTAATGTCTGGGTCCTTGGTCCTGGTGTAGCTGGATTCTGTGTTGATGTCTGTGGCCCAAGTTACCACAGCAGCCATAGGAACCATGCATGGTGAAATCCAAGGGCCGTGCCCTTCACTGGCCCTGCCCCTCACTGGGCACTGTAGCAAGAGAGCTGCCCCCGTCATGGGAGAGTAGGATCCCCTGCACTCGGAAGGGTTGGCCCCACTCCTTACCGCGGACCTGGGAGAGCGGGCTCTGCCATTCACCTGAGACCTGCAGCCCCAGCAGCCAAGACTGACCGGCTCAACTACAACCCAGGCACACATGCAGGGCCTTGGGTCTGCCTACCCTAATATCTACCAATCTGTGACTTGCTGGAGCTTGTGAAGGGACGGGTCCTGCTGAATAATACACGCAGTACATCCATGACTCGGGCAGCCACAGAATATCCAAGAGGAGTCTCGGCGAAGGTCCAGTGATGATGGTGTACCAGAAACCAAAGGCCTTGAACCAGACCGATGACTCGCTGAAACAAACATTTGTAAGTAAAGCCGACAGGACAAGGAGTACACTGTGTGACACATCATGGCTCCCAATGTCACTAAACTAATAAAGAGGAGCTGGAGAAGCAGAAAAGACAAAGAGAAAAGTGTTTTGTTTGCTTGGTTTAATTTGGTCTGGTTTAGTTTTGGTTTAGTTTTTTTTTTTTTTAATTTTCTTTTCAGGGGAGCCACTGCAAGGGTGAAGGGAAGATATGGAGGAACTGGGAAATGAGTGGAATTGGGGTGCATTATGGGAAGTTCCCAAGGAATCAATAAAGAAGTTATGTTATAAAACATATATAAGTGTGAGGATGATAAGAAGGCAAGAGTGATCAAGGGGAGGAACAAAAGTGGAAGGGAATTTTGTCTGGCCTCTGTGTCTTTAGGCTACATTTCAAATCAGTTAGGTTGGACGGATGGTGGCACACACCTTTAATCCCAGCACTTGGAAGGCAGAGACAGGCAAACTCTGAGTGCGAGACCAGCCTGGTGTACAGAGCAAGTTCCAGGACAGGCTCCGAAGCTTCACAGAGAAACCCTATCTTGAAAAACAAAACAAAAAAAAAGTATAAACCTAACAGACAACTTACTTATTTGGGGCTCTGAAGTTAAGAGTACTGGCTGCTCTTCCAGAGCTCCTGAGTTCAATTTCCAGCAACATGGAGGATCACAACCATCTGTAATGAGATCTGGTGCCCTCTTCTGGCATGCAGGCATATATGCAGGTAGAACATTGCATGCATAATAAGTTTTAAGAAAAAAAAGAAAGAAAAGAAAAAAAATCAAACCTGTTAGAATTTGTTGGTGCGGAAATGGCATTGTCCAAGAAGGGCACAAATCCCATTCTAGCAGCAAGCTGGATCTGTTCTTTTTCTTTTCTTTTCTGGTTTTGATTTAACTAATTTATTTTTATTTCATGTGCATTGGTGCTTGGCCTGCATGTATATCTGTGTGAAGGTGTCAGATCTTAAAGTTACAGTTGTGAGCTGCCATGTGGGTTCTGGGAACAGAACCGGGTCCTTTGGAAGAGCAGTCAGTGCTCTTAACCACTGAGCCATCTCTCCTGCCCCTGGATCCAGTCCTTTTGAACCTTGGAGTACTGCAACAGGCACATGTCCAGCTGAGTCCTGAAGGATGAGAAGCTGATGTGAGCTGTGACATAGAGACATCTTGAAATTTGTGGGCAGCCGGGTGATGGTGGCGCATGCCTTTAATCCCAGCACTTGGGAGGCAGAGGCAGGCGGATCTCTGTGAGTTCGAGACCAGCCTGGTCTACAGAGCTAGTTCCAGGACAGGCTCCAAAGTCACAGAGAAACCCTGTCTCGAAAAACCAAAAA
>NW_026068092.1:1340232-1345881 GCF_014885135.2 Alexandromys fortis | reverse complement strand
CTCTCTCTCTCTCTCTCTCTCTCTCTCTCTCTCTCTCTCTCTCTCTCTCTCTCTCTCTCTCTCTCTCTCTCTCTCGTTTTTTGAGACAGGGTTTCTCAGTAGCTTTGGAGCCTAGCCTGGGGTAGACCAGGCTGGCCTCGAGATTGCCGAGATCCACCTGTCTCTGACATGCACCACTACCGCCCAGCAAAAAGATCTCCTCCTGAGTAAATTGAGAGCATGGGGACCATTGGAGAGGATAGAAGTGGGGGGGGGAAGGGAGGGGAGCAGAGAAAAATATATAGCTAAATAAAAACAATAAAAAAATTTAAAAAATTAACTTAACAGTTGGCAGAGATCCAGAATATAAGCCAGGAGGTAATAACTGTGCAACTCTGTGGGGAGCATTAAAAAACAAAGTTACATGGGGAAACTTTTACATCAAGATTAACATGAATGAGTCAAAAAAAAAAAAAAAAACCCAGGCAGTAGGGTCACACGCCTTTAACCCTCAGTACTCAGGAGGCAGAGACAGTCAGATCTCTTATTTGAGGCCAGACTGATCTACAGAGTGAGCTCCAGGACAACCAGAGCTACACAGAGAAATTCTGTCTCAAAAAGAAAAAAGGAAGAAAAATTAATATGTGTTTAATGCAGTTGGGCAACTGGCACAACCATACCAACTCCACCAGAGTTCTGTAGAAGGATAAGGTAGGTGTTATTAGTGGTTTGTTATATCAGCCTCCTGAACAAGGAACAAGCACCTGGAAGCTTTGTATAAAAACAAAACAAAAAAAAGCAGCGTAGAACTCAGCATCTGAGGAATGGCTCTGAACAGTGATAGTCCTTGTGTCCACAAATGATAAACTTTGTATATCTGTTTCAAATATTAACAATGTCAACTATTGGGCTGGAGAGATGGCCCAGTGGTTAAGAGTATTGCCTGCTTTTTCCAAAGGTCCTGAGTTCAATTCCCAGCAACCACATGGTGGCTCACAACCATCTGTAATGAGATCTGGTGCCCTCTTCTGGCCTGCAGACATACACACAGACAGAATATTGTATACATAATAAATAAGTACTTTAAAAAACAACAATGTCAACTATTATTTAATAAACAAAAATATCTTGAGTAAAATAGATTTCTGGTTAAAAACAATTTGACAAGGTGAAAAATTTGATTTTATGGAACTATTACCTAAAATGGCCATATCTAGTATTTGAAAACATGACAATGCATACTTTTGTTAACATCAAATTATTACACCTATGTTTGAAGATTATATAGTAGCTATATTTTATATCGTCAGGCTGTGTAAAGAGACTATTTAATTCTAAGTTGCATTCCCCCTGAAGAAATTATTTTTAATTTTTAATTTAAAAAGTATACTCTTGCCTTTTTAAGAGTAAACGATTTACTTCACAATGTTTTCTAAAAATAGCCTTATTAGCAGAATCCTTTAAAAATTCTCTACAACATTTTCATTCTAGATGAAAGCAGTCAGTCATGTCAAATCTATATCAAATAATTTAAGTGTAACCCAGACTGAATTAACCCAGAGGGCCAACTCTTTACTCCTTCTGCCCATGAATAAACCTCTAGGTTACCATACCATGTGCTGACAGCAGTAAGCATGTGTCCTAGCATCATTCTAAAAATAGATCGCTTGTTTAGAGGCATAATTTTAAAAAGCAATATAACAAAATTAAAGGAGTGTTTGAATATCCACAAACAACACTGCCCAAGCCCATGTACTCCTGTGGGCTTCAAGGGGAGAGTGCAGGCTGGCCCCGGATCTCTGTCTGGGTAGAGGCTAGATTATGTTCTCAGAACTCCTCAGGTGAGCCCAGATTGGAGAGTGCCACCTTCATCTAAGTCAGTGGTTCAACTTCCTAAAACTCTGACCCTTTAATAGTTCCTCATGCTGTGAAGACCCCAACCATAAAATCATTTTTATTGCAACTTCACAACTGCAATTTTGCTACTGTTAGGAATTGTAATGTGAGTATCCAATATGAGACCATGGTGAAAGAGTCATTTGACAGAAAAGGGTTGTGACAAACAGGTTGAGAATTGCTGATCTATCGCCTGAAGAATCTTAAATTTATATTAATATACAAAAATCCATACCAATGTAAAATATTTAAGACTAGTAGTTGCTTCTTTGGTTTAAAAGTAGATTCAATAATCTACCTTTTTATCCTATCATTTCTATATTCCCCCTTTTCTTTTCAGAATAAGATCCCTGAATCTAATTTCTTTTGTTCAGCTTTTTTCTTGACTATTACCAATAACAACTTGTTACCAACTCCTCTAAATGATGACAAATGTCCATAACCCACTGGATGACCAAAAAGCGTCCTCTTGGGAATGTGGGTGTCATTTTCTGAAAATTACTTCCTGTTGTCTGGGGGAAAAGCATCTTTAGGGGACCCTGAAAATAAAATTGTCAAGTCCTGAGAGAGCTAGCTGTATCATTTATTGTCCAGTCTCTGTGTGATGGAAAAGTGCAGAGCTTATGTCAAGTCCTGGCTAGAGTAGAGAATAATTATCATACCTGTGATTTATATAATGTTAATTATAATCATTATATATATATAATCGTCTTTGTACATCAGCATAATCACCCTCTCCAAGAAGTTGGTCTTGGGAAATTTCAATACCTCTAGCCCTACTTTATTGCTTAATGATCCTAGCCTTATTTTTCCACCAAGTCCTCCACTATAACTGAGGACCAGGTTCCAGTATTGCTGTAACCAAGTCTTCCCAATCTTGTTGGATAATTCTATAACTAGATGACCATGAACTTAACCTCTGCCTCAAAAAAGGTGAATGCATACCAATGAGACTATTATTTCCTTAAATCTCCTCAAACCTAATGTGTCCACAGGAATCCAGTGAGTTCTTCCACAGCCCTGGGGACACCTGTCATTTGATGGTTGTTCCTGTATGGGGACTGGGTAAATTCAAATTGCTTTTTTTTTTATAACTTTGGGCTGTTTTTCTATAATTTCACAATGTAATGGTGTGGTTGTTCTCCCTTAAATTCCTCTGTCTTTGTTTGAATATCTTTATTATCTGTTTTAATATGTTTTTCTTAGGATTGTATCAGTCAAAATTACATTATTTTCTCTAGTAATTAGTTGCAGGGTTTGAATATTATCAGTAAATTTCTCATATTGGCATTGACATCAACCAACTTTTTTAGGGTTAAAACAAGAATTACCAAACTGATAATGATTATAATTAACATTATATAAATCACAGGTATGATAATTATTCTCTCATTTAATTGTTCCATTTTTAAATCATCCATTATGGAATCATACAGAAACCTAACTTCCTCCATCATAATAGTGTTTCCCATTTTTAAAAGATTTATTTAGGTATATGAGTGCTCTATCTTCATATACACCTTTATGCCAGAAAAGTGCGTCAGATCCCACTATAGACGGTTGTGAGTCAACCATGTGGTTGCTGGGAATTGAACTCAGGAAAAACAGATAATGCTCTTAACCACTGAGACATCTCTCCAGCCCTGTGTTTCTCTCTCTCTCTCTCTCTTTTTTTTTTTTTTTTTTTTACCGCGGGCAAAAACAAACAACAACAACAAAAAAAAACTTTAAAATTAATTTTTAAAAAATTAATTCCCCTCTTTTAAAAGCTTTGTCTCCCTGGATCTGATGACCATGACAGTGAAGTGTAAGGCTGGCTCTTGCGCAGCACATCTGGGCCGAGAACATAGCCTGGCTGAGACAGCTGCCCCTTATCACACATCAGAAGCCTGAGGAGTGGCTCCAGGAAATCCAACAACCCACTGCGAAAAGGACTCAGATCCAGCTGTCTGAAAGGTGCACACAGGGGAACACGCAAAAACAGCATCTGTGACGGGTGGGAAGCGAAAGAAAGCACAGAGCTGCCTGAAGGCAGAGCTGGCCAGCGCTAAGGGGCTGACTCTGGAGGCTTTTGGAACCCAAGCAACCGTGGAGTTTGGGGCCTGTGGAGATTGATGTAGAAAGGCTGCAACAGAAAATTGCCAGACTTGCTCAGAGGCTGTGGAGAAGAAAAGGAAAACCAGCCACAGTCTCAGGATTGGTGCACCTCCAGACTGGGGGACTTGGTCAGCGGCAGCTGCAGAAAGGTTGCTGTATCTGGAGGCCATCTAAGGGTCACTGATTGCCACATACTGCATTCCACCACTATCAGTAAAGCCCGCCCAGAGCCCACCAGCTAACTTCTGATTGGTTCCTTACCACATGGAGGATACCTGGCAGTTTCTCCCCAGTAATTAGGGGAAGGTCAGGCAAGGGGCAAGGTTCGAGGCTCAGCTCATCCTGCTGAGTCAGGGGCTTACATCTTGCTGACTCTTTTCTGCAGCCTGTCATAGCTGCCAAAGAGGGGGGCTGAGTGAGGGGCTGGGCCATTAAAAAAGTAGATAGAGAGAGAAAGAGAGAGAGAGAGAGAGAGAGAGAGATATGAACTTTTGAAGTCGCAGTATAACAATAGCATGAAAAGGGGAAAAAATCTGAATTTATTTTTTCTTTTAGGAAAGGGTTTCTCTGTGGCTTTGGAGCCTGGCCTGGAACTAGGTCTTGTAGCCCAGGCTGGCCTCCAACTCACAGAGATCTGCCTGCCTCTGCCTCTCAAGTACCAGCACCACCACCCAGCATGAATTTTTTTTGTATACCTTAAATCCTTGCCTTCACCACTTGCATGTACATATCCTAAAACATTTTTTTTGGCCCTCACAACTTACATAAGCTTTGAAACCTTTTCTTTTTATCTAATCATCACGGTGAGACACAGGTAGTTGATTACTGAGAATTAGAGGGCTGTTGGGCTTACTGGTCTTATTAACCCCATACTATCCAGTTGCCCAAGTCCAAAATAAACCAGTTAACACAGAAAGTACAAGAGACAGAAAGAGGACAGTAAAATGAAACCAAAGACAAGACAATATGTACCAAGACAAAACAAACAGGGCATAAAACCAGACCAAGAACCTCAGGTGGGTGGTGTGAGGTCTCACTTTTTGCTCTGGGCAGGAGAATATTGAGGTCCTGTTGAACCCTCTCCACAAAATAAAACCAAACTATAACCACCAGAAGGCCATAGATGCTTGCTGTTTTTCTCAGCACAAAAGTTCACCCAATAGTTCATGAACGGAAGACAACCCCGAGAATATGGGTAGGAGGTCTGAATCTTCCTGGGGATCTCCAGAAAATGTTAATCCCAATGGCAAGAATAAGATCACTACCATAGCCGGGCGGTGGTGGCACACGCCTTTAATCCCAGCACTCGGGAGGCAGAGGCAGGCGTATCTCTGTGAGTTTGAGACCAGCCTGGTCTACAAGAGCTAGTTCCAGGACAGGCTCCAAAACCACAGAGAAACCCTGTCTTGAAAAACCAAAAAAAAAAAAAATTCAAGTTATGAAAAAGCATAATGTATATAAATGTGAAGTGAGCTCTGAGATACTTTTCTTACAAGAAAATGTCCTTCTACTTCCTTATCTTGTTGAAGGAAATGCACCTTGTCCTTTCATGGTTTTTTGCAGTAATATTTGTAAGGGTAGAAACGTTTAATTTAGTAGCTTCTTGAATAACCCAGACATTTTCTCAGATACTTATCCAAGAGAAATAACTCGTCATAAACACAAACACAAAAACTT
>NW_026068092.1:1263307-1339976 GCF_014885135.2 Alexandromys fortis | reverse complement strand
AAAAAAAAAAAAAATCCTGAGTAGTTTTACAGAGGGGAGACAATGGGACAATAAGGAAATACAAAAATTCTTTAAAAAACAAAACAAGCCCCAACTCATCCTGTGGTCACCCACTGTGTGTGGTCAGGAAGGGCCAGGGAGGGTCAGGGTATTTTCCAAAACAAATCAAGGCTATGGTTCTTGGAAGCTCAGGTTCCAGGAAACAGAGAACAACTCAATTCTCACAGTAAATAGAAACTTATTTTTAAAAACACAGCTTAATGGCTTCTGCCTTCAAAATGGAGTCAGGCAGGTTCCTCATATGGTGGAGATGGTTTCTTGCAGATAAAAGGGAGAGCACAGCCAGAGGCAGGGACATCTGGGAGAGTCCAGAGTGGATACAGTCCTGATCTGGGCCCTAGGGAGTGTGGCAGCCCACTCGCACATGTAGGGACTGAGGGATAAGCACCTCAGTCAATAAGCCCTTTATCTGGGTTTGAGACCTAACAAGTTCCTCAAGACCTGAGGCTGTTCTCCAACAGAGCCAAGAGGTGCTCCAAAAAAAAAAAAAAAAAAAAAAGATGTGCAGAGATGAACTGTCATTAGGAGTAAGACTTAGCAATGCCACTACAATAGAATGGGCTTCTGAAGAGAGAGGCTTCAGTTTTAGCAGACAAGTGAGTTCTGTTCCTACAGGTTTCTAAGGGAGAAGGGGCCCATACAGCAGGCTTAGTTGATAACCAGCACACAACGTGCGCCTGTGCTCAGGTTGTCTGTGATTCCTGGTGATCGAATGGGGGTCAGAAGTCAAAGCCCCAGCTTTCTGTGAGAGCTCTGATAAGAAAAAGGCTTCAAGGTTCCAGCAGGTGACCTGAAAGATCTCAGGAATGTGTGTGGCCGGTTTGTGCGGCTACAGAGCATCTAAGAGAATGTTCCAGGAAGGTCTCCAGGTCCCTCTGCTCTCTACCCCAGCAGCAGTCTCAGTTTCTATGTTCACAAAGCAGAAGGACTTCAATGGCATGCAGAAGTCAAGAGTTTATAATGTGAGCTAGCAAGGAAGCAACAGAACACTCTAGGAAAGGTTCTGGCCACGCCCACAGTAACAGCACCCACCGTAGTGTTAGGGCTTGGAGGCCATATTACCTGTCTCCTTTAGTAACAAACCGGAGACAGAGGTTGCTGGAGGAGAAAGCTTTATTGAAGTCCAGACTTGGAACCCTGGATCAAAGACAATATGCCTCAGAGGACAGCGTTTCTCCTTTTCACAGGGGAAATAGTGTTATCATTCATGACGCGGGTGACCCCAGCAGGTCCCACGAGGGGCTGTGTGGGAGGGGCTTACCAGTTGCTTACGTTTTTTGTCTCTAAATTCCTGGTACTGACTCTGCTACACGTGTGTCTTGTGCAGTAGCAGGCTTTCAGTAGGGCTCACCAGAGCATCTACCCAGCTCCTATTTAATATGTGTGTGTTCATGCATGCGACCTCTCAGTTAACTTTATGTGTAAACATAAATCAGCTTTAACTCTGTGTGTATATGTATAGAGAACTTAAGTTCAACTGTGTATGTCTGTACATGTCCTTACTGTTAAAAAATGTTTGAAGTAGTCCCAGTCCTAATGAGCTCTGTTCACTGAATCTCATTCCAGACTAAAGAAGCAGTAAGTCTCAAACGTAATCCAACTCTGCTTTAAAATATATTCTATATAATGATGACAATTTAAGGTTATAAAGCTCTATTTCAGATTAAGAAAGACTAACCTACAGCCTTTCCTGTGAGCTGTTCTCTACTTTTGATAGTTCTACCGTTAAGCTTCTATTGCAAGCAGTTTTTTCTTCTTTGTCTTTCACAAGCATAAATCTCACCTGTTAAGTTAAAAACTTATCCAGTCAAGCTTGGACTCAGCTCTCCAGACAGATCCTATACTGTAGTCATAACTTACCTATACTCGACAAACAGCCCTCAAGTGCTCAGAGATCTGGGGAATACAGCATTTAAATGTTTAATTGTTAAAAGACTTTTTATAACAGAGAGACAGATTGGCTCCTAGCAGCAGCACCCCCTTCTCCTCCAAAGAAGACAGAAGACAAATGGGCACAGAATGGGCACAAAACAACGTCCATTCAAAATTCACTTCATCAAGTGAAAGCGCTAACCACTGGGAAAAACTGCCTTTAATCTAAACTCCTAAAGATCTCCAGACAGTGGACAGAATTGGCTGGAACAGCTTCGCTGCTCAGGGCGAGGTAGACTTGTCTTCCTACAGATGTCTTAACCCACAGGCTCTTCCAAAACCTGGCAGGCTATGCTCTAAACGGCAGAAGGCAAATACAGCCCTAAAAGTCCCTGCCCTCAATGACCATGAAGGACCCTGAGAAATGACTCTAGGTAGCTAATCAAATAAGTCCTCTGTCATTTTTTAAATCAATAACTCAAGTAAAAATTTTATCCTTCTCAAAGATCTCTGATGCAGTTTGACAACTGATAGGTTTTGCCAGTTTAAAAAGGACAACCTCACTAAAAAAATTTCAGTATAACTTCTTACCATGTTTTAAATAAAAGATGTTTTAAGATACAAAAGCTTAAACCAAGAAGGTGTTTTAAGATATACAAATACAAATTATTAAGGTGTGTACCTGCAAGTTATAAAGGTCTGAGGACAAGTGCAAGTTATCAAATTTCTCTCTCATGCTGTCTTTCATCATCTTAACGTCGTCAACAAAATGCTGATAGGCTGTTACTCTAACTCTGGCCGAGGACTACCACGGCTGCAAGTCAAGATTTCAAAATCTCCTTGGTCGTTCTCTAAAGATACTTTTCATTGCACAAAAACATCTGTCACAGTAATTCTGGCATAAATATGCTGTTGTTTATACAATGTATGTGTCTAAAATTTATGTTTTACAAACAAAGAATTCTTGTGAGTTCCAGGGAGCCAGATTGAAAGATCCACCTTAAACAGGTCAGATACCACCCCCCCACCTCACCCTGCCCAATTCCCTGGTCCTGATATTCTCCTCTTCAATTACCAGACCTAAAGAAAAATTTTTTTTCTTCCTAAACTTAACCTTGTCCTCTGTTCTGCCAACACCTTGCCAGGTCCAAGAGACACTGGACAGCTCCACACAGCACAAATTCTGAACAGAAGTGAAGCTACCAGATACCCTAGGATGTGCCAACTTTCTCAGGTCCCCCAAGACTCTGACATCCACAAATAAGCAGAAGGAAGTCTTGAGAACCCGACACCATGTCATGCCTAACTAACTCCCCACCTTTTTATTATAAGAGAAAGGCAGGAATGTTGTAAATCCGCTGGCCTGCCTGTCACCTGGGTACCCTGTCTTTTAAGAGACAAGCTTTGCTGACTCCCACTCTCTGCCTTCCTGCAGAGGCAAGCTGGTCTCATACCTTCTCTCCACCCCTCCTCCATTCTCTCTCTCTCTCTCTCTCCCTCCCTCTCTCTGTCCCTCTTTTGCCTCTCTCCCTTCCCTTCTCTTCCCTTTCTTCTCTTCTATTCCCCCCTCTCTCCCCTTCTCTCCCCCCCCATAGCCCCTTACTCTTATACTGTTCCCAATACCCACTAAATAAGCTCTATATACCCAAGCTCTCTCTGTCTGCATGGCATATGTCTGTCTCTCACCCGCAGTGGTATCTCATCTACCAGGGGACCCACCGCCCCTCATGGGACTGGCCTTGGGTCACCCGCGTCATGAATGATAATGATGACAATTATACATTTGTTTTCTTTTTTAAGATTTCTTTATTTATTATTTACACACACACCAAAAGAGGGCACCAAATCATATTGTAGATAGTTGTGAGACATCATGTGGTTGCTGGGAATTGAATTCAGGACCTCTGGAAGAGCAGCCAGTGCTCCTAACCCCTAAGCCATCTCTCCAGGTCCAGCTTTGACTGTCTTAGGACTCAGTACGTAGACCAGGTTGGCCTCAACCTCCCTGCCTGTGCCTCCAGATGTGCTAAGATTAAAGGCATGCCATAAATTTATTTTTGTCTTCTCCTGTTAGTCTATTCTGTTATACTGTCAGGCATGGGATTCCTCTCTCTCCTGTCATCCCTTCCTAGGTAGCCGAGGAAAGGGGCACGATTTTTGTTAGCCATCCCCCCCTTTTTAAATCAGTCTATTATAATCAGATATAAGATTGTGGTGGTTCGAATGAGCTAACCCCTGCATTTTGGGGCATTTGAATACTTAGTTCCCAGTTGGTGATGCTGTTTGAGGAGGCTTAGGTCTTGTTTGTGGTCTTGTTGAAGGAAGTACATCTCGAGGGCAGGCTTTAGGTTTCAAAAGCTACTTGACTTTCCAGCCAACCTCCCCACTGTTTCCTGTTTGTGTTTTGAGATGTTAGCTCTCGGCATTACCCGGCACTTGCTGCCACGTTTCCCTGCCATGTCAGACTCCTATCCTTCTGGAACCACAGGCGAAATAAACCCTTCCTTCTATAAGCTGCCTTCCTCATAGTGTTTCAGCCCAGCAACATATAAATAACAAAACAGAGATCATGAGTGTGCACAGAGGTTGAAGTACCCTAAAGTTGAAAGCTTTCTAAGAGAAAGGGTCACAGCCCTCTGTACAAGCTTCCATTGGAGAGGGGGTCTTACATTGGCTTTATCTAACTTAGCAAGTATTGACCACTGATACCTATTTGTATCTTGTATCTTGTTTTTTGGGGGTGCTAAGCTGGCCTATCTAGGGTACTACTGCTTTTCTCTTCATCTCCTGACTATTATCTTTATGCCTGTTTTAGGACCTTGAGCCGGCCAATTCATTTTTTTTTTTATGTTTTATTTTCGAGGGCCTGTTGATCAGTTCCTTCCAGAACCAACCTCCATCCTTACAATAAGATTGAGTAACTTCTTCAGTTCTTCCCAGAACCAACCTCCATCCTATAACAATAAGATTGAGGAACTTCTTTTAGCTGTTAAAAAAAAAAAATTCCCGTCCTCTCATTATAACTTAAAAAGAAGCCGTTCCTGGAAGGGGCTGATTCACATTGCCTTTCAGAAGCATGTGTTGCTGTGTGATGGGGCCCTGCAGGGGACAGTGGGCCCAGGTCTGCAGAGGAGCATCCTTAGGTGAAGCCACCGACTGCATCAGCATGACAGAGGGCCCGGAAGAAAGGGACTCTTCATGTTTTCAGGAGGGGGCAGGAAGTTCCACACCACTTGACTTGGCCTGGCCCAGCCCGCACAGCGGGACAGGGAGGTGGGCACCAAGCAGGGACATATATTTCTTTATCTTGCAGTTGCAAGAGGGAGTAGACTTTCTTTTCTCACCGAGGCCTGAGTGCTCTGTCACAGCAGACACCTGCAAGTCTTTATCCTAGGGGACAGCCCGATCTCTGGCAGGGAAAGCGAGGGGCAGCTAGAAGGTCTGTGACCCACCATTTCTCAGGGGTGCCTTTCTCCCGTAGAACGCACCCACTGCACCTCTGTCTTACTTATCAGTGTATTTTCTTTCTTTAATGAGTTTTCTTTCATCTTTTCTTTATCTTTTCTAGTTTGGCAGACACTTACTTGAAGCTCCCTGGATGGTGTTGCTCTCCAATAAGAGAGACAAGATAACTGTTGCAGTATTGTTTTTTCCTCCGGATATGCCATGACATTTTGGAGTACGCGCCCCTGTTAGCATGATAGCTAAAGCAGCAGAATAGTCCAGTCACGCCTAGGGTGTAATAATGGCAATGATACTCCCTGATTAGAAAAGGGGGAGGAGGGCTGCTTTCTCACAGGGCATTCTAGTTCCTCCTTCTGGCCCTCCTCCTCCTGGGAACATGGGATCTTGGGCAATTCTAGAACATACAAGAAGTGGAAGATTAACTGAAACTGGGACTTCCTGATGCAGCTTCCATGACGTCATCATCAATCACAGGGTGACACTTTGAAGTGATACAGATTTTGGGGGTCACCCATGCTCCTATAAGTAAGCTTTATAAAACTCATTGGTTCATAAACTCGGACTTTAGTGGAACCCTTACTTTGGTTTGTCATTGGAAGTTTCGTGAAAAAGAGTGGACACACAGCGCCCTTCAGGACAGCTTTATTGGGGTTAGGGTCCTAAAGTGGAAAAGTCGGTCTTCAGGTCCAAAGACGAGCTCCCTTAGGAGAGACGCACCGCCGTGGCCACAGGTAGCCATAACAGGCTCTTGAAGGGTGCTGTGGAACAAAACTTTTCCTGGGGACACAACACACATGTCACATGTCTACTCCAGGGAGGGAGCCCAGGAGAGACCCCAGTACAGGTACCACCCAATCCAACTTGGGGTTACTTATAGGAAATGACTCAAAGACAGCTGCATCACCAACCAGCCTGATGACAGCTCACAAGTTTGGAAACCCGGAGCATACTCCACAGCCTGTAGGAAGGAGAGTGAGCTTTCCAGGTGCCTCAGGAGGTCGAAACCTCTTCCAGGCAGCTCCGCTGGTTTGGGCTTTGTTCAGGCAGCTGGTCTGGTCTGAGTCTACCTTGTAGCTTTTCTCCTGAGAGTCTTGTGCAGCTCAGCTTCACCTGTCTGAGACGGACTCTCAGTTTTTGTTTACCCTGGCAGGGAGGGGCCTAGTGAGTTTGGTCAATTTCAGGGACTTTCTGAAGCTATTTTAAGTTTTTTTTCCTTTTCCTTTTTTTTTTAAATTTATTTAACTTTCCTGCTTAAGGAGCTTCTCCGAAGGATGGAAAGTTTCAGCCTTGGAGAAAACTGTTGTACTACAAAGGGAAGAGAGAGAATCTTCCCTTCAAATCTAGGGAGTTGGTTTTTGGGGTGGGAACTTCATACTACATAAACTAGTTTCACAGCACGGATTCAGAGATCTCTTCCCAGTCTGCTATTCTCTACCTCTGGACTTTCTCGTAGGTGATTAGGTGGATTTTGAGATAGAAATCACCAGGGAGTATCCCCTTCTGGTCCTGTGTTGGCTCTGTCTGTTTGTTGATGGTATCTCCTTGAGAGAGTACTTTGACCACTGTCTGAAACTGCTCAGCAACACATTTGCTCCAGGGAGCCTTATGGGTAAGAGGTAGGTCTACCTCTGTTGGGTGCCTCTTTTCCTAGAGGCCAGCTCCAGCTCTGGGCACAATTGGGGTTCACCTAAAACAGCTTTTCTTTTACTTATTTTCTTCTTCCTTCTTGCCTCCCTTTTTTCATGATGAGTCATCCTTGCCACGTCTTTCCTCTCCAGTTCCTTTCATTACAGCGTGAGACCCTACAACTTGTTTCATCTGTAAGAAGACTCTGCAGATCTTCTCTTGGATGTTGCCATAGGTATGTGCTCTGTAGAGTGCGCTCCTTCTGGAGGTGAGGCAGAGAAGGTGGGTGCCAAAAGTCTCCTTTAGGACAGGCAGGAACAGGTAAGTTTTGAGATTGGGAACCAGGTTTACTCTAGAGTCTCAGAAAAGAGGAAAATGAACACTTGTTCGTAACGCCTTTGCTGGTCTACACGCTCCACAGCGAGCATCGGGCGAGGGACCTTCTGATGTCTAGTCCGCCTTAGAAAGGTGGAAAGAGAGGAGAAACAAGGAAGAGATGCCTGGGCCAGTGAATAAGGAAGCGAGGAGATAAGAGAGAGAGGGACGAACTCGGACAATAAAGGAAGGAAGGAAAGGAAGACAGAATGAACGAGGGTAGGAGCGATTGAGAGATGGAGTCAAGGAAGGAGCGAGGAGGGAACAAGAAGGGTGGTGCGTGAAGAAATAACTAATTGATGAAGGGAATGAAGTAATGCAGGGGGAAATGAGGAAATGGATGACGGAGGAAACGGGCAAGTGAATGAAGGAAGGAGGAAGGAGTGACGTAAGGAAAGTGAGGAATGAGTAAATGAATACGTGAAATAACGCGAGGGAGTGCAAGGAGGCAACGAGTGAGATGGTAAATGAATGGGTGTGAAGAGACAAGCGAGCAAAGCTAAGCATGAGAGATGAGTGAGGGGAAGAATGAGGCAAGGAGAAAGGGAAAGGAGGACTCAGATCTGCACCTCCAAAAGGCACCTCATGGGTGGCACTTCTTGACCAGCGACCCGGCAGCAGAGAATCCCCAGTCCAGTTCTCCAGACTATCCCCGCCCCGCCGGAGACCCCTCCCCCCTCCCCGTAAGTCCACTTGCGGCTGCGCGGTGTCCCACGTGACGGTGAAGCTCCGCCCCCGCCTTCGGCCTCCCGCCTGCTGCGAGAGCGGCCTCAGCTTGCGGCAGCACCAGGTCAGCTGCGAGGCGTGTACTGTGTGGGCCCGGCCAGCTTGCGTCGCCGAGCTCGCGCTGCGCGCGGGGCAGGGAGCGGGAGCGGGGTCGGCGGCGGCGGCGGGGGCGGGGGCGGCATCGGGGATCGGGGCCAAGTACCGCGGGCGCCGGGGCCGGGCGCAGGCGACTGCCTGACGTGGCGGGGGCTCGGCGGGGCGACCCCCGGGCGTCCGGCGCGGGCCTGGCGCCGAGGTGCGGGCGGCCGAGGCCTTCGCGCGGATGAAGCGGGCCGTGGTCGTCTCCGCCTGGTAGGCCAGGCTCTGTCGCCAGCCGTGGGTCCGAGTGTGGCCTCCGGCCAGTCCCCGACCCTCGAGGCTATGAGAGCAGGGATTGCAACAGGCGCCGGGGCGGGCCTGCCTGCCGCGCCTGCCGTGACCTCAGACTCTTGAGCCGCGGCTGCGGTAGCTGAGAAAAGCCAGAGAGTTCGCGCTGTCCGTGCAAAATCGCCGGATTGTACTAGTTTAGATCATTTTAGATGCTGTCAGGCCGAACGAACTGACCGGGCGGGGCGCAACGGGGCCACTGTTCTGCCCGCGGCTGCTTTCTAGGGTCAGGCCGGGCTCCGAGATGCTTCTAGTCTGCGGCGCCCTGGGAAAGCAGCCACATAGCACGTCAGCACCCCTTGGAGACTCCCTCCTTGGAATAAGGACCCACTCCCTCCTCTGATCTTTCCAAGCTGCTGGGTTTTCTTTTGTTGCACATCTTGCGTTGCACTGATGAAGATTGGGGTGCGTTGAGGACAGATACTGATTGGGAGTCCTTCAAGGGTTGAGAATGCCTTTTCAGTAAACGATGAGTTGAAGATTCCTCCAAAATAATTTTCAGTGCACAACTATTTGCATTAGCAAACAATGGGAGGAAAACTCTGGGAGGGGCATGAAGTTATAGGCAGAAGTTAATGGAAAGCGGAGGAATATTTTAGATTTGCAGTCGTCAGAGTCTCCATGGGTTGTCTTTTTTATAAAAGTGTCTGTGTGCCCTCATGAATGGGTGAAGGTGCTCTGGAGGCCAGCAGAGGGCGTCCGGATCCCTGGAACCGAGCCACCCGATGTGGGTGCTGGGAATGAGAAACTCCAGTTCGCAGCTAGAAAAGTATGCGGCTCTTAGTTGCTCTGGCCCTTCTCTCTAACCCTAGCTCCTTCTTTCTTTGTTTCTTTATGACAAATCTCTACATATTCCAGGCAGACTTCAAACCTGTGGTCCTCTCATATCAGTACTCCTGAGTTCTCTCTCTCTCTCTCTCTCTCTCTCTCTCTCTCTCTCTCTCTCTCTCTCTCTCTCTCTCTCTCTCTCTCTTCTTTCCTCCGTCCCTCCTTTCCTTTCCTTTCCTTTCCTTTCCTTTCCTTTCCTTTCCTTTCCTTTCCTTTCCTTTCTTTGTTTTGTTTTTCAAGACAGGATTTCTCTGTGTATCTATGGCTGGCCTGGAACTCACTCTCTAGTCCAGGCTGGCCTTGAATTCACAGAGATCTTCCGCTGTCTCCTGAGTGCTGGAATTTAAGGCATGTGTCACCATGACTGGCAAATTCCTTTTTCTTGTGCTTAGTAAATATACTTTGCCCGCCCAGGAGAGTAGTCATCCTATTTTACTATACTTGTTCTTGTGGTTGTTTAGAAAGTAGACGGTATCCATTCCTGCCCAAGAAGGTAGACAGGCTGCTCAGATGACAGCTGTGGGACCCCATCCCTGCATGTGTGATGGGCTGGGGGTGAGTGTCTTATAAGGCAATTGGTCCTCACAGTCATCCACAGATGAGAAAGCCCTCCTGACTTCATAATTTGTGCTGGTGGTTTTGAGGAAGCTGAGATTTGGAGGTAGCAGCCAAGTACCCAGACTGTGGTTATCAGATGTCGTCATAGGAGCTAACTGAGATGCTTGTGAGACAAGCTGTCAAGGGTAGAGAAGACCGATTCCCTACCAGAGCATGTCTGTTGAGACAGTATGAAGGTGCCAGGTAGATGTGATCAGCGAGGTCATGGCCAGCATAGGATTATGAGAAACAAATGTGATCCTGTTTGGAGGATGTCAGAAGAACATTTTTGGTTTCCTGGCCATCCTGGACAGGACAGCCTGGAGAGGATGAGGTGATAGGGAAATCTGTTGGAACAACATTCCTATGCTCTGACTCCAAACTGTGACCATGAGTGAGATACTGGAGAAGAGTCAAGACCAAAGGATCTTACAAAACATAGATTTAAAAAGGAAAAGAGAAGCTGGGCATGGTGGCTCACACCTTTAATCCCAGTACTAGGAGGCAGAGGGACCTGAGTTCAAGGCCAGCCTGGTCTGCTAAGCGAGTTCCAGGACAGCCAGGGCTACACAGAGAAAAAGGGGGAGGGCAGTCATTGAGGCTAGAAGGTTTCAGGTAGAAAATGTACTGCACGATTGACACAAACAGACCAGTTAGAATATAGTGGCTGGAGATGCCATTGGGAGTGCATGTCCTGGGGAAATGAATGGATTGAAGGAGAGGAAGAGGTCGGGAGAGGAGCCTTATTATAGGCAGAGTTTTCAGGCTGGAGAGGTCCTAACCCAGAGATAGGTGGTGAAATATACAACTCTAGCCATCTCTAGGGCCTTGTGAGAAAGCAGTCAGTTCAGGGGAAGGAAAGTGGCTGAGCCAGTAGAGGTCCTACTCTTAGACAGACGGAAGAGAGATGAGCGTGTGTGATGGGAGCACAGAGGTCCAGAAGAGGCATGGGTGGATGGTAGGGAGAGTTGTGTCCCTTCAGTAGTAAGAAGGCTAGTTTTGGGCTAGCATCTGTGTTTTTTTTTTTTTTTTAATTTTAAAATATACACATTTGGGGGCTGGTAAAATGGTTCAGTAGTTAGAGTGCTTACTGCTCTTACAGAGGACCTGGGTTCTCACCTGATGGCTCCTGACTGCATTCCAGGGAATCCGACACCCTCTTCTGACCTCTACGGGCATACACACATAGTGCACAAAAATAAAAACAGATCTTTATGCTTTACTTATTTATTGTTATTGTGCGTGTGTGTGTGTGCATGCACGCAACGCAGTGTATGTGTGGAATCCAGTCTTCTATCTTTATGTGGGTTTCAGGCATTGAGCTCAGGTAGCCAGGCTTATAGGGCAAATGTCTTTACCCACTGAGCCATTGCACTGACCCTTGTTTTCTTTCTTTATTAAAGATGTGGTAGGGAACTGGGTGAGGTGGAGAAGGTTCATGGCCTACCAAATGGCTGACCTGTGCTAAAAGAACATATGGTTGGCCACAGGCCCTATCTTACCTCCAGGCTGGTTGCTTCCCCCGTAGTAGCTGACTGTGCACAGTTGTTTCTGGTTCATTCCGTGGGGGGGAGGGGGGTTGAGACAGGATCTTCTCTACGTGGCCTTAGCTGTCCTGGAACTTACTATGTAGATCAGGCTGGCCACGAATTCTCAGAGATCTGCTTGCATCTGCCTCTCTAGTGCTGGGATTAAAGGCATGAGTCACCCACCATACCTGGCTTTAGAAGGTAATATTTAGTTATTGTTTTGGGGATTTGTTTGTTTTTGACATAGCTCAGGTTAGCCTCAGATTCCCTTTGCAGATGAGGATGACTTGATTTAAAAAACATGTATTAATTATATGTGTATGTTTATGTCTCTGTGTGTAATGGGTACAGGTGCCCACAGAAACTAGACATCAGATACCTCTAGAGCTGGAATCACAGGCAGTTGTGAGCTGCTTGTCACGTGTGATGGGAATTGAACTCTGGTTCTGTGGAAGAGAGCAGTACATGCTCTTAAGCACTGAGCCATTGCTCTGGTCCTGCCCTCCTCCCCGAAAGATTTTTTTGTTTGTTGTTTTTTAAGACTGGGTTTCTTTGTGTAGCCCTGGCTGTCCTGAAACTCCCTCTATAAGACCACACTGGCCTTGAACTCAGAGCTCCACCTGCCTCTGCTGAGCTAGTTTGAAGGCGTGCCTCACCTTGCCCAGCAATAGATTTATTTATTTTTTTATGTGTGTGGGTGTTTTGCCTGCATGTATGTCTGTGCACTATGCGTAGCCTTGGTTCCTGTGGAAGCCAAAAGAGGGCATTGGATGCCCTGGAGTTAGAGTTACAGACAGCGTAAGGCACTATGTGGGTGCCAGAAATTGAACCCAGATCCTCTAGAAGAGCAGTAGCCAGTGCTTTTAGTCACTGAGCCATCTCTCCAATGCCTACTTATTTTTCTTAAAGAATTTCATTTTGAGCCGGGTGGTGGTGGCACACGCCTTTAGTCCCAGCACTCAGGAGGCCGAGGCGAGTGGATCTCTGTGAGTTCGAGGCCAACCTGTTCTATAAGAGCTAGTTCCAGGACAGGCTCCAAAAGCTACAGAGAAACCATGTCTTGAAAAAACAAAAACCAACCCCCCCAAAAAAATCATTTTGAGCCAGGCAGTGGTGGCACACACCTCCTTTATTTAATCCCAGTACTTGGGAGGCAAAGGCAGGCGGATATCTGGGTTCAAGACCAGCGTGGTCTACAGAGTGAGTTCCAGGACAGCTGGGACTTCACAGACAAAATCTGTCTTGGAAAAAGAAAGAAATAAAAAAATTGTGAAATTGTAAAGTGTTAATGAGGTGAATTGTTTAGCTTTGGGGATGTTAAGAAAGAGCTGTTCATGATGAATTCAAAGGTCATGTAGGTTTGGCTTTAAGCAATGTCTTTTTGCTGTTTTAGTCCCACTTTTTTCTCTTTCTTTCTTTCTTTCTTTCTTTCTTTCTTTCTTTCTTTTTTTTTTTTGACAGGCCTTGGCTGGTCTGGCCTGGAGCTTGCTTGCTATGTAGACCAGGCTGGCCTCAAACTCAGGGTGGTGGGATTAAAGGCTGAGTCTCACCACATCTGGCTTGTTTTAGTATTCTTGTTTGAGCTCTTTCTCAGGAAGGGGAGAATTTATCTGTAGGACATCTTTTGGTATCTTGTCAGTTATACCAAAGTTCTTAACTTAAACCTGATCGTGGGAGTGAGAGGCTGCTTCTTCTATGTTCTCTTTCTTTCCCTGTCTTTCTCTCCTGCCTCGTCTCAAATACTCTTCTGTGCCTAGTGCTCCAGGTCAAATGCCAGGCAAGTACTTTACTGAACTACACCCCTGTCCTCTTAATTAAGTTTTCTGCCCTTGAGTTTGTGACCTTACTGGTGTCTGGAATTACATTTGTGAGTGGTCCTGCCAGTCCCAGGATACTTCTGTTTTCCTGTGGTGCTGAAGGTGGCACCATAGGATGAAGACCTTGTGGGTAAAGAAGCCAGGTTATAAGACAGAAGGCCATGTGGGATCGTGGCTGGGAGGAGACCAGGAGTAGAGGTTTGGGATCACGGGAAGTCACTGCAGCAGGTGCCTGGGTGCAGTGCCATCAGCCCGTGTGGCAGCATGCCAGCTGCCTACCTGCTCAGTCCTTGCTTCTTCTTTCTTGCAGCCGACTACAGTGGTGAGGGGCTGCTGTGGCTGTCAGGATGGCAGAGGAGCAGGAGTTTGCCCAGCTGTGCAAGTTGCCAACACAGCCATCCCAGTCAAACTGTGTGAACAACACCTATCGAAGCACACAGCACTCCCAGGCCCTGCTCCGGGGCCTGCTTGCTTTGCGAGACAGTGGGATCCTCTTTGACGTTGTCCTGGTGGTAGAGGGGAGGCACATTGAGGCCCATCGAATTCTGCTGGCTGCATCATGTGATTATTTCAGGTAAGCTGCCTATGTTTAGTTTTTCAGTGTCTTGTTAATGGTTTCATTATGGCACTCTCATACATGTCTGTACTGTGTTTGGACCGTATTCACCTTACTACTCTCTTGTTCCACTCCCAGGGATCCCTTTCTTCTTCCCTCCTAGCCCACTTACAGTCTTGCTTTGTTTTGTTTTTGGTGACCCACAAATGTATTAGGGTCTCTCACAGGAGAGATGGGAGAGAGGTTATTTTAGTACCTTACTGGTGGCTATACCACTTAAGAAAATGTCACAAGCCGGGCGGTGGTGGCGTACGCCTTTAATCCCAGCAACGGGAGGCAGAGGCAGGCGGATATCTGTGAGTTTGAGGCCAGCTTGGTCTAGTTCCAGGACAGGAACCAAAAAGCTACTGAGAAACCCTGTCTCGAAAATCCAAAAAAAAAAAAAAAAAAAAAAAGAAGTCACACACACAAAAAAAAGGAAGAAACATGTTTTCCCTTCACTCTGCAGCCGTTGACTAACTGCCTATAGATCCTCAAGGAGGGATGCACCCTTCCCTTGTGACTGTTTCTGTAGGGCCAGTAACAGGCAGTGCTGGCTTTACCAAGTGGGATCACTGGCACTGGAGGTGGCTGGATCTTCTCTTTTCTCTGAGGCTCTCCACAGTCTGCTGTGGAGACACCATCAACCAGAAGAGTCTTAAGAGCTTGTTCTCATTTTTCAAAACTGGATCATGACTAGGTTGACTTACAATATTGTGGGTTTTTTTGTTGTTGTTGTTTTGGTTTGTTTTTTTTTAATATTTATTTATTTATTATGTATACAATATCCTGTCTGCAGGCCAGAAGAGGGCACCAGACCTCATTACAGATGGTTGTGAGCCACCATGTGGTTGCTGGGATTTGAACTCAGGACCTTTGGAAGAGCAGGCAATGCTCTTAACCACTGAGCCATCTCTCCAGCCCCTTGGTTTGGTTTTTTTAAGACAGGGTTTTTCCATGTAACCCTGGCTGTCTTAGAACTCACTCTGTAGACTAGGCTGGCCTCCAACTCTACCTGCCTCTGCCTCCCCAACACGCCTGGCTTTTGAGGCACGTGCGTGTGTGTGCGCGTGTGTGTGTGCATGCATGAGTGTGTGCTTCTTTTTTACTTTACTGTGGGGTTAAAGCCATGAAAGTTGAAAGAATAATGTGTGGTGAACATAATTGCCAACGTTGCCACATTACTTTCCATCTCTTTTTATGCATATACTTTCAAGACGTTCTGTCACTTCACCCCTCACCCCATTATAATGCCATCTAAGAGCTTTACGCAAGCACAGCTATTCCTCTGATATGCTCTGAATGCTAAGGCCCAGAGCTAGGAAAGTATCACTGTATAGACATTATCTACATGATGCTCAAAATCTCTTTTCCCTGGCCAACTACTTTCTGTCTTATAATCGCTCACAGGAGGAGATGTAAGCAATCCCACTCCTTCTAAGATCCTAACAACAAACGGGGGCATGATTCCATTGAACTTCACTCTGGGGAACCAGTGAGTTTATTGGGTTTTTCTTCAGAGCATAGATGAGGTGTTACATACAGGAGTTAGCACCTGAAAAGTCTTTACCCAGCAGAGATGAGGCTTCCTTGTAGCTGCATAGATGGAGCCCCTCTCCAGGCTTCCCCAGTCTAGTTAATACTCGTGGAGCCATGTACAGTTAAGGCAGTGTTGCATATAATGGGAGGTAGAGAAGGTGAGGTGCTCAGGTGGGGATTTCATGACCCTCCCCATCCCTGAATGGCTGGGGTATGTAAACAGTCAGTAAGCCCAGATGGGATAATCTTTTTACAAGGAGGTTAAGCCAAATACCCCATGATGACAATTACTTGATTTGGAAGAAAGTTACTCACAACAACCTCCCATCAGTTATCAGGTGTTAGCCTTTGGCCTTTCTAATAGGCTCTATAATCTTTCCAGTATTTCTTGGGGCTTCTAGCATGGCAAATACCTATGCCAGTATTTGGTACAATATAGCTATATGGGAGAAGAATGAAAAAATTGACTTATGATTGTAGAGACAGACAGAAATTCCAGCTGAAAAATTTGGCATTCTAATAATATGGCTCAGGGCAAATCTGAATGGTTGAAACAGGAAGGCTAACTGTGAGTTCTCAGTGTGAGTGAGGTTCAAGGAGTTTGGCGTAAGTGCAAAGGCCAGAGAGCCTGTCCTGAATTCTTGTGTCCAAAGTCAAGAGATGGGATTGGATCTTCCCCATTTAGTTCATGCCAGTCTCTGCTAGAAAAAGGTGTTGCTCTAGGTATCCTTAATCTAGTCACATTGACACCAAAAATGAGCCGTCACATCCTGGGCATGGTGGCACACTCCTTTAATTCCAGCACTCAGGAGAGAATGAGGAGGAGTAAGAAATGATGGTGCGGCTCTGCCCCTGCTACTCAGGCAGCTATAGGTGAGCTGCAGGTCAGCTTCCAGTCCTGTACCTGCTGGCCTGCCTCTGCCTTCTGAGTGCTGAGATTAAAGGTGTATGGTACCACTTCTTGGCTCTTAGGTGGGTTTCTTAGGTGGGTTTGTTTATTTCTTTGTTTTTGCCATGCTAGAGAATGGACCAGGGTCTCATTCATGCTAGGCCAACATTACAACCTGATTTCTGTCCCTAGCTGCTTCTTTTAAGTGTATATATTTATCATAAATTGAGTTACAGGAAAGTGGTAAATGTATCAGTAAAGAATTAAATGTTTTGTTCTGCGCCTAGTATAGTGGTACTTGTCTGTAATCTTAGCACTCAGGAGGCTGAGGCAGAAGGATTATGAGTTTGAGGCCAGCCTGGGCTACAGAGGGAGATGCTTCATAAAACAAACAGCCATTTTTTAATTGTTGGGTTTTGCTAGAAATAAAAATAAAACAAACAAAAAAGATTTGTATGTTCTTTTTCTTTGGGGATTTTTTTTTTTACTGGTTTTTATTTTTGAAATATGTTGATTCTGCATAGTGGCTGAAAGACAAGCGATTCGCCATCAGCCCGAGTCTATCATTTATGAGCATTGTTTTAAGATTTATCTAAGAGGAAAGGTTAGATAGCAAGACTTTTTTTGTTTTGTTTCTGCTTTTTGGGACAGGATCTTAATATGTAGTTCTGGGTGGCCTGGAACTTGCTATGTAGACCATATTGGCCTTTGACTCAGAGATTTGCTTCCTGAGTACTTGGTTTAAAGGTGTACACAACTACACCTGGCTAGATCTGCTTACTTTTATCTCTAAATATTTATTTATTATGTATACAATATTCTGTCTGTGTGTATGCCTGCAGGCCAGAAGAGGGCACCAGACCCCATTACAGATGGTTGTGAGCCACCATGTGGTTGCTGAACTCAGGACCTTTCGAAGAGCAGGCAACGCTCTTAACCTCTGAGCCGTCTCTCCAGCCCTTGCTTTTATCTCTAAATACTCTAGTATGTCTAGGGATATTCTCATACATCGGTAATACCATTTTCAGCCTAAGAAAATTTAGCTGGGCTGGGTCGTAATTCTGGAGTGTTTGCCTAGCATGTATGAAACCCTGAGTTTCATCCTTAGTACCATGTAAACTGGGCAGGCTGGTACCTTGGGTGGGTAGTGGAGGCAGAAGGATCAGGTCATCCTCAATTACGTATCGGGTTCTAGGCCAGCCTGGGTTTTCTGAGACCCTGTTTCCAAAAGGGATGTGGAGAGAAAAGTTTAAGCTAAGTTACATGATTTCTTCCAATACCGAGTCTTAATAGCCTTCAAATGTCTCCGAGCCTGCTCCCACAACCCTCATTCTAGGTCCAGAAAGGACCATGTGGTAGCTTCTTCTGATACTTTTATAAAACTGCTCTTTTTTCCAGCCTAGGCTGGCCTTGAACTCCTTAATTGTGCCCCCATTATCTCAGTTCTGGGGTTATAGGCATGCAGCACCATGTCTGCTTTTAATTTTTGTTTTCGGTGCTGGGGTCTTAGGTTTTTAGCCTAAGATGGCCTACTCAGTGTGCAGTGCAGGCTGTTCTCAAACTTGTGCTGGGTAACAGGTGTGAACCACTTCAGCTGCTGCCTTTGTTTGGTTTATTCTTTAGACTTGGGTTTCACTGTTTAGCTCAGGCTGGCCTGGAACTCCTAGAACTCCTCCTGCCTCTGTCTCTGAGTGTGGGATTAAAGGTCTATACCACCATTCATGGCCTTGGCCCTGTTTTTAAATTTGGTTGAGTTTTGTTTGTTTTTGGACAAGGGTCTTTTTATGTAGTTTTGGTTGGCTAGAACTTCCTGTATGGGACTAGGCTAGCTTAAAACTGGTTGCATTTCTCCAGTTTCTGTTTCTGGAGAGCTGGGGTTATGTGTTAGCCATGCCCGTACCGCGCAGAGACAGTGTTCAGGGTACTGCCATTTCTGCTCTTACCAGTACCTCGAGGTCTGAGCAGAGAAATCAGCAAGGGAAGTCTACAACAGCAGCTCTGGAAAGTCCAGACTACAAAATGCAAAGAGAGATGGCAAGAGGCTGGCCAAATGCGGAGTATCTGGAATTAAGTTTAACGTGTGCCTTAGTCTGTAGGATTTTGGAAGCTTGCCAGGCTTCTGAAGAGAACCCAAGCATAACTGGACATAGAAAAGGGCCATTGTATTCCTCGCAAAGAGCTAGTTCTCTCTGCATTAATCTGAATGTTTACTATGTTCCCAAGAGGATTTATTGGGGGTAAATTGCACAGATTTGTTAGAAACTTGAAAAAACAAACAGCCGTCAGGAAATTGTTTATACAACAGTAATGAAAGAAGATTAGCCCTGTCCTTTGTTGGCTATAATATGAATATGTAGAATTTGAAGCTGTTTCTGTTGGTGAAAGAGAAGGAAATACAGAAAAATTCAGGAGGTTAAGAAATATCGCAAAAATAAAAGGAACTGCATGTGACAAAAATGACATTGTAAATCAAGGGGCAATAGATGCCACATTGCCACTGGAAGAATGAAGTTGGACCCTTGCTACTTACCTTATACAAACGTGAATGCAATGCCAAGTGATCAGTAGTTTTGTTTTGCAGTGCAAAGGATCAAACCCAGCAGTCTTGGCACATGCTAGACAGGTGCTCCCTTAGGGCTACACCACCCACACTAGTCTGATGAATGTGTGTGGAGTGTGTCTGTTAGTATCCACCCATGTAGAGGTCAAAGGTCAACCTCTCAGACTTCTTCCGTTGTTCTTCATCTTATTCCAGTTTTTGAAAAGTCTCTTACTGAACCTGACCAGCGAGCCCTGGGGTCCTCTGGCTCTGCTCTGTATCAGTGGGGTGACGGGGCTGTGTTGTATTGCCCGACTTTAATGTGTGTTGGGGATCTGGCTCAGGACCTGATGAGTCAGATCATTACCCCCACACCATCTCTCTGGCTCTCAAGCCTGAGTTTAAGTATTTAACATTACATAGCAAACTAGAGGGAGATAGAGAGAAGTATTTTCTAATATAATCTCAGAGGAAAAAGTCATTCTAGTTTTGATAGAAAACAGTAACAAAAATTGGAATAGATACATTGATTGCACTTATAGACAGCTAACATGGTAATGTGTACCTGTATTCCCAACATTCACAAGGTTGAGACCAATCTGGACTACATAGTTTTAGTTATCTTTAAAAACAAAAACAAAAATAAAACCCAAACCAAATTTCTCAGGCAAGCATGATAGTGTATACCTTTAAACCCAGCACTTAGGAGGCTAAGGCAGGTGAATATCTGTGAGTTCAAGGGCTACCCTGGTCTGTAGAGAGACTTTGACTAAAACAAAAACAAACCCCAACAAAACAAAAACCCGCCAAATTTCTACAAATCAGAAATCTTCAGGAAAGGATGGAAGAGTTTAGCTTACCCCTGAAAAGACCTGTCTCTTCTAATAGATGAGAGATTATACCAGGAAACTACAGAATTCTAGATTGTTGCGAGAGGCTATTGGATGGCTTTTAACAATGTGATAAGATTTTTTTAATTCCATTTATAATAATATTTATTCTCATGGTGGCTGAGTTAGAGCCAGTATTTCCTGGCTCTTAGCATGTTTGTAAATGGTATGGAGGCCAGGTTCCTGGCCTCCAGTGTGGGGAGTAATAGGAATCAGGTGGATAGGACTGTTCAATCATGAATGTATGTTAACTTTGTGGCCTAGCATCCACATTTGTGGAAATTAATCCAACCAGATATGGTATGACATAGGGCTGGTGCCATATCCATCACGTGAAATAAGCCTAAAAGACTGACGAGAGACTTTACAGAGTGAGGATGCCTCAAAAAATCACGTCGCTGGGAAGGCCCACTCCATCATGGCACTTGCTCCCCAAAGCTGCAACTCTATGCTCTGAGGCCCCAGGGATTGGTGGGGTTTGGAAGGTTTTCAAACTCAGAAGTGGACTCGGACTTTTTACCCTACAGTAATAAAAGCATGTTTGGTCCTGGTTATTGCCTCTTTCCTTGTGATACCTACTCAGTGTCTCTGCATTAGAATAATCTTTTTGTACACTTGGTGAAGATATGTCTCTGTCCTTCCTCACCTACCTAAGACACCTTCTGATTGCTTTAATAATGAACTGAGTGGCCAGCAGATAGGCAGGAGAGGATAGATGGGTCATTCAGGAAGAGATCGGAACTCGGGGAAAGAGTTGGAGGCCTGGGAGATTCACCAGCCAGCCAGAGAGAAAGTTGGACAAGAGAGGTAACAAGTCATATGCCAAAATGTAGATTAATATAAATTGGTTAATTTAAGTTTTAAGAGCTAGTTGGGAACAAGTCTAAACTAAGACCAAGCTTTCATAATTAAAAAAAAAAAGTCTCCATGTTATTATTTTGGAGCTGGCAGTCCAAAGAAAGAACTGTTAAATCTCTGTTGGGATGTCTTAATGTGACATGATAGGATTCCCCAGCTATTTTGTTTAACTAGTTCCTCCTGAATTTTCCTCTATCTACCCAGCTGCTTTGCCCCACAAAGGATCTTGTGTCCTCCAGGTGCTCCTGTAATCAGTCTGTCAGCAGGCTCTTAGCTGTATCCTGGCATTTCAGCTGCAGTTCTCCAACAATATTGTTCTTGCTGTGATCAAGAGCCTCCCATCTGACTGGTTTTCTGCCGCTTCCCCAGCCCATTCTCCAGCCCTTCTGTCTAGGCCACTTTATGTCAAAGTTCCTCTATAGCAGTGTCTCACCGCACTGATGCTCCAGTACACAGTCTCTTCTGCCCTGGGGATCTAGCTGGGCTCTGCCTGCCAGCCTGGCCCCCTTTACCTCTTGCTTGCTTCCTTTTGTGTTAGTTACACTGAGCAGAAAGCTCATCCAAGCCGAGTCTGTGTACCTGCTTCCTCGTCTGTGAAGCACTCTTCTGTGTTAGATGTGCTGCTGTTAGCTCTTCCCATAGGTCTCACTTCCCCAGCGTCCTGCTCCTGCTCTTTCCAGATGTTTGGGGAGTTACTTTCAAGTCAGACTCCCTTGAGCTCCTCTTCAGTATTTTAGTATTTTCCCAATCCAAACAACTATCATCTATCCCCCTCTGCCCCCGACTCCTCTTTCCTTTCTACTCTGTGCTGAAAATGGCACCTAGGGCTCTGTACATTAATTCTAGGTAAGACCTCTGCTTCTAAGCTATACCTGCCTGTCTTCCTCCTTTGTCACCGTTAAATTTGTATGTTAGGAGGCAAGAGAGATGGCTCAACACTTAAAGAGCACTGGCTGCTCTTTCAGAGAAGCTAGGTTTAATTCCCAATATCCATATGGCAACTCACAACTGTCTGTAACTCAGTTCCAGGAGATCTGATTCCTTCTTCTGGTCTCAGAGGACACTGGGCCATATAGTGCAAGGATGTACTTTCAGGCAACATTTGCATAAAATAAGTACCATCTTGCCAGGTAGTAGTGGTGCCCATCTAAAATCCTAGCACTTGGGAGGCAGAGGCAGGTGGATCTGGGAGTTCAAGGTCAGTGGGGTCTGCAGAGGGAGTTCCAGGACAGGTCAAGCTACATAGTGAGACCATGTCTCAAAAAATCAAAAATAAATAAGTACAATTTTAAGAAAAAAATGCAATATAAAAGCCAGAAATTTAGTAGTTATCTCAAAAATACTATCAGTGGTAGCCAATGGCAAGCCTAGCACTGCCATCAGCAGCTGGAAGAGTTCCTTTCTTCTTAAGTTCCAGCTTCCAGTTTCAGCTGAACTAAAGGAAAGAATTGGAAGAGTCAGAGTGAAGTCAAGTTAGTGAGTTTATTAAGATAAGGAAGAGTCCATATGTTAAGTTGAATCATAGACGTTTGGGAAAGAAGAGAAGAACAAAAAGGCTTTTTCTATGTAACCCTGGCTATCATGATACTCATTATGTAGACCAGCTTAGCCTCAGATTCACAGAGATCCATCTATCTGTGCCTCTCGAGTGCTAGGCTAAAGGTGTGTGGGATCACACCTGGCTTATTTGTTGTTTTAATATCTTTGTTTAAGATATCTTTAGGAAAACATAATAACATCTGTAGACAAGTTTACCTTACCAGTTATATTGAAGCATCTTGGCTCTCTGTCAACAAGAAAGGCAAACTAGATCCCACGTGGAAGACTTTTCCCCTTCTTATATCCCCTTGTTTTATTTTATTTTCTGTCTTTCTGTTCTGCCTTAATACTCAACATGTGGTAAGTATCCCTTAAATATATGGAATGTTTTTTACGTATTTGCCATTAGCACATTCTTTCCAGGCTTACTCTAATTATTGCTGTCTGACGTGAGAATTGTACTGGTAGATGATGTAGCAGGCAACTAGACACTGGCCTGCTCTCAGAAAGTGCATGTAGGGTTCGTAGGACCATGTACAGGGAGCCAAGTGATTCCAGGATGACTGCCCAGCTTGATGAGGCTCCTTCCATACACTGACTCCCCTTTGCCAACTGTTTATTTAAAGCACAGAGCAATCAGTGTTCAGCATGCAGACTGTTATCCAGCCAGCCTCACCACTAGCTCTTGGTACCTTCTGAATGCTTTCTGTGGCCCACACTGAAGTCCTGACTGAGTAACTCTTAATGCCTTGTCTCTTTGCCTTACAGAGGAATGTTTGCTGGGGGATTGAAGGAGATGGAGCAGGAAGAGGTCCTGATCCATGGTGTGTCTTACAATGCCATGTGCCAAATCCTGCATTTCATATACACTTCTGAACTAGAGCTCAGCCTGAGCAATGTGCAGGAGACCCTGGTTGCTGCCTGCCAACTTCAGGTGAGAGTTGCCTTGTTGAACAAGAAGACTCATACCTGAGGGGGGCTTCCCCAGATACCTGTGATGACTGCTGGCATGAGGTAGGTCAAGAGGGCGAGAATACCAAGTAACGAGGCAAAATACGGAACAGGGAGGGTACCTTGGTGTTGAGCCCGGGAACTGAAGCAGAGTGACTCCAACTAAAGAGCCCTGGGGGGTCCATGGGAGCAGCAAGGCAGGCAGGTAGCACTAGTAACCTGTCTAGTGCATTGGCCCAGCTACTCCAGAGCTGAAGGGACTATTGAAGAAACTCCAGTCTCTTTCTTTCAGCAGAGAGGCTAGAGAGAGGGCACAACTGGGGAGGACACATTGTTCAATCCCACAGAAGGCCCATGAATGGGAAGATGAGGCAAGATCCATTGGGTAAGCTGATAGCAAGACAAGCTGGTGAAGGATGGGCTCCCCCCATCATCACCTGCAGTGATAGGTGGATCAGGAAGGAGGGGGAGGTGGGAAAGGTAAGTCATCCCATTTCTGCGGCAGTTTGAACATGCAGCCTTGTCATAAAGCAAGTTTTACTTGATAGAATATCATAGATTTACAAGTCAAGTTTGTTGCAGCTGGCAGTTTGCCCCCATTTGCTGTATCCTGCATTAGACCTGGTTGGTGACTCTGCACAGTGTCCCCAGAGACTTGGATCTGAATCCAAGCAAAATCAGCCTTGTTAGCTTGCTCTAGGCAAGTGTGTTCCATTTTGAGTCTGTCTGGTTGGGGATCCTGCACTAGATGGGCCTCAGCTCTGTCTGTGTAGGATTCCACCCAGCAGAGGTACACTGCTCTGAAACAGACCAAAGGACCAAGGATGGGGAAACGAGGTCTTGGTGCAGGGGGATGGGTTATTTCCAGATGGCATTGTTCATTCACACTTGCTCAGGCCCAGGGCAGAAGTGGAATTTTAGGGGAAAGGGGACTGGGGAGAACCCAGCATGAGTATGTATTTCTTTGATTATTTGCAGGTGTCCAGCCCTTAGAATCTCACCTAGGAAGAAACATGAGTTGTCTTTTTAATATAAAAAATTCTAAACATTTCTTAATAGAATTTAGATATTAGCAGAATTTCCCTGTATACAGTGGTTAATTTGTTGGTGATCCCAATTGAGTAAGAGATCATTGTCTTGTGGTACCCTCAGAAAATTGGTTCCAGGACTCCCTGTGGATACCAAAATTCGAAGGTCTATAGACTTTCTTCTATGCTCCTTGTACATAATCATCATCTCTAGATTCCTGTAATACTTATTAGCTAAATGCTACACAGACAGTTGTTATACTATATACTGACATGCTAAAGCTGGGTGTAGTGATGCACACCTTTAATCCCAGCACTGAGACAGAGGCAGGTGGATCTCTGTGAGTTTGAGGTCAACCTGGTCTACAAAAACATTCCAGGACAACCAGAACTGTTACACAAAGAAACCCTGTCTCAAGAAATCAGAAGAAAGAAATAAAAAAAAAGCGACAACAACAAAAAACTGCACTTGTAAGCCAAGTACTTCAGAGTTGGGTGAGGGAGTTCAAGGTTATCTACATAGTAAGTCTGGGCTAGGCTAGTGCTGTAGTGAGTATGAGGACAACTTGGACTCTATACAGTAAGAATGTATATGTATACTCTATAGGCAGTTTTACCCTCTGAAGTAGAACCTGTAGATAGAGCTGCCGCCTTTTTTCTTTTTCTTTTCTTTCTTTCTTTCTTTTTCTTTTTCTTTTTTCTTTTTTCTTTCTTTCTTTTTTTTTTTTTTTTTTTGGTTTTTTGAGGCAGGATTTCTCTGTGGCTTTGGAGCCTGTCCTGGAACTAGCTCTGTAGACCAGGCTGGCCTCGAACTCACAGAGATCGGCCTGCCTCTGCCTCCCAAGTACTGGAATTTAAGGCGTGTGCCACTGCCTCCTGTATTTCTATTTTCAGTGAAACTCAAATCTTGTTTTCCTAAAGCATATGTTAGATATAGTAGTACATGTGTTTAATTCCAGCACTTGGGCAGCAGAGACAAGCTACTGTGAGTTTGAGGCCTTCCTGGACTATACAGTGAGATCTTATTTAAAAGTAAAAAGGACTTTATTTGTACATGGTTTGTTATATGGAAAGGTGGTTTTTTTTCTTGTCTTTGTTTTGTTTGCCTGTCAAATTCCAGGGTGTCTTTGAACAGCCTTCAGGGCTCAGTTGACTGACACGCAGCTTCCTCCTTCCTTGGTGCTTCTTTTGGCCTGCCTTCCCTCCCTCCAGTGATTGTGTACATCTAGGGCCAAGCTATGCTGCTTCCTGGGAATCTTGCACCCACTGGAGCTGAGTGGGTCTCTTAGTTCAGGCAGAGGCCACAGGATGGTCTGACAGCTTTTCAAGAATTCTGAGTCTGGGCCTTGGCTCTGGTGAATGTCTGGAGATGCCTTGCTGACAGTTGTGAGTGCAGCGGTGAGTGGGCCTGGCAGGCCTGCTCTGTCCTTCCACTGATGTGCTCGTTCAGAGAAAAGAGCCAGGTATACTTCATTCTAGTGCCTTGGCCCTTCTAGAGAGTACTGGTCAGGGAATGGCCACAGGCTCCTTCCGAACAGTGACAGTCTGAGACATGTCTCTCTTCCTTCCCACATGCACTTTTGATCTGAAAGCAGGCAATATATATAAAAATCCTGTCTGTGTCAAGTGGTGTTGGTGCTCTCATCCTCAGGTTGTTCCCCACTACTTTATCCTTGTTTTATGGGTGAGGACTGGGGCTCTGAGACACTGAGAGCATGCCCTGTGTTCCATGGCACGTTCTAGACTAAGCCTGCAGGAAGTCCCAGCTTTTTATCAGAAAAAGTTGGGGACAATTGAGGGAAGATTTCACTTTGCATCCCCTAACCCCAGAAGGCTTGCTACAGGGACAGCCCCTACATAAGCCTTTTTCTGCTCTCATCCTGTTTCCCATACCCAGATGCAGTTCTCCAGCTCAGGCTTGAGTGGGTGTCCTTCTTTTTACAGATCCCAGAAATTATCCACTTCTGCTGTGACTTCCTCATGTCATGGGTAGATGAGGAGAACATCCTCGATGTCTACCGCCTGGCAGAGCTCTTTGACCTGAACCGTCTGACCCAGCAGCTGGACACCTACATCCTCAAAAATTTCGTGGCCTTCTCGAGAACTGACAAGTACCGCCAGCTTCCCTTGGAGAAGGTCTACTCCCTCCTCAGCAGCAATCGCCTGGAGGTTTCTTGTGAGACTGAGGTGTATGAAGGGGCCCTGCTCTACCATTACTCCCTGGAGCAGGTGGAGGCTGACCAAATCTCACTGCATGAGCCCCCCAAGCTCCTAGAGACAGTGCGTTTTCCCTTGATGGAAGCTGAGGTCCTTCAGCGGCTACATGACAAGCTTGGCCCTAGCCCACTGAGGGACACAGTGGCTAGTGCCCTTATGTACCACCGGAATGAGAGCCTGCAGCCCAGCCTTCAGGGCCCACAGACAGAGCTTCGCTCAGACTTCCAGTGTGTTGTGGGCTTTGGAGGCATTCACTCCACACCATCTACAATCCTCAGTGACCAGGCCAAGTACCTGAATCCCCTGCTGGGAGAGTGGAAACACTTCACTGCCTCTCTGGCTCCTCGAATGTCCAACCAAGGCATCGCGGTGCTCAACAACTTCGTGTACTTGATTGGAGGGGACAATAATGTCCAAGGATTCCGAGCTGAGTCCCGATGCTGGAGGTAGGAAAGGGCACTTATTGTTGCCTTTGTCGTTTGACAACTCTGTGTGCAGGATTTGTGGGTTATGTGGGCTGCTCAGGGGACATGTTATCAAGGGCCCATCAACACAGGCCTAATTCCTGCATCTGTCTTTTACATGAGTGTTAACAGCCTCTCTGGGGTATACCTGTTTCATGTAATGAAGTCCCAATGAATCCAGAGAAAGTGGACCACAGTGAGATAAAAGGGACATCAGAATTGCTTTCTTGCCCCTCCCTCTGTCCCTGCTATCCTGAAGCCCAGCTGTCTGCAGCGGGTCACCTTGGCTGCCTATGCTCAGGGAGCATGCTGGGGAGTGCTGTGTGGGCTGGGCTAGCTGCTCCGCCATCTTCAGTCTAGCTCTTCAGTACTTTCTTTCAAGTTCCTTGCTGGCCAACTCTGCTCCTTTTCTCCAAGGATGTCTTCCAGATGCTGCCTGCTTGAGCCCACATCTGAGTACAAAGGAGTGGAAAGGACCAGTAAGCATCATTGAGCTTTTGCTAAATTTCCCCTTGACCCTGTAGTCAGATAAGAATATACTCAGTAGATACTATGAGGAGGCAGTTTTTTTTGAGGGAATTTTGTGGACTGCTTTGATCTACAGGATGCGTCTAGCTCTGATCTGAGAGGACTATTTCTTGAAAGAGAACAAAAGACATTAGTTCAAGTCTCCAGTACCCTCAGCTACCATTGGATTTTGAGGGGCCTCTCCATCATACCTTAGTGCATGTGGGACTCCCACCATCCCTGATCCCTACCGCAAGCTAAGAGAGGATATTGTAGAGAGCAGCTCTGGGTTGGGTGCTATTGCAGTTCATTTTAATAATTCTGTTCTGCCTTTGGCTGTAAGCATAAGGCTGGGCTTATGCTGTCCCTGTCACACGAATCAAGCAAGCACAGTGATACTGACCAAAAGAAAAACAGCCATTACTTGGTCATTTCTCCTGACCCTAGGAAGCAGTCACCTTTGGTGAACTAGGGAGACTTAAACCTGCCTATAACACATTGTGATTAGATGGTTGGAATGGCAGAGTTCAGAAAGAAGGAAATGACTCACTTCCTTTGTAACTGGATACTGTCTCCAGTGAGTATTACTGAATTTGGCTTCCCTCCGGTCAAGCCTGGAAGCTTCTTTCTTACAGGGCTCTGCCTCCAGCTGTGGGGCTCATGTCAGACTGCCCCACCTCATCTGTTGAGAGCTGCAGAGCAGAGCTCTCTAGAGTGACAGCTGACCTTGGATCAAAGGAACTGAAATACGTCGGGTGGTGGTCGCAAGTAGGGCCAAGGCCTGCCTGCCAGCTGGCGAGTGTGTCTGTCATCGAACAGAGTGAAAGCTTCCTTAACTTCCTAGCCATCACAAAACTTGCACAACAGAGGGTGCAGCTCTGCGTTGAATGCTGCCCTAGCATGAATAAAACCCTGGTTCCACCCCAACACTTTTTTGTTTTTGTTTTTAGGTCGAACTTGTGCCAGTTGAATAGGCAGGATGACCTTGAATTCATGATCTTTCTGTTTTCATCTCTATCTAAGTGCTGGGATATCACAGTGGCTGATCCCTAAAACTGATTTTTCTGAGTTTGTTTCTTTTTCCCTTTTATAGTTTACCAGCTTTAAAATCTATAAGCTCTTGGGATATAAGAAAACAGTATTTTGCAATAAGGTTTTGCAGTGTGAGGAACAGTGCTTAGCAGGAATATCCTAGAGCTCTGTAGAAACTCTAAGAAATTGTATCATGAAGCAAAATGATTGTGTCTTTGTTTCCAGTACTTCTTTTATTTTCTTCTTTGAATTCCTATATACAACTGTGTTGGCCTCGTATGAAGTACCTAAAGTAATTAATTAATGTGAAAAAAAAATTTTTTTTTCCCGAGACAGGGTTTCTCTGTAGCTTTTTGGAGCCTGTCCTGGAACTAGCTCTTCTAGACCAGGCTGGCCTTGAACTCAGAGTTCCGCCTGCCTCTGCCTCCCAAGTGCTGGGATTAAAGGCATGCGCCACCACCGCCCGGCTGTTTTTTTTTACTGTATACTTGGAAATGTTTAAAGTCCAAGGTTGTGTAATATATGGGGTCTGCCCACTGGTTTGTCCTTTGTGAGGTGGCTGTGGTAGGAGCACTGAGCCTGATAGTCACATTTTGGTCCAGGACACAGAAAGTAGAAACCAGGAATGCAGAGTCACACAGTTTTGTTTTTGTGTTTTTTAAAGACAATGTCTTAGCAAACAAAACAAAACAAAAACCCAACACAACAACAAAAAGACTGTCTTATTCTATAATCCTGCTTGGCCTGGATTGACCAGGTTGGCCTTGGACTTTGCAGTGATCCTCTGCTTTCCTGTTTCTAGGATAGGAGATCCTAGAAACTATCCTCTTGAGTCCATTTCCCAGTGACCTAAGCAGGACCATAATACCTCCCAAAACTGCCACCCTGAGGACCAGGTCTTAGTTGGGGTTACTTTGCTAGTATGAAACACCATGACTAAAAACACCTTGAAAAGGTTTATTTTACTCGTAGTCCATTAAGAGTTCATCATCCAGAGCAGTGAGGGCAGGAACCTGGACACAGAAGCTGATGCAGAGACCATGGAAGGGTGCTGCCTACTGGCTTGCTTTCCATGGCTTGCTCAGCCTGGTTTCTTATACAACCTGGGACCACCATCCAGGGGTGGCCCCACCCACAGTGGGTTGGGTCCTCCTCCATCAATCACTAATTAGAAAAATGCCCTTCAGGCTTTCCTACCCTGATCTTATGGAGGCATTTTCTCAGTCTTAACTGAGTCCTCTCTGTGGCTGGAGAGATGGCTCGGAGGTTAAGAGCACTGACTGCTCTTCCAGAGGTCTTGAGTTCAACTCCCAGCAACCACAAGGTGGCTCACAACTATCAATAATGAGATCTGATGTCCTCTTCTGGCCTGAAGGCATACATGCAGGAAGAACCCTGTATACATAATTAGTAAATAAGTCTTTTAAAAAAAGGCATCCTCTCTGATGACTAGCTTATGTCCAGTTGACATAATACTAGGCAGAGCAAGGTCTTTATATATGGACCTTTAGAGGACACTCGATCAAACCATAGGAGTTAGCCACATCATTCTTTGTACATTTTACATAATATAACTAGATAAATTCTTGAGCACTATCTGTGTGCTGTGCCTAGTAGTATCTAGCCCATGTTGCATGTACCCTGACCCTGCCTGTATAAAATAGTATTTTGGGTTTTTTTTTTTTTAAAAACATTTCCAGGTGTATTTAAAGTTTTAGTAGCATTTAAAACAGTAAGAGTTGGACCTAGTGATGAACCTATAATCCCAACTGCTTAAGAGGCTGAGGCAGGAGGATTACCAGTTCAAGATCTGCCTGGGTTACTGAATGAGTTCAGATCAAGCTTGGTCAAGTAGTGCAAAGGCGGCTGGGGCCAAGTATGGTGGTTCATACCTTTAATCACAGCATTGGGAGACAGTGAGGCAGGTGACACAGTGAGACCTTATTTCAAACAAAAGGAGAAAGGTGGGCTGGTGTGATATGGCTCAGTGTAGAACTCTGCTGGTCTGCACAGAACCTTGGGTTTAATCCCCAGTACTTCAGTGTGTACCCTGCCATACCACTAACAGTCATGGAAATAACAGAAGAAAAACAGTTTGCTACATTTGACAAAGACCTCTAGTTCATTTTGAACTTAGATTTTACTCTTAATTTATGATAGTTTGGCAGTTCAAATATGTGAATTAAAGTTATTATCTTAAAATTTTTTGGCTGCTATAACAAATACCACAGAATAAGTGGCTTAAATACCCAACACCTGTTTCTCATACTCTTGGTTCTAGAATGTTAGCTGGGAACCCTTTCTTGCTGTATCCTTACATAAAAGACAGACTGAGTTCTCATCTCTTCTTTGTAATAGTTTGAATGTAATTGGCCCTCATCTCATAATCTCATAGGAAGTGGCACTATTAGGTGTAGCTTTGTTGGAATAGGCATGCCTCGTTGGAGGAAGTATGTCACTGTGGGGGTGGGCTTTGAGGTTTTCTATGGTCAAGATGCCGTCCAGTGTCTCAGTCCACTACTGTTGCCTTCTGATCAAGATGTAGCCATCACCATGTCTGCCTGCACACTTCCATGCTCCTTGCCATGATGATAGTGGACTGAACCTCTAAAAGTGTAAGCAAGTCACCCCAATTAAATATTTCCTATGTCGCCTTTAATCCCAGTACTCTTGAGACAAAGGCAGATGGATCTCTGTGAGTTTGAGACCAGCCTGGTCTACAAGAGCTAGTTCTAGGACAGGTTCCAAAGCTATAGAGAAACTGTCTCGAAAAACAAAAACAAAAAAACAATTTTTTTCCTTATAAGAGTTGCCATGGTTATGGTGTCTCTTTACAGCAATATAAACCCTAGCGGAGATAGAAGTTGGTACCAGGGACTGGGGTATTGCTGTTACAGGTCTGACCATGTTTTTGTTTGGAGGAATTTGAACTTTGGTGTTTTGGGTTAAGGAAGAAACAGAATGCTTTAAGCACTGCTTAATGGGCCATACTAGTAGGAGCATGGAAGACAGTGGTGCTAAGAGTTATTTGAACTGTTGGGGGCTGGCTCAAGAGTTTCAGAGGAAAATTTTAGTATGTTGCCTAGAGATTGTTCTAGTCATATTTTGGTGAAGAACATGGCTGTTTTTTGCCCTTGTCTGAAGAGGGTAAAGTGAGTATGATTTTATAGGGAATTACAGTTAAGAGATTGCTTTGGATTCATTCTGTTGGCAGAGGAAATTTCAAAACAGCCTGGTATAGCCTGTCATGTGGTTATTACTGGTAACTATAATGAAGATTTATAATGAAAAGGAACAAACTGAGAAAATAAAAATATAAAATGTACAGGTTGATCAAAGGGGCACCAGGAAGTGGAATGAAGCTAAATCCTGTGTTCAAGGAGATAAACAGATTAAGAAATGGAATAAATGGAGTGTTGACCTCAGGGTAAGATCCCACCCTAGTCAGTTTCCAATTTGTGAAAAGGAACTAAAGGAAAGTTTAGAACTGGTTGTGGTGGTGCACACCTTTAATTGAACAAGGGGGGCCATGTTCCAGCCCCCAGTAAGCAGCAGATTTTGGCAGCTTCGGCCACATGGTTCTGGAATTAAGGGTAGAAGAAAGGAACTATGAAATTTGCCCCTGAGACTAAGGAAATATGCTGAGGCCAGGCATGTGTCAGGGGTGTCCCTGAATGGAGGTTATGAAGCTGAAGCCTGGATTGCCCTGGAGAACCTAAGAAGCTGGAGATGCCAGAGCCGTGGGACACCTGTTGAGAAGAACTGCTAACAGGGAGTGGAACCAGCCCTGAGAGAGAAGTGCGCTGCAGTCAACACAGCTGAACAGAGCTGGAAATCTGAAGAGCACACTGACATCAGACATGGAGACGCAGAGTGTGGAGTTTGCCCAGCTGGGTTCTGGTCTTGCTTTGGTCCAGTATTTCCTCACTATGCTTCCTTTCCTATGTTTTGAAATGGTAATGCATATCCTGTGCCATTATATATTGGAAGTATGTGTCTGTTTTGATTTTTATTTTATAGGGGATTACAGTTAAGAGATTGCATGAGTCTCAGAAGAGACTTTTGACTTTTAAACACTGTTTAGACTGTGATAGACTATGGAGACTTTTTAACTTGAACTAAATGAATTTGTATTATGATGTTGTTACAAGCTTATGGGGGCCAGGGAGTGGAATGTGGTAGTTTTAATGTAATTGACTCTCATAAACTCATAGGGAGTAGCACTACCAGCTCCCAAATAATGGCACACACTACCAGCTCCCAAATAATGGCACAGAGACTTCTTGTTGAGTATGAAAACTTTGCCTTAGCTTAGGGTTGCTCCCAACTAATTCTTAAATTGTCACGTTTATATTAATCTGCATTCTGACATATGGTTTGTTATCTCTGCTCAGTACCATGCACCCCACTTCCTCTGTGTCTGGCTGGCAAATCCCCAACTCTCTGATTCTTCCCAGAGTTCCTATCTCTGCCCATAATTCCCACCTATCCTCTTCCCATCTAGTTACTGGTCGTTGAGCTCTTTATTAAGCCAGTCAGAAGGCACCTTAGGCAGATGAGGTAAAACAGAAACACATCTTCACAGTGTACAAAAAGATTATCCTACGTAATTAGGAGTTGTGGTTTTGTTGGAGTAGGTATGGCCTTGTTGGAAGAAGTGTGTCATTGTGGGGGTGAGCATTGAGGTTTTCTATGCTTAATATATTGCCCAGTGTCTTAGTCCACCCCTGTTGCCTTCTGATCAAGATGTAGCCAGCACCATGTCTACCTGCACACTGCCATGCTCCCTGCCATGATGATAATGGACTGAACCTCCAAAAGAGTAAGTGAGCCACCCCAATTAGATGTTTTCCTTATGTGTTGCCATGGTTATGGTGTCTTTTCATAGCAACAGAAACCCTAAGATACTTTTTTTTCTAATGGTTTTTCAAGACAGAGTTTCTATTTGTAACCCTGGCTGTTTTGGTACTTTCTCTGTAGACCAGGCTGACCTCGAACTCGGAGATCTGACTGCCTCTATTTCCTGAGTGCTGGGCTTAAATTAAAGGTGTGCACCACTGCCATCTGACTTCTAAATCTTTTTCTTAATAGGTACTAATCTATCCCGAGATGTTTATTCTTAAGACCTGATTAAATCCCAGAGACTTGTCAAAGTAGCTTTCACATAGCTGTTTCTTGGAACACATGCATTCAGTCCATAGTAGTGTTAGATGAACTTATACCCTTACATGTAATAACTGAATTTTGAGCTGGGGAGATGGCTTAGTCTGTAAAGAGCTTGCTTCACAACTATGAGGACCTTCATTCAGACCCCTAGTGCCTATATAAAAGCCAGATGTGGTGGTTCTCCTCTTTAGCTCCAGGGTGTGGCAGGGGTAGAGACAGGAGGGTTTCCCTCAGGGGCCCACTAGCCAGCCAGTAAAGCCAATAATCAGTGTCAGAGACTATTTCAAGATATAAAGTGGTCAGTGATAGAGGAAGACACTCAGCATTGACCTTTGTCCTCTCTACAGGCACATACAGGAGCACATCAGCACACACAAAACATGTTTTAAAGCATCTGTTTAATGTGTGCATGTGCACATGCCATAGGATGTGGAGGTCAGAGGACAACTTGTAGGAGTTTGTTCTCTCCTTTCACCATGATGGTTCCAGGGTCGGAACTCAAATCACCAGGCTTGGCAGCAAGCGCACTTGTTCACTGAACCATTTTTGCCAGCCCCTGAAGTTTATTTTAATTAGAAAAATTATTACTAACAATCTGTTCTGACTAAGAAAATTAAAACCAGGTATGGTGGCACACACCTGTAATCCCAATATTTGAGGTGGAGACAGGAGGGTCAGGCTACTTAGGGAGTGCAAGGCCAGCCTGGGATTCATGAGACCTTGTCTAAAAACAGAGAAACAAGCAAGCACCCTAGAAGGCCAGTGATACGGCTCAGTAGGTAAAGATACTTGCAACATAATCCTGGCAATTTGTTTTCAATCTCTTGAATCCACACAAAGGAAGAAAGAACAGATTTCATAAACCTGTCCTCCGACCTTCACATATATGCCACGGCATGTCTGTCAACCAATCATGAACACATTGTAATAATACAAACAGAAACAAAGTAGAAAGTGATTTCAATAAAGAGGAACTTGATCATCTGAATATAGTCATGGATACCTATAATCCCAGTGTTTGGGAGACTAAGGAAGGAGGCTTGGGAGTTAAAGGCCTGCCTGGTCTACATAGCAAGTTCAAGGCTAGCCTTAGTTATAACAAGACCTTATGAGAGTGAGGAGGAAGAGGTCAGATACAGATAGGTAAGGAGAACAAAACCTATAAACCTACAGTTTCAATGAATGTGTGTGTGTGTGTGTGTCCTTAAACCTGAAGCTACAAGATACAAAGAAATTCAGCCTAAGAAACTAAGTGCTGAAAACTAGAGGGAATCAGGTGGAGAGCTCCAGAGAAGCTGGTTTCACTGTGGTGGGGAAGCAGCTTCTGACTTGACTGAACTGAAAATGAGGTTTGAGGGGATATGCATACATAAAAGAGGTCAGTATACAGGAAAGGCAGCAGACGGCAAACTAACCAGATGGCAGCTTTGTCAGCCTACCTTGGTAATTTAATGAAACCCTGTCTCAAAAATTGGGAAAGGTAGGATTGGGGAGATGCTCATCTGCTAAGAGAACCTACTACTCTTCCAAAGGACCTGGGTTTGGTTCTCAGCACCCACATTTTGAATCAGAACCATCTGTAACTAGTTCCCTAGGATCCAACACCCTATTCTAACTTCCATGGCACCAGACTTGCACATGTGTTCTTGTAGGCAAGACACTCAAAACAGATACTTTAAAGCTTTTAAAAATAAATCTTAAAAATACTTTAAGGGGCTGGATAGATGGCTTAGCAGTTAAGAGCACTGGCTGCTCTTCCAGAAGACCCAGGTTCAGTTACCAGCACCCACATGGCAGCTCACAATTGTCTGTAACTTCAGTTCCAGGGGATCCAACACTCACAGAGACATACATGCAGGCAAAATACCAATGCACATAAAAAAATGAATAAATCTTTTAAAAAATATTGTTTTATTTTTTTAAGGTGAAAAGAGGGCTGAGAATGTAGGTTGGTGGTAGAACACTTGCCCAGCATCCAGTGACCATTGACTTAGTCCCTGGTGTGGCAGAAGAAAATGAGGATGGGTTTGCTGTAGAGGACCTCGGGTGTGAGGATCAGCGCATAGCAGCATGGATTTTGCTGGCATTGATGGGAACAGAAGGACATGGTTCTGCAGGGCTCTATTGAGGATAGTTAAGTGGACAGTCATGTAGATCTAAAATACAGTAGAGACCAGTGGGCGACAGTTGACATGCCAGGTAGCTGAGAGTGCCCTGGGGGAATTGGAAGCCTTGTTTAGGCAGTTTCAGGTAAGAGACACAGCAAAAAGAAGGGAGGGGCATCCTGGGCTGACTGAGGTTGAGCAGCAGTGACAGAAGGGCTCTGTGCCAGGTTAGATGATACTTGTTGCTTGAGAGACCTGTTTTTACAGTTGTCAGGGAAACAAGGCTTTGACTTGGGGACACTATTTTTTCTGAAAGTGACATAATGTGGCCTGATATCAGGAAAGCGAGCTGTAGTAACAGTGCTTAATCGTTCCACTCTCAGCAAAGGTTATCAGAGAGTTAGGGAGTGTTTCTCCTCTCCTGCCCTTGCACGTCATTACAGATTGCCCCAGGGAAGCCTCAGCCCAGCAGCCTTCCTGGTCCTGCAGAATCCTATGGCTTCATGTAGTCAGCTTCATCTTTTTCTTTTAGTGGGGTCCCTAGGATCTCATAGGATCCTGCTCTCTGGTAACCATATTCAAGGTGAGAGTTGATGTGCTCCCTTTAGCAAGAAGGATGTCCTGAGGGGATGAGGGTGGAAAAGGCTTTCCTGGCCAGGAAATCAGGAAAGCTACCAAGCAGAGAATGGTATAGTTCTTTCATGTGTTTGAAGGGGGCTGAGGGGAACCTATGACTATCAGGAAAAACAAGGATGTGACAGTGCACAGGGTGACCCTTGCCGACCTCATATAAAAGAATGTTGGAAGAGGCTGGTGCACCCGGTCACCACAGGCGAGAAGATGGTGATCACAGCCTGTGATGAACATTTGGTCGATACAAACCCTAGAGGTTGTTCCTGTGAGGGGCCTACCTCATGGGCAGAAACTCAGGCGGTTTCTGGCTACATTCCAGGCCATGTTGTGAGCAAACTGTGTTCCGTGAACCTCTGTCGTGGCTCTGGGTCTGCAAGATCTAACTGTCGGGATTGAGATTGTTTGGACCAGACTGCGGCAAAGAAATGGGGGGAGTGGGGTGCGGGGGTAGAAAGTGTGAGCCTGAAAGGCAAGACAAGTTGCTCTCCTTGGCAGTGACATACTGTTCTCATGTCCTCCAAAGGTATGACCCGAGGCACAATCGCTGGTTCCAGATCCAGTCCTTGCAGCAGGAACACGCAGATTTGTGTGTGTGTGTCGTGGGCAAGTACATCTATGCTGTAGCCGGCCGTGACTACCACAATGACCTGAGTGCCGTGGAGCGCTATGATCCTGCTACCAACTCCTGGGACTATGTGGCCCCACTCAAGAGGGAGGTAAGGAAGCCCTCCAGTAGGAGCCTTCCCAGTTCCCTTCCAGATCTGTTCTTGCTGACACAAGCTGGAAGATTTCCAAATATGTCAAAACAGAGGGACTTGGAGCCTGGAGGGCAGCCTGATTCACAGTCTTTACTCAGACTCCTCCTTGCAGGAAAACAGCTGTGGGGCCTCCCAGAGGCCACAGAATGAGACCTTTGGAGGTCTTATTTTTATAAAGACAATAATCGTCATGTACATACAGCATAGCACCTTGCTTCGGTCCAGTTTGGAGATGCTTAAAATTATGTACATGATGCAAAGGTAATGCTTTATGGGGTGCATCTAATTCTTTTTCTGGTTCCTGGGTACTTTGACCTAGCCCCAACTACCTGTGGTTTCAGGGCAAGGATAGGCCTTGTTGGCATCAGCTCTAAAGCCCTGGCCTCTGAAGAAAGATGTTGAGGCTGTTGTGCACTTGCTCCAGGCTCACACCTTAGAGTCACCAGGTCCTCCAGAATCAGGATGGTGTAGTGGTCACACATAAAAACTCTGCCCAACAGGGACCTGGACAAGACCTGTGGCTTTGGAGTCTTTCCACTACCTGTCATTTTTCTCTCTCACCCTTCCTCAAGCCCTTGGGGATTAAGACTTGGCCTCAATGGATTGAGGTCAGGATCTTCTGGCCAAGTCACCCATACAGCAGGCCTGATTCCTGTCATCTTCTCTACAGGCCCCTAGCCATGCCAGATCCTTGCTCTTTAGCTTCTTTGCAGGGAAGGAGGCCCTGCCCTAGTTCTGGAGAAAGAAGCAGATTTTGCATGGAAAATATCTGGGGCTGTTGAGATCTGATCTCTGAGGAGTTTGAGAAAGGTTTGTGGACAGAGCTGCAGTTCTTCATCTTGGCCACATAGGAGCAGTCTTGAGCTTCATTCAGTTTATTCCGCAGCTAGTCCCCTTCATTTCTTCATGCATGTGGTCATCTCTTCCACTAAGTCATGGAGACCCAGTGGTGACAAATGACAAACCCTCCTCCAACAGGTGGATTGCAGAAGAGACTTATTAATCAACCCAAACACTACTAGAGTAGTTACAGTAAGTAGATGAAGGAAATGACGTCTGTCAGAGTAAGGCCTAAAAATAAATTAGCCATTTTCAGTGGACAAAGGCGCTCCCAGGCCCAAGAGAGATGAGCTTTGAAGACCTGAAGAGTAAAGAAGTAAGGAGGTCAGTGTTTGGACCTGTGTGGTCTAGGACTCGGCCAGCCTGTGGAAGGCGAGGGAAATGGGAGGGCTGAGAAGTGGTTTGGAGGCCACTTGAAGATGTTTGTAGACGTAGATGTAAAGCTAGACCCTTTAGACAAATGAAACAGAACAAGAGACAGATGTGGTGACAGTGCTTGTGATCTCAGTGCTGGGAGACAGACAGGAGGGTCACAGCAAATTTGAGGTCAGCCTAGTCTGCATAATGAATTCCAGGGCTACATAGCAAGACCCTATCCTAACCAAAAGAACAAAACAAAACAAAAACAGAAGACAATGTTAAGGATATGGGCTAAATGAGTTTATAGACTTGATGTCAAACATTTAAGCCATGAAAAAGGAAAACTGATAAATCAGATCTTTTCAAAATTAAAAACTCTTGCTGGCAAAAGACCTTTTTAAAAAGTGCATTTATTTGATGGGTGGTGGCTCACGCCTTTAATCCCAGCACTTGGGAAGCAGAGGCAAGTGGATCTCGGTTTGTTTGGGTTTGTTTGAGGATAGCCTGGTCGCGAAAAACCTAAATAAATAAATAGATAGAGGCCGGGCCGTGGTGGCGCACGCCTTTAGTCCCAGCACTCGAGGCAGAGGCAGGCGGATCTCTGTGAGTTCGAGACCAGCCTAGTCTACAAGAGCTAGTTCCAGGACAGGCTCCAAAAACCACAGAGAAACCCTGTCTCAAAAAACCAAAATAGATAGATAGATAGATAGATAGATAGATAGATAGATAGATAGATAGATAGGTGTGCCTATTTTTGTTGGTGTGTGGCAGGGGACTTGCCAGTGTCAGAGAACAGCTTCCAGGAGTTAGCTCTCTAATTCCTCCGTGTGAATCCTAGGAATCAGACTAGGGCCTTTGGGGTGGGCAGCAAGAACTTGTAGAAATTGAGCCATCTCACAAACCCCACCTCCACATTTTTTTAAAAGAAACTTATGAAAAAAGTTACTGAGTAGCAAAAAAATAGATGCAAACCATATGTCTGAACCATAGTATTGAAGAAGTCAAGTCTAGTATTGGGGTTTGTACCTTTAATCACTGTATGAGGCTCCTCTGTGCTATAGAAAGAGCCTCTGGAAAAACAAATAAGACAGGAGGAAGTAGGAGGGAGCAAAAGAGTGGAAGAGATTTCACTGAGAAGATAGACAGATGAACACATAAGAAAATAGCATCGTTCATCACAAGCCACAGTGAGTGCTGCCTGAAACAGAAAGTGGCTGCTCCTCCAAAGTTCATGCTATACAAGGTCACAGGTCGCCTGTGCTCTGCCTGTGCGAATGTAAAGTAGTGGCAGCATCTTCCAGCTGCCGTGCAACTCAGAGCTTGCCATCCTGGGGATTTATCTTGGGGAAATGAAGACTTTACCATGGATAATAATAACCACTTTTTTCTGGATAGTAGCCAGAAAGTGAACAAATGTCCTTCAACGGGTGAATGGCTTAATAAACTGGTTGATTCACAATAATAAAAATGGAGAACCTAGACGGATAGAAAGCCAGTTGTAAAGGTTCTATTTTCAGACCAGGTAAGATGGTGTGTGCCTGTAATCCTAGCACTTGGGAGGCATAGACGGGGAATCTTGAGGCCAACTTGAACAGTATAGTGAGTTCAGGACAGTCATGGATTCACAGAGAGTTCCAGGATAGAAAGACCTTGTATCAAAACAAGACCAAACCTGTTCTATCTTAGTTATATGTTCTTGAATGACAACATTGTAGAAATGGGGAAAAGACTGATGATTCTCAGACATTCGGTATGGGGATTTGGATCAGGAGAGAAGTGGCTGTGACTATTGTCAACTTAAACTGACCAACAGAGAGATTAGTTCTCCCAAGCCAAGTGTTTGTTCGGGAACAGCACAGCACTGCAGTCTGGACACACCATCACTGGAGTGGGGGTGTTCCTTGTATGGTTGTCCTTTGCGATCTGACCCTCCAAGGAGAGTGCAGTCTGTGAGGCTGAAGTCATAACAGTATCTGTAAAACCTACACATCTGAGCCTGCTCTGTCACAAGCCTTATCCCAGCTCCTTGGGAAACAGAGACAGGAAGAGCAAAAGGTCAAGGGGAGCCTGGGCTACAGAGTATAAAGCCAGACCCTTTCTGAAAGTAAAAAAATTGTAAGGGTTGCTGGGTGTGGTGGCATAGTCATTTAGTCCCATAACTCAGGAGGTAGAGGCAGGTAGATCTTTGTGATTTTGTCTACAGAGCACATTCCAAGATAGCCAGAAAGAACTACACTTTCTCAAAAACAACCCCCCCCCCCCAAGAAAGAAATGTAGGGGCTAGGAATGTAGCTTAGTTGGTAGAGTGCTTGGCTAACATGCATGAAGCCCCGAGTTCAGCTCTCAGTATCAAATAACCCTGGAGTCATGCACACACTTACAGTCCTACCCAAAATTGGGTGGATTGAGGTGGAAGGAAAGAGATCAGAGGTTCAGGGTCATCCTTGGCTATGTAGCAGGTTCTAGGCCAACCTGTGATACCTGAGACCCTGTCTCAAAAAAAAAAAAAAGGTAAGTATGACTCAGTAGTAGGACATTTACCTTCATTTGCAAGCCCATGTGTTCAGTCCCCTATCCTGTATTACTTAACACGTGGTACAATATAAATAATATGTAAATTCTTTTATACAGAAGACTGAATCTCTGTACATGTTTAGTACAGATGTAGTATTTTAATTGAAATATTTTTTTGTCCTTGTTTGGTTGAATCCAGAGATGCAAATACATGGGTATGGAGAACCAACTATATTTGACACTTTGTCTCAATCTTTTTCTTTTCCTCCCTATAACACACTTCCTGTGGGTGGGAACTATCTGCAGACACATCTGAAAAGATTGGGTGATGGAAAGGGCAGGTTCTTGCTGCCAGTGCTTCTCTGGCAGCTTGGGGCGGGCCTTGGTTTTCTTTTTTTTTTTTTTTTTTTTTTTTTTTGGTCTTTTCAAGACAGGGTTTCTCTGTGGTTTTGGAGCCTGTCCTGGAACTAGCTCTGTAGACCAGGCTGGTCTCGAACTCATAGAGATCCGCCTGCCTCTGCCTCCCAAGTGCTGGGATTAAAGGCGTGCGCCACCACCGCCCGGCTGGGCCTTGGTTTTCTTGTTCCCCATCCAGATGTTTCCTTTAGAAACAAAGAAACACAAAGATTACAATCAGTCTGGGTCTGTAGTTAGCATACCCTCTTGGAAAGAGGTTAGGGATCAACAAGTAGGGCAGTATAACCTGATAGAATCCGGGGTGAGTTATCCTCAGTATGTGAAGGTACATCAGATGTGAAACCTTGATTAGTGTGCTATCAGGCAGTTGCAGAGTGGTGGTGGCAGCTACTACTGGCCATCTTGCTCACTGCCTTTCCTGTCCCTTTTGGTGACTCCAAACAGGTGTATGCCCATGCAGGCACCACACTGCAAGGAAAGATGTACATTACCTGTGGTCGCAGAGGAGAGGACTACCTGAAGGAGACACACTGCTACGACCCAGGAAGCAATACCTGGCATACTCTGGCTGATGGGCCTGTGCGACGTGCCTGGCATGGCATGGCTGCCCTCCTCGACAAGCTGTTTGTGATTGGAGGCAGCAACAATGATGCTGGCTACAGGAGGGATGTGCACCAGGTGAGCTGGGTCCAGGGAGTTCCCCATACCCTCTGGTTCCATTCATGCATAACCTCCCTACTGTGTATATCCTTCACCAGAAGGGCGCATGGGTTAGGATTGTTGAACACATACCAACTTATCATCACTCCAAGCCCACGGCTTACATGAAGGTTCATACTTAATGCTGCACATTCTAAATAATGCAAACATATGACTGCCATAGTAGTTTCACTTGTGCCTTTACTTATTATGTTTTCATCAAAAAGTTAACATACCCATCCATGCTGGATGTGGTGGCACACACCTTTTGTCCCAGTACTACTCGGGAGACAGAGTTCAAAGCCAGCCTAGTCTATAAGAGGGAGTTCCAGGACAATCAGGGCTACCCAGTGAAACTCTGTCTAAAAAAAAAGTTACCATACCCACATTGTAGACCCTCCAACAAAGACCAGAGAAGAATTGAGAGGCTCTTATCCTCTCACTTGTACTGTTCGCTCTCAATCTGTCTGTGGCTTGCTTCTAGCTGTTCATAGTCAAAGAGCATCCCAGGCCAAGTTTGGTAGTCCATTTCTGTAACCCCAACACTTGAACCTGAGGCTGGAGGATTCCAAGTTTAAGACAAGTCTGGGCTATTCAGTAAAATGAAATTAAAGAAACAAAATGTGCTTTTCTCACCAGCGTTGTCCCCAGTGTTCTCCACTTTAACATTGTGTGTGTGTGTGTGTACATTGAGAAATTAAACAAACCCAGGATATCACATGTCCTAGAGAGACTCTATACCACAGTTAATCTACAGTTGACTTTTATTTTGAGGTAGAGTTTCACTTAGTTGCCCAAGCTGGCCTTGAACTCACTTTGCAGCCCCATCAGAACTCCTAGCTTGGGCAATCCTGCCTCACTTCCTTTAGGTGTGCCAGTGCAGCAGCAGCTGCTGTCTGCCCCAGCTCTGTTCTCAGTGTATCATCTGGGTTCGTCTAAGCTTCACTCCACGTTACATTATGAATACTACTGTCATGAATCTCAGCCCCTCCCCCAGACATTGACCTGGAAGCGCTGGGGAGTGAGGCTTGGCCGCCTGGATTAACATTCCCTCACCTGTAGAACTTGACTAGTGTAAAGGTTCTCATTGTTTCTATCACACATTGCCACAAACCTTAATAAGATGAATTTATTGTCAGTCATAAGTCCAGCAGATTGACATCAAGATGTCAATGGAGTATCTTTCCCTGTTGGCAGTATTTAGTTTGTGGTGGATTGCAGTTTCCTGGCTAGCTATGGACAGCCTTTCTTGGCTGCCTTCACTTGTGGTAACCACTTCATCTTTAAGCCGGCAAGGGCGGGTGGAGTCCTTCTTCAAGTCCCTTCCACTTGACTTTCCCTTTCTTATTTTGAGTAAGTAAAGATGTTCCTCCATTCATGATAGGATTGTAAATCTGTAGTTTTATAACAAACTAGAACTCTCCTAGTTCAGATGTACATTTAACCAGGCTGGGAAAGTAGCTGTGTCCATAAAGTGCTTTCCATGGAAGCCTGAGGACCAGAGTTTGTTTCTCCACATCATAAAACTGTCTGCTTGTGACCCCAGTGGTGGGACTTGAAGACGGGCAGATCTCTCTCTCTGGAGCTTGCTGGTCAACATAACCTGATTGTTGAGCCCAGGTCTCCATGAGAGATCCTGTCTCAGAAAATGTGATGGGTGACTCCTGAGGAACACGAGGTCGACCTGGCCTCCACACATACGAATGCATTTAGCCCCTGACCTATGGGCTGCCATCACTTAGCAGCATGGGGCGCTGTAGGTGCTCAGTTGTTCCCTCTGAGATGGAGTAGTTGACACGGGCTGCAGCTCACCCTCTCACCCAGTGTCACAGGAATCACACTTAGTTAACTAACTCATGAAAAGGCTCTGGACCATGATTTCTGCCAAATTTTACAGCAATGTAAAGCTGAAAATTTTAAGTGAAACCTTGGGTCAGAGCTGTCTGTAGACTGGGCACAGTGTCACACTCCTGAGCTGACTCTGCAAGTTTGAAGCTAGCCTGGTCTACATAAATAGCTACATGCTGGAGAGTGTTATGTATGTGGATGGGTCTACCCAGAAAATATGCCCCCCCCCAAAAAAAAAGCTGCCCCACAACCCTTAATCACATCTATAAAGCTAGTTTTGCCAAGTAACACGGCACATTCATAGATTCCAAAGATTAGGGTGTGGACATCCTGGGGTGAGGAAGCATTATTTTGTCTATGGTACCTGGAATCCCAATTTGACCACTTAGTGAAACAGATAAGATTTTGAGCCATGGGGTTGGACAGGTGAGCCCCAGTGGTTAAGAACGCTGACTGCTTTTCCAGAGGTCCTGAGTTCAATTCCCAGCAACTGCATGGTGACTCACAACCATCTCTAGTGGGATCTGATACCCTCTTCTAACATAAAAGTGTGCATGCAGATAGAGCACTCCTATACATGAAATAAATAAATCTTTAAAAAGAAAGAAAGATTTTGAGCCATTGTTACTTAGGCCTGTCACCTCAACTCGTGGCAGCAAAGTAGAATTACCACGACTTCAGTGGTCATCCACACACCAGAGTCCAGCCAGCCAGGACTGCATGGCAGTATTTATTTATTTTTATTTATAAAATGATCTGAATATGCACCCCAACTTGCTGTATTGATGAGATGAGACTGGCCTAGACCTCAGAGGGAGCCGCCTGCCCCTGTCTCCCAAATGCTGGGATTAAAGGTGTGTGCTGCAACTGCCCAGCTTGAATGAGATATTTAAATATCTCTCTCTCTCTCTCTCTCTCTCTCTCTCTCTCTCTCTCTCTCTCTCTCTCTCTCTCTCTCTCGTTTTGTTCAAGACAGGGTTTCTCTGTAGCTTTGGAGCCTGTCCTGGAACTAGCTTTTGTAGACCAGTCTGGCCTCAAACTCACAGAGATCTTTCTGCCTCTGCCTCCTGAGTGCTGAGATTAAAGGCCTGTGCTGCCCCAGCACCCAACTTAATGTCTCTTAATACATATGACTAAATTCCCTTCCTGGCACGTGAGACAGGCACACACTGGCTTTGCCATACCTTTACCGGCACTGGGTTTTATGATTTCCTTCCATGGTTGCGGGTTACCAGGTGACATTTTGGTTTACATTTCTTGGATTTTTAGTAGATTGGTTTTTTCCAAGTCTTTTTTTTTTTTTTTCTGCATTGACTATTTTATTAATGAAAAGAAGGTTGGTGGTCTTACTTGGTCAGCAAGTAGCTGCTTCCACACACACTCATGGGTATGAGTAGGGGTGCTATGAAGAGGAAAGTTGTTAGGTGGGGTCCATGGGAGTGGGAGAAGCAGGATATGGAGATGAGAGGGAGACTCCTGGTGGCTGTGGAGGCAAGTAACAGATGACAAAAGTGACCTGGGGTGGGCTGGCAAACTGTCTCAGACGATGCCCGTGTTGACCCTGTCCTTGGCTTTGCAGGTGGCTTGCTACAGCTGCACATCTCGGCAGTGGTCAACAGTTTGCCCACTCCCAGCTGGGCATGGCGAGCCTGGTATTGCTGTACTAGACAACAGGATATATGTGCTGGGTGGCCGCTCCCACAACCGAGGCAGCCGCACAGGCTACGTGCACATCTATGACATGGAGAAAGACTGCTGGGAAGAGGGACCCCAGCTGAACAATTCCATCTCAGGCCTTGCAGCCTGCGTGCTCACCCTGCCCCGCTCCCTGCTCTGTGAGCCACCCCGAGGGACCCCCAACCGTAGCCAGGCAGATGCAGACTTCGCCTCTGAAGTAATGAGTGTGTCCGACTGGGAGGAGTTTGACAACTCTAGTGAGGACTAGGGCTCTCATGCCTTGTTTTGGGGAGGGGATAACAGGTGATGATGGCCATAGAGTCTGGGTTAGAATACCAGGCTCTGGGGTAGGGCCCTTCCCAAGCCCTCCTGGTTCACCAGCTGCCCTTTCCACTCTGTTTCTTCAACCAGCCTGCTGCCAGCGTTTGCAAACTCTGGCCGTGAATTATATTACAAAGAAAAGTGCTCTGGAAAGGCTGGCTATCCTCTGAGGGAGTAATCAGGCCCATCCTCTGAACTCTGAAGGGTTGCTATCTTGTTTGGCCTCTTCTTCCCCTTAGTCTGTTCCCTGATGGGTTAAGTAAGGTCCCTTCTGCAAGAGGTCCTGGGTCTAGCAGTCATAGCTGTGGTCAGAGCTCATGACTCCTTTCTGTGAACCACATGATCTGGTGAGCAGCTCCAGCTGCCTGCAGCTAGGCCTTGAGCAGCTGGGGAACTCTTAAGGTACAGAGGATACCGTGTACCTGGAACTGGTCCTAGGGATGAAGAGATGCCCCATAGCTGTGTGTTTCTGACCCAGTATTGTTGAAGAAAAAAATGAAGTAAAACATTATGCAAAAAGTGTTGTGTCTTCTATGGCTCAGTCTGGATTTTTTCCTTTCTAGTCAGTGCCTCTCTGAGTGGCATCCAAGGAGGCAGTTTTCAAGTCACCTGCCCTGGGGAATGGGCTTGGCATGGGAACTGAGGCCCTGCTCTGTATCACATGGCACCACAAGGTCACTACCCTGCTTCAGACGTCTGATAAGCTCCCCAAGCTAAAAGGATGTTGGTCATGGAAACCAGGACCTGCCCCACTGAGGTGGCAAATAGCTACCTTCCTCCCAGTCAGGGCATCTAGAATGTCTACCCTGTGGCTCACCAGCCCCTTCTGCCCTAGTCCCTAGGCAGCCTGCCTTTGGCTGTTGCAGACTCTGGTTGTGGTGCTGAAGGAGTAACTTGGTTCCATCCTTGGAGAGCCTAGGATGGTTCACTTAACTGGATGGATGACATCCAGGCTGGTTGAAGGTAGAAAGTTCTTGGCTCCCAGGGGTGTGATTCAATGCTGAAGCACTTGCCTAGAGTATGATCCAGACATGAAAATAGAAAGACAGTGAAGTCCTAGTCTGTGTCAGGAAATAGATCTAAGGCACAAAAGAAGGGGTGGCAGTGTCTATCACCCAATTGTGGGTTTCTATGTAGGACTTCTTCCCATCTCATGACTCCCCAAAAGTTTGTCAGATGACCCTTGAGTAATCAATCATCCTGGGGACTACGTTAGCATGGCAGGTGAATCTCTAGTCGCCTTTACTAGCACCTCCCCTACCCATTGTATGTCTGGTGGCCTCAGAGTCCAAACCTTACTTCCAGAACACCTTCCTTGCTGTTTGCTCCAAGATCTTCAAGTGCAGATTCCTATCACAGACCTACCGCCAGGAATGAGCAGCTGGACAGAGGGAGCACCCAATCTTCCCACTGGTGCCCTTTCAAGGAAGGGGAGAATGTAGAGGGCTGGAGTGATGGATGGGCTGAGAAAGGGTAGTTGATCACTCTGGGTCCCAGAAGGCAGTGGGTTGGAGACTTGGAGTTGGTATAGTCCAGCAAGCTGTATCTGTAACCTCACTGTCTTAAGATCTTGGGCCCCTAAGGGAAAGATGACATCACACATACCTCGGTGACAAACCCCACCCAAATGTTAACATCTGCCTGAAGAAGCCACTTCTTCAAGGGCAAGTGGCCACTTCCGGTTCCAAGTAGGACACCAATTTGCAGGTCTCAGAGTACTTTGTATACCTGTGTGATAACACTGTTGTCATCCAAGCCAAATGTGGCCAAGGTTTACAGAAGAGTTCTGGTTGGCCAAAGGGTAAGGAGAGCCCTCTGAGGTCATATGGGTCTTTCTGGTCGTGTATTCTGGCTTTGTCTATATTGCACTCTCAGGACATGAGCTATCTGGCCTCATCTCAGTCCCATGCCCCTTGCCCACAACCACCGGAGGGTATGAAGTCTCTGATGACACCCACTGCCCAGTGTCACCACCCCCAATGTCAAACTGTAAACCAAAGTAAACCTTTCCCTTTTTTTTTTTTTAAATTTATTTATTATGTATACAACTTTCTGCCTCCATTTATACCCACACACCAGAGGAGGGCGCCAGATCTCTTTACAGATGGTTTGGAGCCACCATGTGGTTGCTGGAAATTGAACTCAGGACCTCTGGAAGAGCAGACAGTGCTCTTAACCACTGAGCCATCTCTCCAGCCCAAACCTTTCCCTTTTTTAAATATATATATTTAAACTCAAACTCACAGATATCCGCCCACCTCTGCCTCCCAAATGCTGGGATTAAAGACTGCCACCACCACCCAGCAAACTTTTTATGTTGCTTTTGTGAACATATTTTGTCACAGCAGCAGGAAATGTAACACAACATCCAGAGGCATCTGGAGGTGAACCTACTAGGCTGCACCCTGACTTAGGAAGATGGGTAAATGGGGGTATAGGTGACGTGTAGAGTCATGTAAGGAGGGTATCCTGTAGGCTGTACTTTCACAGACATCGAGCCATGGGAGGAAGCATGTAAACTGATGCCATTGGAATGTGGCCCAGCCAGGGTTTCCCCTAAGGTCCAGTAAGGTCAGTACCTACAAAGTCTGGGGTGAACCTGGCAACCACAGGCACTTCTGCTGGTGGCAACTGTGAGAGCCTCCTTGGGGAGGGCACTGCTGAAGGCAGAGCTGTGCTCAGGCTCAGCTTCCCAGAAGTGCTTGGCTTATTGACTTGTGTTGAGAAGTGTTTGCTTTTGTGACCACATAGAAAGACTTCCTTTTACCCACCTCTCCTCCCTGCTGCACCACCAGCCTCACAAGGCTGAGGGCTGAGAAGAGACCTGAGGTCCCACCCCCTCCCCCAGCCTGCTAATGCCTCTGGCCTTGAACCTGTCCATTGTTCTGGTCCTTCAGGCTCCCTTTCCACACCACCTGTCCCTGATACTCAAGGTGCCTTCTGCTTGCTACTCAAGAGGATGTTGTCTAATTTTCCCCTCTAGTCAGAAGGACAAACTCCTCCTTGGTGTGACGTGGCTGCCAACGGGTGTCTGAACTTCCTGTTCGGGGTCTGGGACACAGTCTACCCCCCTTGAGCTCTCTGACCTGAGCTGTGGTAACCATAAGTATTGTGTTCAGCTATTCCTGGGTGAAGCCAGTGATTCAAGACAGTTTTGAAAGTAGAGCTTTCCTGTTAACAGTAAAGGGCCGACCGAGGGCTCCTGCCCTAAGCCTCCATCTTGCCTAGGGGTTTCATCGCTAAACTTATGTAGAGAATTGGGAGAAGGATAGTTTTAATCATGGCCACGTTGGTGCTAGGATGGTCATTGATTCTGCAGCTCCTTTGACAGGCATGCTGATGTCATACTAAGGTCACTGGAGGTTCCTGGTGAAGGAAACTTACAAGTCTTAGAAGGCTTCTTGTTTCTCTTCCTTGACAGCTCATTTTAGTACACAGGAAATAAAGCAAAAAAGCAGATTTGGTAGAGACAGATCAGCCTACTTAGTAGCTTCCCCATGGCCCTGCTTGTCCTGATGTAATAGGGGTCTCTGTAAGCATTGCAGCTTGGATGGAAAGGGAGGGATCCTGGCAGTTGGGAGCCAAGGAATACCAGAAAGTCACTATAAGCCTAGCAGCTTGCAACCCTGCTCTAGAAGGGAAAGGTTTCCGCAATGCAAGTGTAACAGTTCTGCTCTGGAAGGGAAGTCTTTCCCCAGCAAAGTTGATACAGTTTCTGCAAAGTTGATACAGTTTCTGCGGAAGTCCAATGTAACAACTTGGCTCTGCTAGGGGAACCGTTATAGTATTGCTCAGTTTCCCGGGGGTCTGGCAGAAAAAGTCAGGAGATTTGTTGGGAGAGAAGAATGGAGGAGGGTGATACCCTCTGCCAGGGTGGGAAACCTGCAGCTGCAAACTGAACAGGTACAGGGCTTATATAGGGCTTCTTAGGGGTGGGGTTTTTCCAAGGTGAAGATTTTCAAGATGGCAATTGGTTGAATTTCAATCCCAAATTTTGGACAAACTCAGAGATTGGCTGGGTTTTGTGCTCAGGGATTGGCTGGTTTTGTGCTCAAGGATTAGTTGGTTTTTGTGCTTCCTTGGTCAGGGGCAGAGTGTGTTTCTTTGGCTCTGTTTCAGACCCAAAATGTGTTTCTTTCACTGGCCTTTTTTAGTCTTTTGGCTCTGGTTTCAGGATCAGGGTGTGTTTCTTTCACTGGCTCTGGTTTCAGGTCCAAAGTGTGTTTCTTTGGCTCTGCTTTCTGGGCCTAAGTATGTTTTTTTTTTTTTTTTTTTTTTTTTTTTTTTTTTTTTTTTTTTTTTGTTTTGTGTGTTGGGTTTTTTTTTTTTGTTTTTTTTTTTTTTTTTTTTTTTTTTTTTTTTTTTTTTTTTTTCTTCACTGACTCCAGGTTCATGGCCAGGGTGTGTTTCTGTGGCTGTCCCTTTTACCCTTTGGTCTCCATTTGTCAGTCTTGACTCCACTTTCTATACTTTTCCCTCGTGGGAGCCAGTAAACTTCTTGAGTTGAATTCATACCCTGGGCACCCCCAGTTACTCTGGGCACCCCAGTTCCTCTTCATCCCTTATCAGGGCTTCTGAGTTTCACTTTCTATCTCCAATGTCCCCATCATATCAGAGACCTTGGCTGTTCCTTCTGCTCCCACCTCTCCAATATTTCCTGCAGCCAACTCCTTTCCCTAGGTCTCCAGTTCATTTCCACTGGTCTTTGCCTACATCATGCACTCTGAAGGAGACGTTGATGGTACACCACAGGACAAGGCCCCGAGGGGTGTCCTTGGCTTCAGTCCGAGGCCAGTGTGTGACCCAGGGCCTTTGCTGGGGCCCCTTCCCTCTCGAGCTTGGTGGCTCCGGTGCCAGTGCTGTCTGGCGAGGCGGGTGGAAAGGCGCAGACCAGGACGCTTTCGCGGACTCCTGCTGCTCCTTCCTCGCGCAGCGCTGCCCGGGCCTCCCCAACTTCGCCCGGAGTTCGTGCGTGGCCAGGTGGGGGCGGGGGCCGAGCAAAGGGGCGGAGGCGCGGCCGGAGGGTGGGGTCTGGCGCGCGGGGCGGGCGCTGCCGCCTGGCCGGCCGCGCTGGCCCAGGATCAGGGAGCCGATGTGGAATTTCCTGCCCGGCCCCGGCGCCCCTCCTGCCGCCCCCCGCCCGGCCTCGCACTCCGCTTCCGGCCGCCCTCGCCGCGGCCGCACCCGCGCCCGCGCCCACCCGCGCCTGCCCCGCGCCTCATGGAGGGCGCAGGGTCCCGGGGGGCCGGGCCGGCGCGGTGCCAGAGAGCCCGAGGGCCGCCGCCGCTGCTGCTGCTGCTCTGGCTGCTGCCCGCTCTCGCGGCGTCCCAGGAGTTGAACCCGCGAGGCCGCAACGTGTGCCGCGCGCCCGGGTAGGAGCTGGGCCTGGCCGAGGCTTGGGGCACGAAGCGGGCTGGGGGTAGCGGCGCCCCATTGCGGTCCAGGGTATCCAGGACCTCACTAAACTGGTCACACGAGTCCATCGGGCCTCCCTTGCGACTTGGGCTCGGTTCCAGGCCGAGTCTGGGCCCCCGGGGTGCATCGGAGGGCCAACTGGACCAGAGATCACCTGAGGGGATAACGGAACGCTGTGGGCCCCCGGAGGTGGTACTGTGTAGTGTCCAAATACGTCAGGAAAGACCAGAAAAGAGCTACTCTCGAGGCCAAGGAAGGGCATTCCGAGGGAGGGAACAGCATGTGCACAGACAGGCTCCAGGAGCCAGTGGCTTGAGCCTGGAATGGGGGCGAGAAGGGCGAAGGAGCGAGCTGTTCACTGGGAAAGTCTTTGAGACTGGGAAGGATGGATTTGTCTTGGTTCTTGGGCGCGGAGTGGGAGGAGGATGGTGGTGGAAGTGAGCACGGAAAAGCCGGGACCTCACGTTGGACCAGAAACTGGAGTGGTGAGGACAATGATGGACGCGCGGTGGGAGGACGTGGGAACCCCTGTGGGCGCCTAGGGCGGACACTGGGTGCGCGGAGGTGGGTGTCTGAGCGGATCTTGCTGGGGAAGCCGGTGTGGGACAGGCCCAACCAGAGGCCGAGGAGCCCGGAGCCTGTGCCGAGGGTGAAGAGCGACGCCGCGTAGTCGGCGCAGAAGCCCAGGGACCTGTCGGCTGGTCCGATCCACGACGCACTCAAGTCATCTCTGCACAGAGCCGAGGAACCCGCGGTGGGGCGCCTCTGCGGGTGCTGGGGAGACTGCATTGACACTCCAGGCTGGGGCCCCCGGTTGCGCTCTGGGTCTAAGGTCCCCCGGGGGTGCGAAACGTCAGCCAGGGTTTCGGAGGGTCAAAGTAGACAGGGGGCTGCAAGTTGACCGCGCGGTTTCCGAAATCGGATCGAGATGCGGCAGACCACTCCCGGCTGTGAACCCCGCCTCGGAGGCGGGGGCCCGCCTGGCTAGCCATCTGCTTCGCATCGCTGCCACCGCCTCCTCCTGGGCCTCCCCGGCCCCAGGAATGTAGCGGCAGAGGCAGGCGGGGCGGTGCCTGGGGAGGGCGGTCAGCCCGCACCAGGCCTTCTCCTCCTCCTCCTCCGACGGGCGGGCTCGGGTGGTGGGTGAAGCTGGAGTGGGGGAGCCCTTGGCCTCCAAAATTCCCGCCGACCGATCTCAGCAGGAGGTGGGCTGTTCCGGTAACACACAGCCGCGATGGAATTGCCTTCATACCCCGGCGACACACTGCCCCGGCTGTCTGGGTTTAACAAATACTTGAATTTTCTGGGTCTTTCTCCATCTCCGTTAAGCAGTGTTGGATGGACTTCAGCTCCTGGTGCTGGAGTTGGGGGGTAGGTTGCCGTGACTGTGTGTTGAGTGTTTGTGGGAAGAACGGTCTCTGGACTGTGCCCGCCCGAGTCTGGACCATCCTTGTGGTTATATCGAAAGAGGTCCAGGAGGAAGAGGTGCGAGCTCAGCCAGTACATCATGTTGTGCACGCTGTGCTGGGCCTGTTAGTGCAGGGGCTCTGCCCCAGAGTCCAGTGCCTGTGTACCAAGTGGTTATTGAGTTGGGAGTGCCTTTCCTTTAGCATGATCAGGGGAGACCCACCAGGCTTACAGGAGAGGAGGCAGTTCTGAAGGTATTTGAGACACAGCTCACCCTACATCCCTCCCCCTTCTAGAAGGTTCCTTGGAAGCCCTGCAAATGCTGGGGAAGAGTGTGAGGGGGGTGTGAGGGGGTGCACAGGAGGTGTGTCCAGTGCTCTAAAAATGAGGCCGCTTTTCTTAGAGGGGACATCTAACCAGATAAGGATGCGCTCTGAGGCAGGGGATGAGCTAGTTAGGAGATGAAAGGTGGCTCTCTGGAGGCTGGAAGAGAGAGCATACCTACTTCTTAGTCTGGTGTGAGCATGGTCTCAGCTTCACAGCATGGCAAGCATGGGAGGGGCAGAGGCCACCTGAGACAGAGGAGACAGAATACAGAGGAGGTTGGCTCTTGACACTCCTCAGCTCTCTGGGTTGTGATGTCATCCAGTGGGCAGTTGCATTAACGAATCTAGCTTTGAGGAGGCAGGCCACACTGGAGCAGATCCCATAGCATGACTCTTTACCTGGTGGGGACTGGGAGAGCTCCCTGGAGAAGCTGGCATGGACAGGACAGAGAAGAGCCATGTCTGGGGGCAAGAGGAGAGCCAGACGTGTGGGAACCCAGAGGAGGAGTAGCGGCAGAAGCTTTCTTGCTTGGATCTGGGAGTGACCAGGGACAGATATAGATCTAATGAGAGGGCTCTAAAGTGGGGGAAATGAGCTGGTTGCCACACAGCAATGGTAGTGGCCTCCAGAGCATTGATCTGTAGCACACTTCTGATTCGTCAAGGAAGTGCTACCCTAGTCTGCAGTGATGATCCCTGCTAGAATGACGACGTTTGTCTTGGTGAACAGGAATGGGCTTGGGTCTGCTGCTAGCTGTAGTCAAAGGCCTCCGTATCAGTAGCCTGCTCCCGTTACTGTGAATTGCCCTGAGCAGCAGACAAGGAACTTCTCTGAGCTGCAGGGTTTTTTATTTATTTATTTATTTATTTATTTATTTATTTATGTATTTATTTATTTATTGTTTTTTCGAGACAGGGTTTCTCTGTGGCTTTGGAGCCTGTTCTGGAACTAGCTCTGTAGACCAGGCTGGTCTCGAACTCACAGAGATCCACCAGCCTCTGCCTCCCAAGTGCTTGGATTAAAGGCGTGCGCCACCACTGCCCAGCTAGCTGCAGGTTCTTTAGCTAAACAGTGGGACTTGAAGCTGCTGGACTGTGTGTAATGGAATATGCCACCAAGGATGATGAGCTGAGTCCAATCGCCAGAACCTTCGTGGTGGAAGGAGAACACTGATCTCCACAAGTTGTCCCCAATCTCCACATGCACAAAGTGGTTTATATGCTCTCTCTCTCTCTCTCTCTCTCTCTCTCTCTCTCTCTCTCTCTCACACACACACACACACACACACACACACACACACACACAGGTGGAGGGAGATAAATGTATGTTTGCATGCTTGTTTGTTTTAAAAAATGGGACCCAGGGATCTGACCAGAGGAAAGCTAAGATGCTTGCAGTTTGCTGGCTACTGCAGTCTGCTTTCCCACATATGCTGACCCATCTGTAAACACCATTGAGTGTGGCCCTAGATCCAGACTCCCAAGCACAGAACCGTGTACTAGGCCAGCCAGGGAGGACAGGACCGAATGTTTCTGGGCTCCCACCAGGCCACCTGGCAATTGTGAAGAAGCACTATCTGGAGAGTCTGGTCTAGAGCTAGGTGGAAGTGAGACATGGGCCTGTGGACCCTGGTCTCTCTGAGAAGGGATCCTTGGCATCCCTGGGGCAAGGTGGGTGGGCAATGTGGACAACAAAAACAGGCATGTTTCGTTTTCTGTGGTTTACACTTGTGTCTGTGGAAATATGCAAAGCCCATTCCCCTAGTTTAAGGTTTTATGAGCCCTGTCCCTAAGGACCCAACTTTGATCTGGGGGAGAACTCTTTGGCTGGGCACAGGCCTTTTGAGGCAGCTAGATCATATCTACAATATGACTATTACCCCCAAACTGGTCTGGGGGCAGTGTGGGCTTTCCTTTTAACCTGCCCCCAGCCCCTGCAGGGTTCTAAATTCCCTAGCCTCAGAGGAAGCACATTTGCTTTCTCTAAACTGTACATGGATATTACATTTCTGTAGGATGGAGGTAAAACTCTGGAGCTCAAGAGGCTCTGGGGAGCTATGGCTTCAGCGACTGTCCCTTCTACTGTAATGGATACACCCAAAGTCAATTCCAAGGCACCCTCCCTGGCTTCATTTGACAGGGCTTTCACACCAGAGACCACCCTGAAACGGTGCAGTCAGAAATTCTGGGGTGTAGCTCAAGGTTTAGCCGTCAGCAGAAGTCCCCTGAAAAACAGACATAGCATGCACTTTGTAAGGTCAAATAAACAAGAGTAAAACATTAAATACAACTAGATACTCCAGTCCGCCTACCGCTGGAAGGCGCTGGGCCTCAGTTTACTTTGACTCCTATGTGTGGTTCCCCGGGCAAGGTTCCCAGGTGTCTGCCTCCAGGAAACCCCTCCCGGGGAACTCTGCAGGATCTATGCTGGTGCCATCCTCTCCTCAAGGATGCTCTGCCACCCTGGGTTTTAGCCCCACGTGCCCTCAGGCCCATCTGGCAATGGTGCCATCGCAGTCATGTCACATTTGGATCCCTAACACCCATCTGGCTAGGCCCCCAACCCTGAGAAACGTGCTAGACCTTCACAAAGATCGTGAGAGGCAGGTGGCTCCCTACTCCTGCTCACAGTGGCCCCTTCTTGGCCTCACTATGTCCGATTTCTTATCCTTGAGGCTGATGGGATAGAGGAGCCCCCCCCCCCCTAGATGGCAGTTCTTGGAGGTGAGCTCTTGGTGTCGTGCTCTTTGCTCCTTTTGTATGAGCCAGAATTCTGGGGCGGCGAAGTGTTAGTTCTGACTGTCTGACGGCCAGCCGCAGGCATGGGTATCCAAGCACCTCCCTAAGGCAGGACACCATGAAAGCTGGGGAAGGAGTGTAGGGGAAAGGGCTTCGGACTCAGACGTCCTCTGCTTCAAGTTCCCAGGTGCTCACGTGCTGTGCTGGCTGGAGGCAGTTGGGGGATGAGTGTGGGATCGGTGAGTGGGGCTTTCTGGGGTCCTGGGCAGGCGGGGGAGGGGCAGGGTGGAGGTGGAAAGAGTGCTGCAGCTCAGCCCTTCTTGTTTGCAGCCGTGTGTGAAGGAAATTCTACGTGCTCAGAAAACGAGGTGTGCGTGCGGCCAGGAGAGTGCCGCTGCCGTCATGGCTACTTTGGTGCCAACTGCGACACTAGTGAGCGCGGGGCTAGGTGGGGTTGGGTGTTGGACAGCTTGAAGGGAAACTAGAGAGATTACAAGGAGGCAGATTGGGGCTAGATTGGCTTTGGGCGGCTGACTATGGCAGAGCAGAGGATGGGGTGTATGCAGGCTAACAACTAAGTTATCGCCCCCCCCCCGGGTTCTTGCAGAGTGCCCGCGCCAGTTCTGGGGCCCCGACTGCAAGGAGAGGTGCAGCTGTCACCCTCACGGACAGTGCGAGGACGTGACCGGACAGTGTACGTGTCACGCGCGCCGCTGGGGTGCGCGCTGCGAGCATGCGTGCCAGTGCCAGCATGGCACGTGCCATCCACGGAGCGGCGCGTGCCGCTGCGAGCCAGGCTGGTGGGGTGCGCAATGCGCTAGCGCATGCTACTGCAGCGCTACATCACGGTGCGATCCACAGACCGGAGCCTGCCTGTGCCACGCGGGCTGGTGGGGCCGCAGCTGCAACAACCAGTGTGCCTGCAACTCGTCGCCCTGCGAGCAGCAGAGCGGCCGCTGCCAGTGTCGCGAGCACACGTTCGGCGCACGCTGTGATCGCTATTGCCAGTGCTTCCGCGGTCGGTGCCACCCGGTGGACGGCACGTGCGCCTGCGATCCGGGCTACCGGGGCAAGTATTGTCGCGAGCCGTGCCCCGCTGGCTTCTATGGCCTGGGCTGTCGCCGGAGGTAAGCGTGAGGGCCCGGTAGGTAGCGGGAAGGCGGAGGGGGTGAGGTAGAGCTCCATCTGGCTCAGCTTCCTGACCCTTCCCTAGGTGTGGCCAGTGCAAGGGCCAGCAGCCCTGCACTGTAGCCGATGGTCGTTGTGTGACGTGCGAACCCGGCTGGAACGGAACCAAATGTGACCAACCCTGCGCCACCGGTTTCTATGGCGAGGGTTGCGGCCACCGCTGTCCACCCTGCCGCGACGGGCACGCCTGCAACCATGTCACTGGCAAGTGTACGCGCTGCAATGCGGGCTGGATTGGCGACCGGTGAGCAGCCCGCGCTTATTTCGGCCCAGACACGCAGCTCCCTGGTCCTGGTTCCCACACAGTCTCTGCACGGTGGGTTCTGTAGGTCTGTGGCCTTTGGCTCACATTTCAACTCATACCTCCTGTCTTGATACCAAGGTGCGAGACCAAGTGCAGTAATGGTACTTACGGTGAGGACTGTGCCTTCGTGTGCTCTGACTGCGGCAGCGGCCACTGTGACTTCCAGTCTGGGCGCTGCCTTTGCAGCCCTGGTGTTCACGGACCTCAGTGAGTAGGGCCCTGGAGAGGGATAGGGAATTCGTACCCGACACTAGGGCCTCCAGTCAGACCTCAGAGACCCATACTCCAGGGAGTGTCAGCAAGCACTTTAGGGCAGTATCTGATTTGGAGCTCCAGGGAGTGTCAGCAAGCACTTTAGGGCAGTATCTGATTTGGAGCCTGCCCTTAGACTGCAATCTGGCCAAAAGGCATCCTGATGTGAACAGATAGGGTGTAGAGCGAGTCAGTGGTCTGAACTGGGATCTCTACTTTGCACTCGCAGTCCCTGGTAACCACGCCTCATCCTTTAGACTTCCTCCTGCAGATAGCGCGCGCGCGCAGACACACGCACGCACACCCACCCACCCACCCACGTTTCCAAACTGTGGTTATCAAGTGAGTGCCCGCCCTCGGGTGGGGGTGGGTTTCAGCCTCTAGAGAACGGAGTCAGGGGCGTGGATAGAGCACCGGGGACCAGCGGTCAGTGGAGGCCGGTGCAGGGGAAGGAGGCATTCTGGAGAGCCACCGCGGCCCTCTTTGACCTCAAAACTTTGCAGCTGTAATATAACGTGCCCGGCCGGGCTCCATGGCGTGGACTGCGCCCAGACTTGCAGCTGTCACGAGGAATCATGCGACCCGGTCACCGGTGCCTGCCACCTGGGTGAGTGGGTGAAGAACGTCGGGCCAGGGAATGAAGTGGGGTGCGTGATCCTGCGCTGAGCCGCTGCTCCCCACAGAGACCAATCAGCGCAAAGGTGTGATGGGCGCCGGCGCGCTGCTCACGCTGCTCCTCGGCCTGCTGCTCTCGCTGCTCGGCTGCTGCTGCGCCTGTCGGGGCAAGGATCCGGCCAGCCGGTGAGGCCCCAAGCCAGTCCCCACCCACCGCTTGGTTTAGGTCGCACGCTCTCAGTGACTGGGTGTGCTTCCTGAATCCAGACCTCACCCCCAGGGCAGGGCGCAGCCCTCTCTTTCTTCCTGCCAACCCCTTTCTGTTCCTACCGAGACTGAAACTCCCCTCCCAGTCCCGCCCCGCCCCTTCGCTCAGGCCCCGCCCCCGCAGGGAACTCTCGCTGGGAAGGAAGAAGGCACCTCAACGCCTTTGCGGGAGCTTCAGCCGCATCAGCATGAAGCTGCCCCGAATCCCGCTTCGCAGACAGAAGCTGCCCAAAGTCGTAGGTGAGACTATAGGCTCTGGGACTTGGAGTTTCTAGAAAATGGTGTACAGGGGTACAAGACTCCGTGTAGAAGTTGGGGTAAAGTAAGGGCGGATGCTGCTATGGGAGAGGCTGTAGGGGAAGGAAGTAGTGCTAGATGTGTGGGCAGATGTTGAGGGGTATGCAGGAGGCATGGGAATCCATGAGTCATTGCGTGGCAGCCACCTGACCTGTAGGTGTCTGCCCTACATTGAAGTGCAGAGCTGCAGGAGACATATATGTGTATATGATGAAGCACACCCAACAGTTTGGTTGGCTCCCCACAGTTACTGGAACCCTTCCTGGGGAAGGGCAGGCTGGTCCACTGCAGAGTCTCTAGTAGATGTTCAATGTGATGACAGGCAAGTAGGTGGTTCCTTCCTTTAGGCAACTTCTCTCTGAAGATTGGTGGGGACAATTCAGTCTCTTAGGTCAAGGGGACAGCTGAAAAATGCTTTGGTTTATTCTAGCAGCAGAACTCCTACAGACACAGCTATCAGGAAAGCCAGAGCCCAGCACTTGTCTTGCCCCTGTCCATGTGAACTCTGGAGTCCTCTAGGCCAGGTCCCAGCAGACAGAGTTGGGAGTTGGTTGGAGAACATGGGGGCCTTTCCTGGCCACATGTGCTAGGGTCTCTATGGTTTTCTGTACACTTAGTCTCCTCTTTCAGCTCCCTAGCTGGCTTCATTGGGCTTGTATCTTTTCTTCTTCTTCTTCTTCTTCTTCTTCTTCTTCTTCTTCTTCTTCTTCTTCTTCTTCTTCTTCTTCTTCTTAAAACCTATTTTTTAAAATTCTTTTACTTGTTTTATGTGTAAGGTATTTTGCCTTCATGTGTGTGTGCACCACTTGTACACTTGGTGCCTGTGGAGGCCAGAAGAGGACATCAGATCCTCTGGAACTGGAATTATTATAGATGGTACGAGCTACCATGAGGGTCCGGGAATGGAATCATCCAGGTCCTCTGGAAGAGCAGCCAGTGCTCTTAGCCATTCCTCCAGCCCATTTTGTTGTTGTTTGTTCCTTTTTTGATACAGGGTCCCGTAACTCAGCTGTGTAGCCTAGGCTAGTCTCAAGCTCACAGTGACCCTCCTCCCTCTGACCCTCAAGCGCTGGGTTACAGGTGGCACCACCATGCCAGCTTCTTTCGTATGTCTTCTTCCTGGGTTTGCTTGCTGCCATCCTTCAGCCCTGAGCTAAGGTGACTCAGTTGAACCTCATGTCCCACCTGCAGTCATGACTACATCGTTCACATTAGGTACTTAAAGGTACAGACTGGGAAAAGGCAGCATCCCTGGCAACTCTGCTTCTCCTTTTTTCAGTGGCTCATCATGACCTAGACAACACACTCAACTGCAGTTTCCTGGAGCCACCCTCAGGGCTGGAGCAGCCCTCTCCATCATGGTCGTCCAGGGCTTCCTTCTCGTCCTTTGACAGCACAGATGAAGGCCCCGTGTACTGTGTGCCCCACGAGGGTGAGTGGTCCTGCGTGCATATCCCTCCGGCACAGTGAAAGGCCTTGCTCTCTATGTTGGAGGTGGTGGTAAGGGAATCAGGGCACCAAGAGACCAAGACCTAGGAGGTGTAGTCACAGGCCTCCAGCAAAAAGTTGAGCGCTTCTGCTCTGCTGGGGTGAAATCTCTTGCTTCTAGTCAGCCATATTAACTTCTGGAACTGGACCTGGACAGGGAATGGCAGAGGAGACAGAAACAGAATAGCTAGCGGGAAGGAACTGGCCTCTTCTACTTTGGTGTCAGTATGTGACCTTCAGCAAGTGACTATTCCCTCAACATCAGAAACCTTACTTCTTAAAGGACATGAAGCAGCTTAAAGTTGGATGGCTGTGGCCCCTGAGACTGGACTATGGTGGGGGAAGGGCACAAAGTCTGGAGCCTGAGCCCTAAAAAAGTATCCCTCATTCCCCAGCAGTCAGCTCACACCCTGGGGGTTCCCACTAAGTTCCTGGTAATGCAATGGAAGCAGCAAGCAAGCCTGAATGTCGGGACCACACAGATAGCTGGGCCTCGGCCGAGCGGGGAGGGTCACGTGTGGAGGTTGTATCCACGCGCTATTCTTGGATGTTGTGACTGCTTGTCCTTCCCTTGTTAGAGGCGACTGAGAGCCGAGACTCAGAAGCTCCCGCCGCACTGACTGAGGTGCCCGCTGCGTCCCTAGCGCCCACGAGCACCTCAGCGCCCGCGGAGGAGGCAGCCGCCCTCCCTGCATCCTCAGACAGCGAGCGCTCGGCGTCCAGCATGGAGGGGCCCGGAGGAGCGCTGTACGCGCGTGTGGCCCGGCGCGAGGCCCGGCCGGCCCGGGCCCGAGGTGAGGCTGGGGGCTTGTCGCTGTCTCCATCGCCCGAGCGCAGGAAACCGCCGCCACCCGACCCTGCCACCAAGCCGAAGGTGTCCTGGATCCACGGCAAGCAGGGCGCCGCCACCGCCGCCCCATCGCCACCACCCGCAGGCCGCATGGCTGCGCCGAGCCCTAGCGGGAGGAAACGGACCCCCAGCAACACGTCGGTGCAGCCACCGGGCCCGAGCGAGGAGGTCCCCGCCCCGGCCGCACCCTCGCCGCCCCGGGCCCGAGCGCGCGGCCGCGGCCCGGGTCTCTCGGAGCCCACGGACGCGGGTGGCCCCCCGCGAAGCGCGCCCGAGGCCGCCTCCATGCTGGCAGCCGAGCTGCGCGACAAGACTCGCAGCCTGGGCCGCGCCGAGGGGCCGCCGGGACCGCGGGAGAAGCCGCCGCCGCCGCAGAAGGCCAAGCGCTCCGTGCTCCCCGCCTCGACGGTCCGCGCGTCCCCGGCGTCGGAGGCCACGGCGCCCGAGAAGGCAGCGGCCGCTCCGTCTGCGCCCGAGACCCCTCGGAAGAAGACCCCCATCCAGAAGCCGCCTCGGAAGAAGAGCAGGGAGGCGGCGGGGGAGCCGAGCAGGCCGGGCGCGCCACCCGCAGCTTCCTAGGCTCGCAGGGCGCGAGCCACCGCGTTTCTCGGCTGCGTTTCCCGCGCGGCCGCAGCGAAGCATTTCATTGGCCCAAGCAGCTAGCGCCCGGCACGAGGCTGTGTCTGATTGGCCCGGGCTCCAGCAGCCGCTGCGGGCTTGGATCTGCTCTCCGGCCAGACAGACACTTAGCTGGCTACTCGCTCCCACTAGCTGTGTTGGGGAGTTTTCTAGCAATCTGCGTCTTATTGGCCATGGCTGGGAGAGCCTACAGACTTCATACTGGCCAAGAGCGTGCTTGGCTGGGCTACCCTGTCATTGACTGACGCCTAGCGTGTCTGCCTCTCAGTTGCCAGGGCCTGGTGCCTATGGCTGTAGGGTCTTTTTCTTGAAAATAGCCTGAGGCTGCTCCCACGGACTGGGCTCCTGAGTATCTGGTTGACTCGAACCTGGGGAGGAGAGCTGGTCTCTGCCCCTCAGGGAGCTCAGCGCACCTTGGCCTGTCCCTCCCCCACCGACACCAGCCCTGGTCCCTCAGCTGTCAAGCTGGTTTTGATGGCTTCCCACCACCCCACGATTGTGGGAACCCCAGGGGCGACTCTGATGGCCTTAGATGTATTTATAGGCCCTGGGCAGGGCTGCTTCCATCCCATCTGGAGCCTCCAGGATGGGTTCCTCCTAGCAGGGCCAAGCCAAAGCTTTCTTAATAAAATGCTTCTCCCCACTTCCTGTGCTCTGATTACTTCCTACCTGAGGCTGTGGGCAAAGATGTCCCTTTGGAACCTGTATGTGACATCTTCTGGACTCCTCCACTTAAATGGAACCTTGGACTCCCCAGTGTGGGTCCCCAGGAGCTATGAGAAAAGTGTGCCAAGCTGGGCGGTGATGGCACACACCTTTAATCCTAGCACTCAGGGGGCAGGTGGATCTCTGTGAGTTGGAGACCAGCCTGGTCTACAAGAGCTAGTTCCAGAACAGGCTCCAAAACTATAGAGAAACCCTATCTCGAAAAACAAACGAGAGAAAGAGAGAGAGAGAGAAGAAGAAGAAGAAGAAGAAGAAGAAGAAGAAGAAGAAGAAGAAGAAGAAGAAGAAGAAGAAGAAGAAGAAGAAGAAGAAGAAGAAGAAGAAGNTCTCGAAAAACAAACGAGAGAAAGAGAGAGAGAGAGAAGAAGAAGAAGAAGAAGAAGAAGAAGAAGAAGAAGAAGAAGAAGAAGAAGAAGAAGAAGAAGAAGAAGAAGAAGAAGAAGAAGAAGAAGAAGAAGAAGAAGAAAAGTGTGCCAAGTCCACCAGTCCTGAGCTGTCACTTGGGAAGGAGGGTGAATCCAGGGGACAGACCGCCGTTTCTGGAGACAGATGGGGGCAAGGGACAATGGGCAGTGGGCAGCCTCCAGCGAAGCTCCCAAAGCAGTCTGCCACTGCACAGAGCCTGTGGTCTGCCTCAGTGGGTGCCCTGCCGGTTGTGGGAACTTTTCTACCCCCACCTCCACATGCTTCAAGAGCGGACAGAGAGGGAAGCCAGCCTGCTGCTGGGCTTTCTGTACCCACCCTACCCTAGCACCTTCATTTCTGGCAGACTTCTAACTGGATCTTCCGAGCCCCGATCCGTGCTCCTCCAGGGTTCCTCCCACCACCCTGCCGCTAGCAGGCTCTTCCTGTCCCCCACTTTTCTTTGTTGTTGAGACAGGGTCACATGTTGTAGCTCAATATCACCTCGAACTTACACCTCTGCTTCCCAAGTGCCGAGACTATCGGTGTGACTTTCCCATGTTCTTTGCTTTTTAATTTGAAAGATTGATTCATTTAGATACGTGAGTGTTTTGTCTGTATGTACGTATGTGTACCACGTGTGTGCCTGGTGCCACAGAAGTCAGAAGACGATGTAAAATCCCGTGGGACTGGAGTTATAGATGGTTGTGAATTGCCAGTGGGTGTTGGGAATCAGATGTGGGTTCTCTGCAAAAGCAAACAATGCTTTTAACTGCAGAGTCAGCTTTCCAGAACTTTCTTTCCATCTCTTGATGCCCAGCTCCAAAGCTGATCCTGCTTCATGCATCTCCAATGTTGCTAACTCAGGGCACTCCTCGGCAGGGGCCTTGTTCTCTGGCCAGTCTGACTACCACTTTGAGGTCCATTTTGGTCCCACACCTGAATGGAGGAGCATTCAGAGTGTCTGATGGGTACAGCGCCTCAGGCTGGCCTGACTGGGGAGCACTTGGGCAGCAATCCTGCTGCTCTGTGCCAGGAAGGCACCCTTCCCACTCGGGTCTTGATTGGCCTCTGGTCCATTGAGTCACCTGGCCATTCTAGATGCTGGGGCTGCAGTCAGGCTCCGTGTCAGCCGGAAAGGGGCAGCGGCCCAGGCGGGACACTTGTTAGGCCCAACTCTTGACCACTTTATGCCCCTACCAGGCCATCCTGCCACAGTGGTCTTTTGCTTTTTCCTTAGTTCCTTATTCTCACCTTCCTTTTCCCTTGTCTGGACTCTTATGATCTGGGCAATGCAAGAATGTCTCAGTGCTGGCCTGGGGCCGCTCCTCCCACTGTCCAGGAAGTCTGACTTTCCGCAGCCTCTGTGGGCACATCCCAGAGCAGAGGCCAGTGCTCTCCATCAGTCAGCCCTGCCGCCTGTTGTTGTCCATCCGGCTCTCCCACTCCAGGAGAGTTCCCCTTAAAATGTCTTTCACCAGCCGGTATTCCCCACCCCCCTCTGGGCTTGCAGTAGTGCCAGCTCCCAGGGCAGGCGCCACAAAAGGGAACCACAACTGCTGGAACCTCTGTTGCCATGGGGACGGGGACCACAGAGCTCACATCTGGTAGTGATTGAGGAGGAAAAATTATGAGTCGTGGAAAACGCAAATATTTTTTTGTAGCACAGAGCACAAAGGAATGTGGGGACTGGAGAGGGGCCTGGGCTCCGTCTGGTTTCCAGCAGGATGTAGCACACATCACTCCGATAGGCCAGGCTGTGCCAGACACCACACACATGCGTGCACACAGACACACATGTGTGTGCACGCGCACACACACCAGCAGTTGTCTGGTGTGTGGCATACATACATTTGCCATTAGGTGCATAGAAATACCAACACACTCAATGCAAAACACACACATGTGACAAACCAGAGAAGCCCTGAAACACAGAACAAACACACGGCAGCATGCACTGCACACAAACTGCATCCAAAGAAGCAGAGACATACTCATCAAGGCTCCAGAACTCCCTGGGACACAGGGGCAGCTAGACATATCATCCAGTAGGAGGAAATGGACCTTCATGTCCAACACAGACACACTGCGGCACTGCACATACACACCAAGGGACACACACCCTGCCACACACATGTCCAGACAGCCCACAGTAATGCAGAGGACTATCAGCCCTCAAAACACATAGATGAAGGGCGGGGACACAGCAAGACACCTTGCAACATACACACTTCAGGCATGGTGAAAGAACTGGATCATATCATATGAATCACATGGGATACCTTCCACACGGAGACCGAATTTCTTGCAGCATGCATACACACAACTCCTAATGTGATGAAACAGAGGCAAGTACTGACCTCACACATGCAGAAATGGGAGGCAAACACTCAGCACACTCACTAAACCTGTTCTCTGTGACACATACCATTGTACTAGACAAAATGTCAAGGCATGTCCAGGAGCGCTCACCTAAACTTGCAACATACACACCATTGTCATCTGGCAAGAACGTTGAGAGACACTCCTCTCCCGCCATCTACAGCTCCACCAGTGGCACACACACTCGATACAGGGACACAGCACCACAACCTGTAACACGCATGTGCTCTACCAAAGCCAGCTGAATATCAAGACATTGACCACAACTGTCTCTGTCTCTGTGTCTGTTTCTCTCTCTCTCTCACACATACACACACACACCATAGCCCAATATGCAGACACACAGGAAAGACATGGAAAAGCACACTCAGTCCATAGGTAGAAAGACAGAGTTCCACAGCATGTGCATGCCCCTGAAACACCCAGATGTGTTGAGACAGTACTGGGAGTCATCTGAGAACTGTGACCCGGAAAAACAGGAGGTGTAGCATGCACAATATCCTGGTCAATCCTCAGCATCAACCAAAACGAGCAACAACAACAAAAGCAATTGGGAAGGAAGAAAAAGAAAGTTGTTTGGGATAAGGTAACAGCTTCCCTGTTTGCAAAGTCTTTTGCTGCGTCATGCATCTTCTTAGGTGTCCCAGTTGCAGCAGCCTTTGTCTAGCTGCCTGGCTGCTGGGAAGGGTGCAGGGTATCAGAGTGTCGATGGATACAGTGACCCCAAAGTTGCTTGTTGCACACAGCAACATGGAAACTACTCCAGTGGCTTTTTTTTCTTTGCCAAATAGTCTTACTTCCTTCCTTCTTCCCTCCTTTCCTTCCTCCCTTCCTTCCTTCATCCCTCCCTCCCTGCCTCCTGCCCTCCCTCCCTTCCTCCCTTCCTCCCTTCCTTCCTTCCTTTCTTCCTTCCTTCCTTCCTCCCTCTCTTTCTTTCAATTTATTTATTTATTTAGATGTTTTTATTATTCATACATTGCTCTGTCTGCGTGTATGCCTGCAGGCCAGAAGAGGGCACCAAGTATCATTATAGATGATTTTGAGCCACCATGTGGTTGCTGAAAATTGAACTCAAGACCTCTGGAAGAACAGTCAGTGCTCTTAACCTCTGAGCCATCTCTCCAGCCCCCAAACAGTGTGTCTTGTAGCCCAGGCTGGCCTCATACTAGCCTTGTAGCTGAGGATGACTTGAGCCTCTGATACCCTTATCTCTAAGTGCTGGGATTATAAGTGTTCAGCACCACGCCTAATATAAACAGTGCTAGGGATGAAACTCAGGGCTTTGTTTATACTAGGCAAGCACTCTACCAACTAAGCTATGCTCCTAACATCTCCAGCGGCTTTCCGATTTTTATTTTGTATGTATGAGTGTTTGCCTGCTGTCTGTGGAAGCTAGAAGAGAGTGCCGAGTCCCTTGGAACTGGAATCACACAGATGGCTGTGAGCTACCTACCATGTGGGAGTTGGAAATCAACCCAGGACCTCTGCAAGAGCAGCAGAAGCTCTTAACTGCTGCCTCATCTCTCCAGACCAGCCCCCAACTTTTTTATTTTTTTAAAGACAGGGTTTTACTATATAGCACTGGCTGTCCTAGAACTCTTTGTAGACTAGGCTGGCCTCGAACTCACAGAGACACACACCTGTCTGCCTGTTGAGAACTGGGATTAAAGGTGTACGCCACTATATCCAGTGTCCAGATTTTATGTCCACGTTGAGAAGCAAGTGCTTAAAGCATTCATTTTAGAGGCGCGACATTTGCCATTTCAATCACACTGCTGTCTGTTGTGTGGCAGGACACCCTTGCTATTTTAAGACCAAAGATGGGACCTCTCTGAACACTGTTATTAAGGTAGACATATTCTTCTGGTGCCATCTAGTGGTCAACTGCTAGAATATCTGGAACCCAAACAAGAGTGTGGAAAAATAGCCTTGCTGTTTGTTCTGCAACAAACAGCACCGAGGTGGGGGGCAGGCTCAGGTTTTTCACCGGCAGGAGCAGCTAGAGCAGCAGCTTGAAGAACACTGTAACACGGGCTAGGCCGGGCTGGTGGGAACCCGTGGCAGGGACTGGATGGCACAGGGAAGTGGAGCAAGGGAGGGTGAGTCCTTAGGAGGGTGTCACTGCCCACTTTGCGGGCACTTCCCAGACTCACAGACTTTCCACTAACTAGGCTTATATTTTAAAACTTAAAAATAATTGTCGTGTGTATGTCGTGTGCTCATTCTTTGTTTGAGACAGGGAGACTCTGCACCCCTGGCTGTCCGGGAACTCATTATGTAGACCAGGCTGGCCTGAACACAACTCCTGGATCTTTAAGGTTTTCACTTCTGGAAAGTTGAGAGCAGTTTGTAACGAGAACCTGGGGCTTCTGATAGTGACTTGGAGACCAGTGGCTCTCGGAGGACCTTTCTGGGCTCTTTCCGGCGTGCAAATCTGGGGTTGGGGTCATTTCTTGGATTCATCAAGTGAATTTCCAAATTCCTACTCCCGTGAACTGGGACCAGGACTCACATTAGAACAGGAATTTAAAAATGAGGCAATCCAGGCCGTGTAGATCGACCTCTTGCCCCCTGTCTCGGTTCCTTCGCTTGTTTATACAGCTTTAGGGGATGGGGGAGCAGGCCAGGTGGTAGTGCTTGCTGCACAAACATGAGGGAGGGGTCATGCTTCATGCCCAATGCTCACATCAGGGGACTGCTGGTAACAGGCATGTTTGAAACCGCAGCACTGATAAAGGGCACAGGCAGAGGCCTGGGATTTACTAGCCAGCATAGCACCGTCATCAAGCCCTAGGTTGCTGTCTCCAAAAACAAGGTAAACAGCCCTTGACGAAAGATTCCTGAGTTTCCCAATTTAGCTAGACCTACAAGCCCTAGGGTCTTTTGTCTCTGCATCCCCAGCAGTGCAAGGACAAGCATGCTACTAATCCTGGTTTCTACATGGGTGCTGGGATCTCAACAGAGGCATGTGCTACTGACTCCAAGTCCTAAGTGGGTTTTGGTGCGCATGTGTTTAGTGTAGGTGCTGTACAAGTGTGTGTACCCATGTGTTCATTTGCAAAGGTCAGAGGAGGACATCGGGTGTCCTGCTATACCACTCTACCTTTTTCCTGGTCTCTTAGGAATCTGGAGCTAGACCGGCAGTCAGCAAGGCTCCTCCTGCCTGTCCCTGGTGCAATGCTGAGAGGGTGTATGCGTTGGGGATCAGATCTCGGGGTTCCATGCTGGTGCCTCCGTGCCAATTCTCCAGAGCCCCCTAATCTGTGTGTGAGTGTTTGTGGAATATGGAGACACCAGGTGTCTTTCTCTATGGTTCTCTCCCTTATTTATTTATGTTGGGACAGGATCTCTCTGTGTAGCCTTGCTGTTCTGGAGCTCACTCTGTAGACGAGGCTGGCCTCAGATTCAGAGATCCACCTGCCTCTGCCTCCCAACTGCTGATATTAAAGTCACATTTCTTTTTTTTAAAGTCTAATTTCTTTTTAAAAAAATGTTATCTCTGGAACTGGAGATGGCTTAGCAGTTAAGGGCCCTGACTGCTCTTCCAGAGCCCTGAGTTTGACTGGCAGCTCACAACCAGCTGTAACTCCAGTTTTAGGGCATCTAATCCTGGCACTCAGGAGGTAGAGGCAGGCAGATCTCTGTGAGTTCAAGGCCAGCCTGGTCTACAAGAGCTAGTTCCAGGACAGACTTCAAAAACCTACAGAGAAACCCTGTCTTGAAAAACTAAATACTAAAAAAAAAGAAAAAGAAAAATAAAAAAGGCTCCTAGAAGTTGTCCTCAGATCTCTGTGTGCATAACAAAGTGCACACAGTGTCCCTATGCAAATATTTGAGAATTTTTTTTATTTTAAATGTGTGTGTGTGTGCACGGGCATGTGCGCGGCGGGTGCATATCTAGGTATGGGTGTGCACAGATGCGTGGAGGTGCCTTTAGAGAGCACAGGAGTTTGAGCTCATGAGCTGGAGTTCCAGGCTGCGGTGAGTGCTGTGTCCTCTGAGAAAACAGTCTCTCCAACTCACAAGTGAACATTTTAAAAAATGGTGAAGTCAATAGAGGAAGACCCTCCCCATATCAACCTCCAGCTTCCATGAGTGTGTGGGCACACATGGCAGGCACGCACATGAACACAAACATGAGTGCACACACATACACACAGCACACACATACACACACACCCATCCACATGCACACACCCCACAATACACACTATACTCCCCCCCACAGAGTTCAGGTATTTGTGAGAAAAAAAAAACTATACTGTTGCAACACGAATAAAGGATAAACTATACGTACTTAAAGTAATTTAAAAGTTTACAGGGGACACAGAAGAAGGCAGTGCATCAAAGCATACGTTTATCAGAAATTATGTCTGTTCAATCTTTTCTTTAGTGCTGGGGCTTGAACCTGTGCTTTCTAGGCAAATTCTTTACGACTGAGATAAGTTTCACATTTTCAATTTCTACTTTTTGTTGAAGCTGAGCTTAACGGTGCACACCTGTAATCCAGGACATGGGAGGAGGAAGTGGGGGGGGATCAGGAGTTTCAGATCATCCGGCACAGTGAGTGTGCAGCCGATGTAGACTAGAGAGACATTCTTTCCCTGGCTCGTTCTACCATTGAGCTACACCTCTGGTGTACGCCTCTCTACCCACATTTCCACAGAGAGATTTATTAGCTGGGTGGGGTAGCACACACCTTTAATCCAGCACTCAGGAGGCAGAGACAGCCTGGTCTACCAGGTGACTTCCAGGACAGCCAGCGCTAACCAGAGTCCCTGTCTCTAAAAACTAAACCAGCCAGCCAGGTACAGTCTCGCAGGCTGGGAAAGGGACTCGGTTGGTACAGAATTTGCTTAACATGCCTGACGTCCCCATTCAGTCCCCAGCATGAAGTTTGCACATACCTGTCATCTCGTTAGAGGTAGAGACAAGAGGACTGAATAGATCTTCAAGGGCATTCCCAGCTAGACCAGCCTAGGCTACAGGAAACCCCGTCTCATGATACCCCACTAGTGACCTCTGGCCCCGCTAAGGAAAACACGATGGTGCGATAACTTCAGATCTCTTCTGTAGCTTGTCCCTTCCCCAGAGTGACCGTATTTAGTGTGAGGGAATGGCTGTGAGACAACCTCAAGGCCTTTCAGAGGGACAGCAGTCTGGTTCTGAGAGCCAGAGAGTTGATACACATTACTTGGGTAATTGGGGAAGTGGCCAGTTAGTGTCATTATAGACAGACTTGTTTTCCAAAGGGCAGTTTCTACTGGCCGGAGGCTGTCCGCACACAGAGCTTTGCTACACCCGAGGTGTTTGTGGAGTCCATGCCCCTCGCCTGGGTGTTCCCTTCTCAGCAGGTGCTCAGCAGGTGCCCAGCAGGTGCCCAGCAGGTGCTCAGCAGGTGCTCAGCAGGTGCCTATTGAGCTGGATGGCGAAAGGTTTCTCCGTGCAGTGCAACGTCTGGTACTTGGTGCTCGGGGTGTGGGCTCCAGCTGCAGGCCTCCCCTGCACACTCGCTGCACTTGGACGCCTCTCTCTGGAGTGAACCTTCTGGTGTTTGATAAGACAGTGGTTCTGGCTGAAGGCCTTGCCACACTGGTGGCATTTGTAGGGCTTCTCGCCGGTGTGGATGCGCTGATACACTATGAGGGATGAATGGCAGCTGAAGGCCTTCCCATAGTTGGAGCACAGGAATGGCTTCTCCCCCGTGTGCGTCTTCTGATGGAGGGTGAGGCCCGTGAGGCTGTGGAAGGCCTTGCCGCACTCCGCGCACTCGAATGGCTTGTCGCCGCTGTGGATCTTCTCGTGCACTGTGAGCTGTGAGTGAGAAGTGGCAGGTGAAGGCCTGGCCGCACCCGCACTTGTATGGCTTCTCGCCGGTGTGGATGCGGAGGTGGCGAGTGAGGTGCGTGCGCTGGTTGAAGGCCTTGCCACACTCTGCACGCATTCGGCCTCTCCCCGGTGTGCACCCTGCGGTGCATGCTGAGCAGAGAGCTGTAGCTGAAGGCCTTCTCGCAGGCGCCGCCGCACTTATAGGGCCTCTAGCCCGCGGGGATGCGGTGGTGCACGCCGAGAGATGAGTGGCAGCTGAAGGCCTTGCCACACTCACGGCAGGAAAGGGGCTTCTCGCCAGAGCGTCTGCGCTGGTGCTCCAGGAGGTCGGTGCTCCAGGGGAAGGCCTTGTTGCTTTCGTGCCAGCGCAAGTGCAGTGCCAGAGCTGAGCTCTGCAGGAACACCTTCCCACACTGGCTGCAGGCAAACCTGCTCTCCTGGGCATCCCGGCCCATCCAATGCTTTCTGTGCTCCACTGGGGATTGCCGGGCTCTTCTGACGGGAAGCGGGAAGTGTATACTTTGGTGGTTCTGGGCCAGTCCCTCTGCGGGCTGGGCGCCTCTGGTGCATCTGCCAGGTGAGTGTTCTTCTGTGGGAGTGCCCTGCTGGGAGGAGAGGACCTCTTCAGACGCCCTGTATCTGCTGTGACTTTCCTTTATGCGGTCCCCACTGGCAATAGGAGCTGGCTTCAACCTTGCTCCCTAACACCGCGTCATCCTGCAGCTCCCAGGTTCCGGTATCACCCAAGCTGGCTCCCATCTGACCTGGCCTCTTCAGCTGCTTCAGAACCAGCTTCTGAGCCCTGTTTTGTAAAGGTCCTTCTCCATCAACTCAGGCTCCGCCTTCCACCCTGTAAGAGATTAAAGTGGAATTTTCTGTGGGTAAGCCCTGGAACTCAGACTGGATTGCTGACCTAGAAATGCAGGTAAACCAGAAAATTAAGAACCAAAAAGCACGCGGGAGTCTGAAGGCACAAGAGCAGAGTGACAGAAGGAATTGCTCAAAGGGACTCTTTCAACCAAACACGCGTGGGCTTCAAATCAGTTCCTTGAGGGCTCATCTCAGGAGGCCTGGGGATCAGCAACTAATTCAATCATGGAAACAGGCACTGATAGACTGCACCAGCATAAACTCAAGTCTAAGGACACGGTCTGTGGAGCCTCGAGGGAAAAAGGCCTGCCACCCCGCCCTCTTTAGCATTCCCTCAGAACAGCTGGAATGCCTGGAACACATCCCCAGGGCAGCCTGCGTTGATGGATTTGCTACTCTGTGGGGTGCAAGTGGAAGAAGGTGGCCCCCACCTAGTTTCCCTTATCCACCACTGACTGCCACTTACTATCCTTTATCTAACTGCCCAGGAGCAATTAGGCCCTTCTCTCCTCGATCCGAAGGAGTTTAGTTTGAAATGTAACAGTGTTTCTCAAAAAGATACAAGAAGTAGGCTGGGCTTGATGGCACACGCCTTTAATCCCGCTACTCAGGAGGCAGAGGCAGGAGAATCTCTGTGAGTTTGAGGCCAACCTGGTCTCCAAAGGACAGCTGGGCCTCCAGGACAGCCAGGACTACACAGAGAAACTCTGTCTCAAAAACAAAACAAAATTTAAAAAAATTAATTTTGATAAAGAAGGCAGAAGAAACTGGGGCCAGACCTAGGGTCTCTGACTACCTAGGTACCTGCAGCTGTCTGGGGACTGGGGCTGTGAAGACAGAGATGGGGTTGAGACCTGACCTCCGTGCCCTCCTACCTGGGCACAGCAATCTTGCCCAAAACACATAACTTTGTTTTGATCATTTTTGGTCTCATTCTCACAGAAATGTCTTTCTCAAGCTTCCAAGGCCTAACATAGTCAATCCTCACTGTCTATTCAATTTAGCTGAAATGAACTCCTTCACCTCTTTGTTAAACAACTTTGTAAGAGAACTCAGTAAAAAAGATGTTTGACCGCAACTGACAAAGGTCTGATCTCCAAAATATATAAAGAACTTAAGAAACTAGACTGTAAAAGGCTAATCAACCCAATTATAAAATGGGGCACTGAGCTGAACAGAGATCTCTCAACAGAAGAAGTTCAAATGGCCAAAAGACACCTAAGGTCATGCTCAACTTCCTTAGCGATCAGGGAAATGCAAATCAAGACAACTTTAAGATACCATCTTACACCTGTCAGAATGGCTAAAATCAAAAACACCAATGATAGCCTATGCTGGAGAGGTTGTGGAGAAAGGGGTACACTTATCCATTGCTGGTGGGAATGCAAACTTGTACAACCACTCTGGAAAGCAGTGTGGCGGTTTCTCAGAAAATTTGGGATCAACCTACCCATGGACCCAGCAATACCACTCTTGGGAATATACCCAAGAGAGGCCTTATCATGCAACAAAAATATATGCTCTACTATGTTCATAGCAGCATTGTTTGTAATAGCCAGAACCTGGAAACAACCTAGATGCCCCTCAATTGAAGAATGGATGAAGAAAGTATGGAATATATACATATTAGAGTACTACTCAGCAGTAAAAAACAAGGACTTCTTGAAGTTTGCAGGCAAATGGATGGAAATAGAAAACACTATCCTGAGTGAGGTAAGCCAGACCCAAAAAGAGGAACATGGGATGTTCTCACTCATATTTGGTTTCTAGCCATAAATAAAGGACATTGAGCCTACAATTCGGGTTCTTAGAGAAGCTAAAGAAGAAGGAGAACCCAAAGAAAAACATATAGGCATCCTCCTGAATATTAACCTTCATCAGGCGATGAAAGGAGACAGAGACAGAGACCCACATTGGAGCACCGGACTGAAATCTCAAGGTCCAAATCAGGAGCAGAAGGAGAGCGAACATGAGCAAGGAACTCAGGACCGCGAGGGGTGCACCCACACACTGAGACAATGGAGATGCTCTATCGGGAACTCACCAAGGCCAGCTGACCTGGGTCTGAAAAAGCCTGGGTTAAAACCGGTCTCACTGAACATAGCGGACAATGAGGACTACTGAGACATCAAGAACAGTGGCAATGGGTCTTTGATCCTATTGCATGTAGTGGCTTTGTGGGAGCCTAGGCAGTTTGGATGCTCACCTTACGAGACCTGGACGGAGGAGGGTTTGCCTCGGACTTCCCACGGGACGGAGAGCCCTGATTGCTCTTTGGGCTGAAGAGGGAGGGGGAATGGATTGGGGGAGGGGGAGGGAAAGGGGAGGCGGAGGTGGGGAAGAGACTGAAATATTTAATAAATAAAGAAAGAAAGAAAGAAAAAAAAAAGAAAAAAAAAGATGTTTGAGTTTACACTATATTCCAGTAGTGGGGAGGCTGACGCAGGAGGATCACTTTGAGTTTGAGGCAAGCTTAAACCACATAGGGATTTCAAGGCCAGGGTGAGCACCCTCCACTTTTAAAAAAAAAAAATAAGAAAAGTTATGTCAGCCTCCTATGGAGGATCTGCCCTTGACTCTCCTCTGCCAAAGAGATTTCAGTGACGTGGCGTTGCCCTGCCCCTTCCCAGTGCTGCCTTGCCTCTCTCCCCTTCTGCCCACCACCTGTGTCATCACCAAGCAAGGCCCTGACTTCTATTCCTCATGTGTCACTCACAGACACCCTTTGTCAGAAGGCAGCGCTGTCTTCCCTGGCGCACTGAATTCTCTGACACACAGCTGGTACTCAAAAGGTGACAGAGAGAGAACCCTGGGAGGCTGGGAGGGGAACCGGACGGTGCAGGCAGGGTCAAAGCAGTCGGGCCAAGGAGAGAAAGGCTATGTCAGGGAGAGCTACTCGAGGAGGGGAAAAGGGACACGGAGAAGCCTGTGGCCCTTTTCCTGCGGCACTTGCTCACCTGGACAAACCTCTCTTGGGATTTTCCGGAGCTCTTCCCAGGGTTCCTCACCTCGCTCCAGATGGGAGATCACTTCTGGTTTGTGGGGTGGAGGCTCTGCTCCTGGAGGAGACAGCAGGGTTTGATGTGCTATGGCTCTACCTAGAAGCCTCGAAGGACAAAGCGCACTGTAAGGGGGCGCCACCACCAGGACACGAGACCCGTGGGCCCCAAATCACTGAAGCGTGGCAGATGCGGACTCCGCCACAGCACGCACTTTCAGGTCCATACACGGCATCCTGCTTGGTCACCTGATAAAGCTCCGGGGCGGAGAGGCTCTAAAGCTCCTAGCTCCCACCTTACCTTTTCATCAGGCTTCTCTCTCTTACATGGCCCAGCTCTGGGACAGTCACAGCTCAAAGCCAGTGTGGCTTTACGGCTCCTTCTGGCATGGCTGACCCTGGACCGCCAGCACTAATCCTGAAGGACTCTTCCCTAACACGGCGTGGGAAGAAAGCTGACAGCAGACATCCAGCTTTAAAGGCGCCATCTTACCGAGGGCAAGGAGGTTCTGGTAGTTCTCCAGCCTCGCTTCCCGATACAGAGCCCTTTGAAGAGCGTCCAGCTGGCCCCACTCCTCCTGGTTGAAGTCCACAGTCACATCCTTGAAAGTCACCGGTTCCTGAAATGACACATACATTCTCATTCACCGAGGACAGGAGTCCACTCTTCCAAGAAAGCCTAGGATTAGGAACCTTGTAGGGCCCTAGGTGAGCAGTAACTGAGCTCAGAAGCAGGAAGCCTTGCGAAGGCTGAGGGGCGGGGCAGAGACCTGACCACACTGCCTTTGGGCTTTGGAGGTGAGACTGGATGGACATTGTGCACCCACCGGCCCTGCCACCTGCTCCTAGTTTTTGTACATTCTTAGGTGGAGTGTTTTACTTTCTAGGGCCAAATGTTACAAACTTAAAAACTTGAAAGTCGGAGATCTGGAGAGATGACTCAGTCCTGAAGAGCACTGACTGCTCTTTCAGAAGATATGAATTCAGTTCTCAGCACCCATGTTGGGTGGCTCACAACTGCCTGTAACTCCAGTTCCAAGGAATCAGAGGGTCTCTCTGACCTCCATGAGCATCTCCCCAATACACATAAATAAAAATAAATCTTTTTTCTAAAGATAAATCTAAAGATTCATTCATTTATTCATTATGCATACAGTATTCTGCCTGCAGGCCAGAAGAGGGCGCCAGACCTCATTACAGATGGTTGTGAGCCACCATGCAGTTGCTGGGAATTGAACTCAGGACTTCTGGAAGAGCTGCCAGAGCTCTTAACCTCTGAGCCATCTTGCTAGCGCCCAAATAAATCCCTTTTTAAAAAATACCTTGGATATCTGGGTGTGGTGGCACATGCCTTTGATCACAGCACTTTTTTGAGTTCTAAGTCAGACTGGTCTACAAAGTGAGGTCCAGGACAGTCAAGGCTGTTACACAGGGAAACCCTGTCTTGTAAAACCAAACTAAACCAAACAAAACCTTGAATATTTGGTACCAAGAATACAGCAACTTTATTGGAAATTTATCACTGCAACAAAATCCAACTCCAGGCTGCTAATGATTATTTCTAAGAAAGGCAACGATGTATCAGAAAGTCTGTGGCCCCAGGCACCTGGGCCCAGCCTGTCATCTACTCCTTTCGGCCTCATAAATCCCTGCCAGGGCTCCCGCCACAACATCATCCCCAACTTTCATCCTTCAGAGGAACAAATTGATGCCACATATTTTTACTACTCCCAGATGAATCCCAGAAATAGTTAAGGAATTCCAAAAGGGGCAGCATTCACCAATGTAATTTGCAATGTCCGATATTAAATCAAGGAGAGAGAGAGAGAGAGAGAGAGAGAGAGAGAGAGAGAGAAGCCGGGCGGTGGTGGCGCACGCCTTTAATCCCAGCACTCGGGAGGCAGAGGCAGGCGGATCTCTGTGAGTTCGAGACCAGCCTGGTCTACAAGAGCTAGTTCCAGGACAGGC
>NW_026068092.1:1111432-1263287 GCF_014885135.2 Alexandromys fortis | reverse complement strand
AAAAAAAAAAAAAAAAAAAAAAAAAAAAAAAAAGAAGAAGAAAAAGAGAGAGAGAGAGAGGAAAATCCCAGTTGCTGAGGGAACTATATATTTGAATATAGAAACAAAAGTGACACATGGTATAGAGAGAGCAATAGCAAGGCTATAAATAAAACCCCAAGCCACACTGCCAATAACATTCCAGGAAAATGGTCCAGAAACTCTAGCTAAAAAGTAGACCTGGAGCCACAGAGACAGCTAAGCTAGTAAAATGCTGCTACATGGACGTGAAGGCCTGAACCCACATAACGGAGCCGAGAGTGTGGTGTGTGCTTATTCCAGCACCAGACACTGGGTGCCTGGGGCTTGCTGACCAGTGAGGCTATCCTTCTTCCTGAGCTCCAGGGATCTTCTGTATCAAAACACAAGGTGAACAGCTCCTGAGGAATGTCACCCAAGGTTGTCCTCTGGCCTCCATGTGCAGTCCAGGCAGACTGGATAACTTGGATCACGGGTGAGAAAGTATCAAAGGTAAAAGCCCTCAAGAGGGAGGGCACAGCCTACAGGGTAGCACATGCCTATGATCCAAGCTGCTTTGGAGGATGAGGCAGCAAGACTGGATCAACCTGGGCAACTAAAATGAGGCCCCAGGCTAAACCGTTAGTGCAGTATATAAGTTTTCACGTGTGTGCACTTGGGGGAAGGCTTATTATGATTGGAGGATGCATCATTCCAAGATGTGACAAATTGATATTTCATCACTAAGACATCTGTACAAGTGGACTACCACAATGGGGTAGCCTCTCTCTGTCTCTCTCTTTCTCTCTCTCTCTCTACATACACACAGAACATATGTAGACATTTCTTAGATAAACCACTTGAAGGTAAGCTGTGACATTATAAATTTCACCCCTACCGTCTTCATCTTTTATCTCTTTATATAATCACAGAAATAGTATCACACTAAAGAAATTTAATATTGGTACTATACTATTAATCTATAACTCATTTTCAATTTTTGTCTCAATTTTCCTAGATTGCCTTTTCTCATTTGTTTTGGGTCTGTGCTCCAGTTGAGGATCAGATGCTGTACTTGGTTGTTGCATCTTGAGTGTATCCATCCATGCAAGCTTAGAACGTTCTAATACATCTCAGAAAGCTAGCTACATCTCACAACATGCAACATGTGGGATTAATTTATTAGTGAAAAGCTAGGTCTTTTTTTTTTAAGTCTTTTCGAGACAGGGGTTTCTCTGTGTAGCCCTGGCAGTCCCGGAACTCATTCTGTAGACCAGGCTGGCCTCAAACTCGGAGATCTGTCTGCCTCTGCTGCCTAAGTGTGAGGATTCAAGGCGTCACCACCACTGCCTGGCCCTGATGCCCGTTTAAATAAAAATAAACATTTATTTTATGTGCATGAGTGTGTTGCCTGTATATGTCTGTACAATGTGCATGACTAGTGTCTGAGGCCAGAAGAGAGCACCGAATTCCCTGGAATTGGAATTGGAGGTGGTGCGAGCCACCATGTTGGTGCTGGGGATCAAACTTGGGTTCTTTACAAAAGCAGTAAGTGCCCTTAACCACTGGACCACCTCTCCAGCCGCTCCTGCTGTCACTCCTATTGAGGGCTCCCATATAGCCTTGCCTGTAAACTCCCCGAAATGTTCCTCCACGGCTCTCTAGTCCTGGCCTGCAGGTGAAGTTAAGCAACATGACCTTGGAAGAAAACTGCTGCCAGCAGTTTCTGGGGCTGAGCGACCTACTAGACTGAGTCTGGCTAGTAGGGATCCTGGTATCATCTGGATTCTAATTTTATTTATTTATTTATTAAAGATTTCTGCCTCCTCCCCTCCACTGCCTCCCATATCCCTCCCCCTCCCCCAATCAAGTCCCCTGCTATCCAGAGCCCCTTAAAAACTGCAAAGCAGGTGCCCAATCGCCGGTCTGTGGCTGACTGCACATCCAGGGTTGGGCAAGAAATGTGGCTATCTTCTTTGTAAATGAAGAAAAGACTCATTTCAGATCTGGCTTCCAGGGGTCCCCAGTCTGACTTATCCTGAGGAGTCTCTTTGGGAGAAAGAGCAGAGTCCTGAGTTGGGGATGGAGGAATGAGTCAAGAAATGAATCAAGTTTAACCACACCCACCAGGCTCACAGCTGTGCTAAAGCCCACGCTTCCTTGACATAATTAGAAGTCGGAGAAGACAGGGCAGATATAGTGTGGGGAAGGGCCTCACATCTGACACAATCTAATATTGTCTCAGGGATCAACATTGGTTCTCAGTGTCCCAAACACTTCAGCTAAGGAGGAAAAACATGGCCATTCCGTTCCTCCCATCAGCATGTTTGATTGAGACAAGCAAGCTCAACAGACAAGCAGGCCAAAAGTGATGTTGCTTCAGGTAATCTGGCCTGACCTCTCTGGGAGTTATCCTCCTTAGGTGAAAATCCACCACTCTTTGAGACTGAGCGAAGGTGTACCTGTCTGCTCTGGTTCCAGGACCAAGGTCTCCATGGCGACCCTCTGAGCATTGCCTGAAGAAGGACTGAGCAGCTCCATAGCCACCTGATCAGGTCCTGCAGTCAGGATCCAGGGACAGCAGCCTGCAGAGCAACCTCTCGGTGACCCGTCTCCCAGGAGCTCAGGTCCAGCTGGCTCGAGTCTCCCCCACATTAGCCCACCGACACACAGGCAGGGTCCACTCTCGCCCTGTGGCTGTCACACACTCGTCCTGACTCCCATCTCACTCTTCTTGGGGACAGGGTTAGGACTCTGGCACTCGGGGCCAGCGGGAGCGTAGCACAGCTGACGGACAAACTCCGGGACACACGTAAAGACTGGCCAATGAATGCTCAGATGGCCCTAGAGCCAGAGAATCTGAACCCCACACAAAGACAGATCGCGGCCACAAAGAGCAGCTTGACTAGCGCCTTGGGGAAATGCGCCCGCGCAGAGTGAACGTGGACTACGTTTCCCAGTCATGCACAGGTATCAACTCCATTCTCGGGAAACCCGGGGCCCTCAAATATATGACCTTCTCCCTCCCTCCTCCCCAAGAAGATATCAGAACTTCTGACTGACTTGTGAGTAACATAGACTTCTGGGACATGTGATTGCCGTGTCAGCGCTGCACCCCAGGCAAGTTTCGCTCCTTGCCCAGGAAGATTTAGTGTGAGAGCGTGTGGGGTCAGCTATTGGGTTGGGATTAGGGCTAGGGCTTGGGTTATAGTTGGGGATCAAGTTTTTTTTTTTTTTAAAGACCTTTAAGCCGGGCGGTGGTGGCACACGCCTTTAATTTCAGCACTCGGGAGGCAGAGGCAGGCGGATCTCTGGGAGTTCGAGGCCAGCCTGGTCTACAAGAGCTAATTCCGGGACAGGCACCAAAGCTACAGAGAAACCCTGTCTCGAAAAACCAAAATAAATAAATAAATAAAAATAAAAAAGACCCTTATATTCCAGTTTAGTAAACAAACCATTTTAAATGGTAATCACATTTCTCTAAATACTATTTGTATGTTTTCCCATTGGCCAATGCCTTTACTTGCTAGATAACCACTGCCTTAACAGTAGGAAAAACGTATTCTCTCTGAAGGACGCTACTGAATATATAATAACCATAAAACTTACATTAACTTCAAATGCGTAAATCTGTTTTCAAAATTGTGTCTATTATTAAAAGATTTCATCGTAGCCTGGTGGTGGTGGCTCATGCCTTTAATCCCAGCACTTGGGAGGCAGAGGCAGGTGGATCCCTGTGAGTTCGAGGCCAGCCTGGTCTACAGAGTGAGTTTCAGGACAACCAAGGCTACACTGAGAAACCCTGTCTCAAAAATCCAGGGAAAAAAATTAAAAATAAAGAAAAAATATTCTGTTTATTATCTGCAGTCTTTTATATCGGTGATTACATAGATAATAGGCAAACATAAATTGTCAGAATTAACTATAGCCTCTTGTTTTTTTTTTCTTTTTTGGAGGGGTGGGAATGGGGGTGAGGGTTAGATATAGGGTTTCTTTGGGTAGCCCTGGCAATTCTGGAACCCTATCTGTAGATCAGGCTGACCTTGAACTCATAGAGTTCCACCTTCTTCAGGCTCCTGAGTGCTGCGATCAAAGGCGTGTACCACCACTGCCTGGCAGCTTTTGTCTTTCTTAACCTCAGACACTCCCATTAATTCTTCTAAATCTAAGATCAATTTTTTTTAAAATATTCTTTATCTTTTATAAAATATGCTCTCAGTGTCCTGTATAAAATTCAGACAGCAAGCATGGCTTGATGATGCTTTAACCCCAGCCCTCGGGAGGCAGAGGCAGGCGGGTCTCCGTGAGTTCAAGGACAGTCTGGTTTACAGAGAGAGGAGCAAGCCAGTGAAGGTTACACAGTGAAATCCTGTCCCTAGGAAATTATACCAACAATATTAGCTATCTCTGCTATAGGGAGACATATGAAACTATAATATACTTTAAAATATGATAAATAAAATTCAAAATTGGTTGCAGAGTCTTTCCTTAGCTTCCAGAAGATAAAGAAAGCCAGGTGATCTTGTTAGCTGGGAAGCAGCACTGTAGCCAAGACTCCTTTCAGGCTGGAGGAAAAAGGACCATTCATTTCTTTCTTTTAAAATTTTATTTGTTTATTTAGTTTTTCAAGTCTGTGTTTTCTGTTTTGGAATTCTTTCTGTAGGCCAGGCTGTCCTTGAACTTAGAAATTCGCTTGTTTCTGCCTCCAAAATCCTGGGATTAGAGGCATGCACCCCTACTTCTGGCCCTAAATTTTAATTTTTTTGCACATTGTAACGAACAACTTTAATGAACTAAAAGCAATAATCCATCTGCTTGGATGGAAGTATGCATGGCTACAGAAAACACCGCACTTGACAGTGGTGACATGGTTCTGACCTCGCCTCCTTCATCCGTCTTCCAGCACAGCTGACTTAGAGAAAGGCCTGCACCCTGGGTGATCTGCTTCGGCGGCCAGTTGAACATATTGTCTTACTTTTGAGAGGTGCCCGAGTAAAGCCACATGTGCAAAGTTCTCAAGCACTGCATCCTCGTACACGGCCTTCTGATCAAGTGTCAAGCTGGCCAGTTCCTGCTCTGTGAAGTCCACAGCCTCGTCTTCAAAAGTCTTCGGCTCTGGTTGTACAGAGATATTTTCCATCATAAATTCTTTTAGGCCTGTGGTTAATACAGGCTCAAAAATTTCAGGACGGAGGTTCCGGGCCACCACCTTTGCGGAATGTGGACGACACCACACGGACTGCTACTTTAAGTTCTAAAAAGATTTATTTCTTGAAAATGTATGTGTATGGATGTTTTGCCTGAATATATGTCTGTGAGCTATGTGTGTGCAGTGCCTGTGGAGGCCAGAAAAGGGCGTCAGATATCTAGAACTGGAGTTGTGAGCCGCTGTGTGGGTGCTGGGAATTGAACCAGTATCCTCTGGAAGAGCTACAGGTCCTTTTGTTTTTGTTTTTGTGTTTTTCTTTTTTCTTTTTGCCCCAATGGAATTTTATTTTATTTTATTTTGTGTGTTTTTCTTTTGTTTTGTTTGTTTTTTGCTTTTCAAGCCAGGGTTCCTCTGTGTAGTCCTGGCTGTTGTTGAACTCACTCTGTAGACCAAGCTGTCCTTGAACTCCCAGAGATCCTCCTGCCTCTGCCTCCTGGAATCAAAGGTGTATGCCACCACTGCCCTATGCAACAAGTCTCTTAACAGCTGAGCCTTCTCTCCAGCACTTCTTTTTCATTTCTGTTTTTTTTGTTTGTTTGTTTTTTTCAAGACAGGGTTTCTCTGTGGTTTTGGAGCCTGTCCTGGAACTAGCTCTTGCAGACCAGGCTAGTCTCGAACTCACAGAGATCCGCCTGCCTCTGCCTCCCGAGTGCTGGGATTAAAGGCGTGTGCCACCACTGCCCGGCTACTTTTTTTTGTTTGTTTGTTTGTTTTAAGCCTTTATATATATGAATATATGTATATATATATGAATATGCACACATATTTGTAAATGCCTGCACATTTGTAAATGCACTGTGTGCATATCTGGTGCCTGTGGCCAGAAGAGGGTGCCAGATCCCTTAGAATTGGAATTAGGTAAGGTCTTGAAGCCCCATGTGGGATTTGGGAACCAATCGTGTGTAGAGGTCTCAGCCCTGAAGGGGGGCTTTCCCAATGGAAGTGTTGCAGCTCTGCTCCAGTGTGGGGGTAAAGGTCTCCTCAAAGTATTACATCTCTAAAGGGAAAGAGAGCCTGGTAGCCAGGAGCCAAGGAATACCACAAAGTCACACCTCACGCAAGAACCCAGGAGGGTGGCCGCCTCTGCTCTGGAGAAAAGCAGCAGAGAACTGAGCAAAAAATAGGGTTTCTATAGTGTTACTTGGTGGAAGAACTTTCCAGGGTGGAGATTTTCAGAGTGGGTGTTTGGTTGGATGTCACCCCAGCCCCTGGCATAAATATATCCAAAAAGTCTGGAATGTTTGAGTGGAAGGTTCTATTCCAAACCCTTGGAGTTTCCTCAGTCCACACTCCACCTCCAAGAAAGCTCGCCAAATGATGACCCCTCCCTAGAGATGTCCAAGACCACTCTCATAGTGTATTTAAATCATACCCCCCAGAGAACAAATACTTGGTTTTCCAGTCTTCCTTCCCTGTCTCCTTTCTTGAGGGCTGGAAGGCACCTGGAAGCGTTGGTATCCATTAAATCTGGGCCTTTTCTAACTTGGTTTGATTTGGTCTGTTTTGGATTATTGCCTCAGTGTAGAGGTTTATTGGGGCACCAAAAACTTTCATTGGGGATTGGTAAGATTTCAAAACCTGAGTTTGGGGCAAGTTCAAGGTACAGATAATAGGATTTCAAGCTCAGGGATTGTTGAGTTATCCAATCCAGAGTTTGACTGCCAGCATCTGGAGGGACTGGGTCCAGCCATATGGCAGAGGGTCCTGTGGGTGGAGCCTGGTGGTTGGAGGTCCTCAGGGGTGGGCTTGGCATTGAGGGGCTTATCCCTGGGTTTTCTGCAAGAGCAGTAAGTGCTCTTGTAACCTAAAGGGTCCTAGATCTTAGCTCTAACACGGTGTTTGTCTTAGTTTGGGTTTTTATTGCAGTGAAGAGACACCATGACCATGGAAACTTGTTAATAAAGAAGCTGCCTCGGCCTATGACAGGGCAGAATAAAGCAAGGCAGGGAATCCGAACAGAAATATATATAGAGAGAGTAGGTGGAGTCAAGGAGACACCAGTAACTGCTGAAGGAGACAGACACTGGAATCTTACCAGAAGGCCACAGCCTCTGTGGCGACACACAAAACATGGATAATAGAAATTGGTTAATTTAAGGCGCCAGATCTCATTACAGATGGTTATGAGCCACCATATGGTTGCCACCACACCAAAATTTTACCATTTATTAGAAAGAGAAGCAAATTTAATACTAATGAGATGGATACGCTTGCAATGGAAGATGCTCAGCATGCAGAGTCCAACCTCCAGATCCCACAAGGTGGCAGAAGAGAACCAACTCCTGAAGGGTTCTTCTCTGACCTCCACAAAGCATCCTCCCGTACTTACACATACACACACATACACACATGCACACACATACACGCACACATGCACCACACCCCTACATCCACACTCACATACGCTTACACACATACACTTAGACACCTACATACACACACATAAACACACCTACACACAGAATAAGCAGATATTTTAATTTTTTATCATTTTTTATGGCATGGGTATTTTGCCTACATGTATATCTGTGCACCCCGTGTGTGCCTAGTGTCCAAAGAGTCCAGAAGATGATATTAGATCCCCTAGAACTGAAGTTACAAACACATGGGGAGAGGCTGTGTGGGCGCTGGAAGTGAACCTGGTTCTGGAAGAGCAGCCAGGCTTTTAACTACATATAGTCATCTTTCAGCTCCATAAAGAAGAATTAAGAGGAAATCTGGCTGGCTAGTTAATCCTCTGTGGAGTGGGGAGCATCTTCAGTGTAGCTGAGTGATACTGTGATTGGTCAGTGCTCAGTGCTGAGAATGCCCTTTTGCATAACAGTATCCTGCAAAGGAGCAGATGAGTGTTCAGGATCATGTCAGAAATTGCTGGAAATTCTGTCCTAATCCCCAGACAAAATTTAACAGCTGAGAGTTCTACATCTGGATCCACAGGCAGCAGGAAAAGACAGTGAGCCGTTGGCCTGGCTTGAGCTTCTGAAACCTCAAACCCTATCAAAAACTTCCTCCAACAAGGCCACACCTCCTAATAGTGCTAATAGTGGCTCTTTGGGGGCCATTTTCTTTTCTTTTTTTTTTTTTTTAAAGATTTTATTTATTACATATACAATACAGTGTTCTGCCGCCATGTATGCCTGCAGGCCAGAAGAGGGCACCAGATCTCATTTTAGATGGTTGTGAGCCACCATCTGGTTGCTGGGATTTGAACTCAGGACCCCTGGAAGAACAGTCAGTGTCCTTAACCTCTGAGCCATCTCTCCAGCCCCTGGGGGCCATTTTCTTTCAAACCACCACATTCCATTCCCTGGCCCCCAAAGGCTTGTAGCCATATCATTATGTAAAAAGGCGTTCAGTCCAACTAAAAAAGTTCTCATAGTCTCTAACAGTCTCAAATTTGTTTCAAAGTCCAAATTCATAAGTCTTTTCTGAGACTCATGGCAATCTCTTAACTGTAATCATCTATAAAATTACAATCAAAAAGCAGATCACATACTCATAACATATAATAGCACAGGATATACATTACCATTTCCAAAATATGGGAAAGGGAGGATAGTGAGGAAACACTGGGCAAACTCCACACTCTGCGTCTCCATGGCTGATGTCTTCAGATCTCCAGCTGCTTTCAGCTTTGTTGACTGCAGCACCTTCCCTCTCTTGGGCTGTTTTCTTTTTTTTTTTTTTAATATTTATTTATTTATTATGTATACAATAGTCTGTCTGCGTGTATGCCTGCAGGCCAGAAGAGGGCACCAGACCTCATTACAGATGGTTGTGAGCCACCATGTGGTTGCTGGGAATTGAACTCAGGACGTTTGGAAGAGCAGGCAATGCTCTTAACCACTGAGCCATCTCTCCAGCCCCTCTTGGGCTGTTTTCATTCCCTGTTAGCAGCTTTCCCTGGCAGGTGTCCCATGACTCTGCCACCTCCAACATCTTGGTATCCCCAAGGCAAATCAGGCTTTAACTTTACAGCTTCATACAATGGCCTCTCTGGGCATCCATTCAGGGACACCCCTGACACATGCCTGGCCTCAGCAACTTTCCTTAGGTGTGGGAGCAAATTCCATGGCCCCTTTCTTCTGTCTTTGACTCTAAGACCAGAACCACATGGCCGAAGCTGCCAAGTTCTGCTGCTTGCTGGAACAGAAACATGTAGGTGGAGTGTCTCTGTGTTTCAGCAGCCACTCCCAAATAACCACTCACAGGCTTACTATTAATTATAAAAGCTTGGTTGATAATTCAGGCTGGTTACTAGTTCTTTCATTTTAAATTAAGCCATATTTCTTATCATCTACTCTTTGCCATGTGACAGTGCCTGCTTTCTACATGGCAAGTTCATCTTGTTTCTCTCTGCATCTGCTCGAGACTCCTCAGACTCCACCCTTCTTCTTCCCAGAATTCTCTTCTAGCTAGGCCAGTCAGCTTCTTTATTAAACCAATCACTGCAACAGATATTCACACAGTCACCACTCCCTTTATTCCATTTCTTACGCTGTTTATCTCCTTGAATACAGGACTTAGCTTCACTCCAATATCTGGTGTTCCTCTTCACTTTAAATTTTACATTTTGTAATTTACCCTGCTCAGCCTGCTCCTCTTCATTTTAAATCTTCATTAGAATTATAATAAACTAATAAACACATGACAGAGTCTATGCTCTACTGTTTTGAGATTTCCTCTGCCAACGGAATTAATCCAAAATCCTTCCCTTTATACTCAGGTACACTCTTTGTACAAGGGCAAAAGGCAGCCACTCTCTTCATCAAAATATCACAAGAATGATCTCTAGGCCACGTATTAATATTCTTCTCCTCTGAAACCTCTTGAGTCAGTCTCTCCACTCACAGTTCAAATAATTCTCAGCACCACTGTCTTCCATGCTTCTACTAATATGCCCCAGTGAGCAGTGCTTAAAGCATTCCATTACTTTCCTAACTCAAAGCACTGAAGCCCACATTACTCCAAACAAAAGCATAGTCAGGCCTGTCACAACAATACCCCAGTCCCTGGTACCAACTTCTGTCTTAGCTAGGGTTTCTATTGCTGTGAGAGACACCATGACAATGGCAACTCTTATAAAGGAAAAACATTTAACTGGGGTATCTTACATTTTCAGGTTCAGTCCATTGTCATCATAGTGGGGAACATGAGGGCATGGAGGTAGATGTAGTGCTGGTTACATTTTGACATGTAGGCAGCAGAAAATGTACTGTAACACTGTGAGTAGCTTGAGCATAGGAGACCACAAAGCTTATGCCCATAGTGACACATTTCCTCCAACAAGGCCACACCTACTCCAACAAAGCCACACCTCCTAATAGTATGACTCCCTTTGGGGGCCATTTTCTCTCAAACTACCCCACCATTAATCCATAATCTTTTTTTTTTTTTTTTTTTTTGGTTTTTTGAGACAGGGTTTCTCTGTGGTTTTGGAGCCTGTCCTAGAACTAGCTCTTGTAGACCAGGCTGGTCTCGAACTCACAGAGATCCACCTGCCTCTGCCTCCCAGGTGCTGGGATTAAAGGCGTGCGCCACCACTGCCTGGCCAATCCATAATTCTTTAACTTAACCTCAGACAGACTTTTTCAGACAAGGTCAGAAGGTAGCTACATTCTTAGCCAAAAGATCATAATAATAGTCTCTAGACTACATACTAAAATTCTTCTCCTCTGAAACCTCTTGAGCCAGACCCTCACAGTTCAAATCACCCTCAGCACCACTATCTTACATGTTTCTACTAGGATGACCCATTGAGCCCCACTTAAAGAGTTCAACTGATTTTTTTAATTCAAAGCAAGTCCACATTTCTCTAAATGAAAGCATGCCAAGGTCTATTTATCACAGCAATACCCCACTCCTGGTACCAACTCTGTCATGGCCAGGTCATCTATTGCAGCAATACCCCACTCCTGGTACCAACTCTGCCATGGCCAGGTCATCTATCGCAGCAATACCCCACTCCTGGTACCAACTCTGTCCTAGTTAGGATTTTATTGTTATGAAGAGACACCATGATCATGGCAACTCTAGAACGGAAAACATTTAATTAAGACTGACTTATAGTTCAGAGTTTTAGTTTAATTTAATTTAAAATGAAAGGACCTGAGTTGTCACAGGACACAGCAAGGCCAAGTTCTCAGCATAAAGGAGATTTGTTTGCCCCAGAGGGACAAAGACCGAGGATAGGAGACAGGGGAGAGGGAGGAGGGATGCTTACCTCTGAGGGACAAAGAACGGCCTCTGGATAGAGGAGACAGAGGCAGCACACGGGCAAATGGCAGTTAATAAGGAAAAAGGGAAACCATGTTAGGATGAGGTGTTTAATTTTAACTGGGCATGTTAATTAGGTGAATCAAAGGGAGCTTCTGATAGCTGGACCTTGGTAGTCAGCCTCAGGAGGAGGACGTGGCCAAATAAGGGAACAGAGCTTTGTGGTTAGCTTTAGGAATGTAATCTAATGGTTTTTACCAAAGGGGAGAAGAGTAAAAGGCAAAACCTGTTGGCACCATGTGTGCCGTGCTCGAGCCTGCTAGAGTCCTTCAAAAGCTACATCCATAGATGCATAAACTTTCTATGTAAGGACTAAAGTGTAGCTCAATGGCAGCAAGAACAGCACTGCACAAAACTTAACCCAAAGAGGAATGATGGGTGCACACAGCAAGCCACAGAAGACCACAATATAGCATAATACTCTGTTCAAATCAGGGACAGGCAAGCCAAGGCACATGCTACTAAGAGATGTATACACAGGGGTCTCTGGGTGATGGAGGAAGAGCCGGGGTCACCCTGCTCCAATAGTTGGTTTGCAGGTTCCTTATGTAATAAGGTTAGCCTCAGCAGATAGCAGGTAGTGTTCTGTGTGCTTTTGCATTTACAGTAAACTCATAGCAAAAAAATAATTAACTAACTTCAAGCTTTCTCATTTGGAGACAGAAGTTGGGAAAGAAAGCCCTTGATATGGGTTGGGGTGGAGGAGTATGGGCTGAAAATGCCCGACAGGAACTGGTTCAGGTCCCAGGAGAAGTCTGTTGGGTGGTTGTAGGAGCCCGCTCCTATAAGGTCACCTAGGGTTCCTGAATAGGGGATCCACAAGGCCAAAGAAAAGTCAGAAGAAACAGAAGACAGGATAGAATCGGGAGGTCTCTCTGGTCATGCAGAAGCAGCCAGACAGCCCAGAGTTTATTTCAGGACTTGCTTATATACAAAAACAGAACAAAACACAACACAGATGGTCAGTCAGTATCTAACCACAAGACCATTGCTGTCCTTGAGTGAGCAGCCTCCTCTCCAACATGTGCTTGCTGCTCTGTTCGGAAGCAGCCTTCCTTTGTATCTTGATGTTCCTCAGGTTTGTGTCAGCAGTATACGCTCTACTAGATAGAGTGTTCTTTTCTCATGGGCTAAGTCAGAAGTCATCACAGCCCTCAAGGTTATAGGAAAAAGCAGAGCAGGCAAGCTTGAACTCAAATGACTTCTTTAAGTCAGAAATGACTCCAGATGGAAACTGAGTCACACATGGTCTCCCAAATTCCCCCCTTTTAAATTATATTTTAAGGACCTCTCAGAGCTCCTCAGAAGACTGCATCTGCCTTGGGGGTTCCTTACTGCATGCTAGTCTCACCTGTCATGGGAAAATGGACCTCAGAGTTCCATCTCCTGTCTTAGGTTGAAAAGAGGCAAAGGAAACTCACCCAACTCTGACTGTTAAGTCTCTGGTGTCAAGTTTTTAGGGAAGTGTTCGGAGTTTTACTCCGTGAAGTTCTGAGCCCACTTTTCATAGGGAGTTTATAATCAGCTTGAAAACTGCAGGTAAGCAGATTATGCCCCAAAGAACACAAGCTCCAACAACTGCAGTACCACTAAGAAGTAAAGTAAATCCTGACCATGATGGAGCAGTCTTTTAGAATTGTTTCAGGATATCTTTAACTGCTTTTGATGCATCAAAATCCATTTTAGCAATTTTAATTCCAAAATCTTTTGATGTAATATAGCCAAATTTAAAGATTCATTAGAATCATGCCAGATTCCCCCACAATGTGCTTTAACTCTTTCCTACTCAATAACACTTTAGTTATACACAAAAGCTGTAACAAATCCATTTATAGTTAGCATGACACTTTAACTGGACTCTGGATTTTAAGCTTTGGAGCCTATCCCCGAAAGATTGTACCACATCATACAAGGTGTTCAATTTATGTCCCATTTTTACATCGATGTCTTCTTGTGTCTCCAGTGTCATAGAAACAGTCATAGACAAAATATTCCAGTATTTTGAATAGACTGAGACAAAGCCACTGAAGCAACCACAGTAGTAGTCAGAATAACATCAGGAGCAGAAATTCCTGCTACAACCATATCCAATAGCACGTTTCTGTCTACCTAAAGCTTTCTTCATTTCTTCAATTACTTGTGCCTCTTTGTCATCAAAGCAACATTACAAAAGAAGGTTATTTTAACACCAATACACGGGTATGATCATCCACCTGAGAAATACAATTAGTCAAAATACAATCAGGGCATGATACCTTAAACATAATACCATTTATGGAGATTTTTATCTCTCCCACCAAAACAACATAAGGCATTTTGATACAAGCTAAGACAGTTCCTTTCAGGGGGCAAATGGGTTTTGAAGAACTGGATTGTCCCGCCACTGTTCCCATGGCAGCAGCAAGTTTCCAAATATAAGTTTGTAGAAATTTTGTACTGGAATACCAAATTCCAGCTGGCAGTCCTTGATCCCAAGATCATGCTGTAGACAAAGGATAAGAGTCGCTATAGTCTCTTGACTTGATTTCCAGTCAAGAATGTACTGTGGCCCGGCGGTGGTGGCGCACGCCTTTAATCCCAGCACTCGGGAGGCAGAGGCAGGCAGATCTCTGTGAGTTTGAGGCCAGCCTGGTCTACAACAGCTAGTTCCAGGACAGGCTCCAAAGCTACAGAGAAACCCTGTCTCAAAAAAACAAAAAACAAACAAACAAAAACAAACAAACAAATGCACTGTGACGCCCCTCCTGTAATGCTGTGCTTTAGTGGGATAATACCAGTGCATTGTGTTCACCACAGAGTTTTATTAGACTCTGGCAGTTTCCTTGTGCATGGAGGAAATCTTTGAAGGGGTGAAGTATCATTTACCCAATTACCTTGAGGAAGCGATCATTTTGTACAATAAGTACATGTTTATCATGTCTCATAATTAATTTTGGAAACACTCCAAGACATCCCTCCAAGGCAATATTCTTTGCTAAACATACAAGAATTGTTTTTACCATATCCAACATGAGAAAATTTTCAGGCAATCAGGAACTCTTGTATGGCAGGTTGATCTAAAAGATGCATGTCATTGACTGTGACTACAATTTCCTTTCCTTCCCAAACAGCAGGATGTAGAATAGATGGATCAGGAACATAGGTCCAATCGGTCTCATTTTGCCTTTTTTTTAAAATTATTATCAGGAATATCAGAATCAGCATCTTTTTGTGTTATACACCATACCAATTGAACTTTAATTTTATCCTGTTAAAAAATACAAAGATGCCTTTTCCCTATACCAAAACATTGTTGGGACCCTTTCATAAGCAAGTAGACGGATCTTTTCATTAAACTTGAGCAAATTATGTGGTGGTGTTTTTATGCCAAAATCTATTTATGGCAGATTGTTTATAGACATCCAATTTCAAAATTTAAAATTTTTAAAATAAAACACATATATGGTGACCGTGGGTATAACCCTAATCCCCCCATTTTTCTTATATTTTTTAATTAAGACTCCCAGGTGCCTTTTTTAATTTTTTTTTTGCTCCTGTATAGTATATCATTTCAACACCTTGAGATGAGTTTGTTTTAGAGACTGATATTGAGATTTTAGCATTATTAGTTTAATGGCATTCAGATAGAAATTATTATTTATTTAAGGCATTAATGACCAATACCCCTGTGATGACTGACAGAGAAATTTTTTTTAATCTAACATTTTAGGGGGGAACAGGGATGATGTGTTCATTGCTGTAATTACTTCCTTCTGACCTTAGGACATTGTTCTCAGGGCCCTGGAAGGCTAGAATGTGAGTCAAAAGCAATGGGGACTTAGAAGCATCTGGTTCATTGACAAGCTGAAAAGACAGCAGTCACATTGGCTGGATCCGTCCACATCAGGTTTCAGCAAGTTTAGGACTCATTTGGAGCAGGTTGTTATCAGCAACTGATGCTTGGATGCATTTGTCAATGAAATGGAAACCTGGTGAAACAAATACAAGCTGGGAACAGAAGTTAAATTTATGGACTCATTTGAAGCTTGTAGACTCATATTCTCAATAATTACGGAAGGGGAAGAGTCCCAAGAAGAGGAGAGAGAAAAAATACCGTAATCATTTTGACTGTGAGAAGTGGATTTGAGGTATATAATTTTTAAAATTTCTCAAAGTTTGTATGAATCTCCATTTTATAAAAGGACATAAAAGGCCAGGCAGTGGTGGCACATGCCTTTAATCCCAGCACTCGGGAGGCAGAGGCAGGCAGATCTCTGGGAGTTCAAGGCCTGCCTAGTCTACAAGAGCTAGTTCCAGGATGGGCACCAAAGCTACAGAGAAACCCTGTCTCGAAAAACCAAAAAAAAAAAAAAAAAAAAAAGGACATAAAAGTTTTAGACTTGTTAGCATTATTAGTCTGTACTGAAATCCATATTGTAGAAAAAGCAGGTAAGAGGTACCTGTAAAACAACAGAGTAGACTCACATCCTTGAGTTCTGACAAAAACTATGATTTGGATTAATCAGCACATAAGCCTATATTCAGAAGACAACCAAAAGAAACTTAAAATCTTGAGCTTGTGACCCAAACAGTAAGCAATGATTGCTCTATTAGCTTGTCAGAACTCTATTAATGCTAAACTCTAAGCCTTTGAAATCCTAGTATAATAATATTACGAAAGTGATGGAGGAAGGTCATTGGCTAATAAAGAAACTGCCTTGGCCCATTTGATAGGCCAGCCTTTAGGTGGGAGGAGTAAACAGAACAGAATGCTGAGAGGAAGAGGAAGTGAGCTTAGACGCCATGCTCCCCTCTACCGGGCAGATGCAATGAAGCAAGCTGCCAGGTCAGACATGCTGAATCTTTCCCGGTAAGACTGGTGCTACACAGATTACTAAAGATGGGCTAGGCAAGATGTGAGAATTAGCCATTAAGAGGCTAGAACTAATGGGCCAAGCAGTGTTTAAAAGAATACAGTTTGTGTGTCGTTATTTTGGGGCATAAGCTAGCCAGGCGGCTGGGAGCTGGGTGGCAGGAACGCAGCCCACAGCTCCTTCTACATGAAAGGGGAAAGAAATCTTGTAAATTTTTCTATACATTTTAAGCCATTTTTCTTATAAATTTTATCTATATTTTTAGAATATCCTCTCAGATCCATATAATCTCCAAACTTTTATGCCTTTAAATCCTTACAACCTGTATTTATGTTCTCAGTTCTTTATTTTTTCAACCCTCAGAATTAATATAGACTCATCACATAAGCACGTGGGTGCTGGAGTGACAGCTCAGTGGTTAAGAAAACAGGCAGCTCTTCCAGAGGACCCAGGTTCAATTCCCAGCACCCACGTGGCAGCTCACAGTTGTCTATAACTTATTTCCAGGGGATCTGACACTGTCACACAGACATATATACAGGCAAAAAACACCAATGCATATAAAATAACTCAACATTTTTTAAAGCAGTATCAAGACAGAGAAGGGTTAAGATGAGAAACTGCTGGCCAGCAGAAGAGACTTGAGTGTTAACACAGGAAGAACTTAGGAAAGAAATATGGGAAGCAGCGCTGGTTGGCACAGAGTGTCCTTGACTACCAGTAATTCTGAAAAAAAAAAAGTTGTTAACTTCTACAGCCATAATCAAAGTTTTTTTATTTTACATCTGTGCAGTTTTTTAACTGCAAGCTGTCAATTCTCTGCCGTCCCACACACATGCGTATGTCTCCCTGTAGCGTCTCTACCCATCTGAGCATGCGCATGCACGCTTTGCCGGCTGTAGGAGCTGCTGCCTGGCTGTGGGCCAGAGAACAACGAAGGGAGGTGGCCCTTGCCTTGCCTCTCCTTAGAGAGAGACGTTTTTCTTTCGGGACCCAGAGTCCTGGAACTGATCCAATAAAAAAATGCACAGGAGGCTAGAGACAGAGACTGCCTGCCTCATCTCTTCCAGGACAAGAAAGAAGGTCAATAGGCAAAAACTGTCAGTAATGACAGACAGGCAGGTACTGCTTAAACTTTTTAAAGACACGATCGCATAAAATAGCAACATAGTAACAGTCAAAACACAGACCAAGACAAAGTGCGCTCATTTCTTTACATACACCTTTTAAAATCTCTAGATTTATACTCCCTTCTGTAGGGAACCAGGGGCACACATCCTTTATATATTTTAAAAACTGAAGCAGTTGCTGTTGTCTGTCCTTAGTACCCCTAACCTTTAAAGTATCTATAAGTAAACATACAAAGAGCTGTTTGCCGTTTTCTTGGCCCATATTTACTTTGTTTACACTTATGTACAAGTTATTTTATAGGTCACTTTTTAAAAATTATTTATTTATTTATTTATTTATTTATTTAGTTCTGTCTGTGTGTATGTCTGCAGGCCAGAAGAGGGCACCAGACCTCATTCCAGATGGTTGTGAGCCACCATGTGGTTGCTGGGAATTGAACTCAGGACCTTTGGAAGAGCAGGCAATGCTCTTAACCACTGAGCCATCTCTCCAGCCCCCTATAAGTTACTTTTTATTTTACAGTTATACTGGGTTACTTTTTACTTTATTTTTATGCTGCACAGCTAACCTCTTTTTTGTATTTACATTGTGTGATTGCTGAGCTTTTTGTATTTATACTGTGCGAATACTTAGATTTTGATTTTTTTTTTTTTTGATTTTTGAGATAGGGTTTCTCCGTAGCTTTTGGTTCCTGTCCTGGAACTAGCTGGAGCTAGACCAGGCTGGCCTCAAACTCACAGAGATCCACCTGCCTCTGCCTCCCGAGTGCTGGGATTACAGGCGTGCGCCACCACTGCCTGGCAGATTTTGATATTTATATTGTGTGACTGCTGATATTTCCGGGACATACTTACTGCACCAAGCACCCTTCGAATCTGTGGTGTCCCTACGAAGACACCCCTCCCCAGAAGGCCCCACGTTGGGTGCCCACTCCTACAAGGTTAGCTAGGGTTCCTGAAGAGGGGGATCCTTGAGGCCAAAGAAAAGTCAGAAAAAAACTAAAGACAGGATAGAATCAGGGGGTTTGTCTGGTCATGCCGAAGCAGCCAAACAGCCCAGAGTTTATTTCAGAACTTGCTTATGTACAAAAACAGAACAAAACACAGCACAGACGGTCAGTCAGTATCTAATCACAGGACCATTCCTGTCCTTGAGTGAGCAGCCTCCTCTCCAACATGTGCTTGCTGCTCTGTTCGGAAGGAGCCTTCCTTTCTATCTTGATGTTCCTCAGGTTTGTGTCAACAATATACTGTCTACTAGATAGAGTGTTCTTTTCTCACGGGCTAAGTCAGAAGTCTCTCACAACTCTCAAGGTTATAGGAAAAAGCAAAGCAGGCAAGCTTGAACTCAAATGACTTCTTTAAGTCAGAAATGACTCCAGATGAAAACCGAGGCACACGTGGGCTCCCGTGGGTGGTGGCACAGTGAGCACGTGGATGTTGCCTGCTGCTAAGGTCTCCTTACTGACTCCTTCCTGCTAGAGGACAGCACTAGCAGCCCAAGGACCACATTTTCTCTTGTCCCCTCCCAAGATGTACAGGTGGGCAGACCTCAGTCTCTCCATGAAAGAAGGCAACAGCACAGCGCCCTGGGCTCTGGCTGGCCGGGAGATGTGAAGATGGAGCCAGCACCAGCAGCAATCAAACACTTACTTAATACCTACTGAATGCCATGCCCCAGGCTCACAGTATTGACACTGTATTGGCCAAGAACATAAATTTATTCATTGAATGGTCTGTGTGTGTGTGTGTGTGTGTACAAATCCCTGTGTGTGTGTGTGTTCCTGTGTGTGTGCATGTGCAGGCTTGTGTGTGTGTGCATGTGTACACATTCTTGTGCATGTGTGTGTGTTCCTGTGTGTGCAGGTATTCCTGTGTGACTTTGTACATGTTCCTGTGGTTGAATGTATATATGTTCCTGTGTGTGCTTGTTCCTGTGTGTGTCCATGTGCATGCTTGTGTGTGTGTGCATGTTTCTGTGTGTGAATGTGAGCATGTTCCTGTGTGTGAATGAGCTTGTGTGCATGTTTGTGTGTGTGTGTATACTACTGTACGAGTGTGTGGTAACATTTTCCTGTGTGTGTTTGTGTTTGTACATGTTCCTGTGTGTGAGTGTGAGTTTGGAGTACAACCTGGGGTGAAGTTCCTTGCCTCCCACTTTGAGGTTTCTTGGGACAGGCTAGCTGACCTGTGAGATCTGGAGATTCTCTTGTCTCTGTCCCCCATCTTTGGAGGGATGAGTTGTGTTGGGGCTACAGGTGACTTTATGTGGGTTCTGGGTATTTGAACTCAGGTCCTCCCAGTTATGTAGTACGTGCTTTACCGACTAAGCTATTTCCCTAGTGATCTTCCCAGCTGACGCCACGGCCTGGGCAAACAAAGCCATTGCCAGGCAATGAGCTCATTAGAGGGTCAGACAAGGTAATGAATCTGCCCCCTGCAAAGTCACTCGCCTCAGTAACGTTCCCTGAAAACCTCTGTGTGTCCAGTACCCAGGGTGTTCAGGAAAGATATGGCCAAGTTCAGCTTCATGGAAGGAAGCCCTGGCCCAGGCCGGACTTCAGACAGGGACACTCAGGCAGGACTGGCCTCTTCCACTAGTTTGGAAACAGATTCCCCAGGTCCAGAGATCTCAGGTCTGGTTTCCGTGTGAGCACAGACATGTCCTTGCCCCTCACCCCTGCGACCCTCACCTCTCTCTGGCAGCGTAGCCTGAGTGCTCCCAATGTGCCTGCTCTATGCTGGTGCTCCTCCCGGAGTCTGAGTGTGTCGGCAGACAAAAAGGGGAGCAAGCCTAGAGGAGTTACATAGAGAAATGGGTTCAGGAAGGAAAAGGGGGGTAGTTTGGAGAAGCACGAGGGGCAGGGAAGGCTGCTGTAACGGTGATGATGTGTAAACCATCCTGAGGCTAAGCAGGGAAAAGTTTACACAACACTATTTCAGGCACAGAACAGGTACTGACTGGAAAGTGGGCAGAAGAGAGGGGGTCCCACTGCAGTGGCTCTGCCAGGGCCTCAGCCAGGCTTATGGCTTCTCCCAGGCTCCCTTCACCAGGGATAATGGTCTGGAAGACGACCATGATGGAGACACCTCAGCAGGCAGGGGAAGGAGGATTTCAGACAACAGGACACAGCCTTCCTAGGCAGACAGTCACACTCTGTCCTGCAACAGCAGCTCCACGTGCTGGCCCTCTATCATATCCATGGTTGCATCACAAGTGATTCAGTCACATATTGTAATTCTATAGGTCTTTATTGAGGACCCTCTGGGTAGAGCCAGCACTATGGTGGTGTAGATTCTGCTACGGGAGAAAGAGATGGAATTCAGCTCTAAACACAGAATGACAAGTGGGACTTTGTGGTCGAGCCACAGGGAGGAGCCATGATGAGACATTACAGAGAGGAAACAAGGGGGATTCTTGCTGTGTGCCGGGTCACAGATCATCTGGGACATAGTGGGGGCTAGGGTGGGTAGATACTGGCCCTTGCTGACTTAGAAGAATTCCTTTTGGGTTTCTGTTTCCAGAGACAGGGTCTCACTCTAGCCCAGGCTGTCCTAGACCTCACTAGAAGCACAGGCTGGTTTTGAACCCACAGCAATCCTCCAATTTCAACTTCTCAAATGTTTGGATTACAGACAGGAGTCACGTTCTAGGCTCAGAGTTCATGGTAAAGCTGAACCTCATAGACACGTGTAGGGAGGTTCAGGTACCTGAGGAAAGTCTGGCTAGCTGAAGGATTGTTACCACTTGAAGCAGTGTGGGCTAAAGGCCTTTTCCACCCAGGCTCTTCACTGGGGAGGGGACAGGCGGTAGGAGCTGAGGCTTCTGAGCCACACCTGTTGGTGGGTCCATTCCTACCTCTGCCCCATGCAAGTCACAGGGATTAAGGCCCTAGACTGGTCAGAGTACTTCAGGCCAGGTATTCCAAGGGCTGGGAGGCTGGTGATGCCACGGCCAGGGCAAACAAAGCCACTGCCAGGCAATGAGCTCATTAGAGGGTCAGACAAGGTAATGAATCTGCCCCCTGCAAAGTCACTCGTCTCAGTAACGTTCCCTGAAAACCTCTGTGTGTCCAGTACCCAGGGTGTTCAGGGAAGATATGGCTTTGTGGAAGGAAGCCCTGGCCCAGGCCGGACTTCAGGCAGGGACACTCAGGCAGGACTGGCCTCTTCCACTCAGACTGGAAACAAATTCCCCAAGTCCAGAGATCTCAGGTCTGGCTTCTGTGTGAGCACAGACATGTCCTTGCCCCTCACCCCTGCGACCCTCACCTCGTCCTGGCAGCACAGACTCTCCCCAGAGCTCTAACCGGTGAGGAAACTGAGGTAGGGTGACAAGAACTATATCTGCCCTGGCAGGAGCTCAGACATTCTAAGAGGTGCCTGCACTCCCACTTGGCCAGATTGTTTGAGCAGGGAATTCGAATTTTCCCAGAAATTTTATGCTGGAGGCAGGGAAAGTCTGGTGCCAGCCAGCAGGAAACTTCTCTCCCAGAAAGAGATTGCAGAAAGCGCTGACAGCGTGTCAGATGACCCTGTGGAGCTGAGGAGCAGCAAGTCACCGTGCAGTAGTGCCCAGGACCACATTAGGCAGGGTGGCCTAGCTGTGCATTCTGCATGCTCTCCAGAGATGGCCTGGGGTGTGTGTCTCTAATTGTTCCTCTTCTTCTCGTCACCCCGCTTGATGTATAACGTGTCTCTGCTTTTCAGTATTTACATATCGCTTTGTTGAGAATGACCTTGTTTTTCTCCGAGAAACAGGGCCACCAGAGGTCAGTGTAGGAGCTGGGGTCCTGAGCCAGGCTGAGACCTACCAGCTGTGCCCTGATCCTGCCGCCTCCAGCTCTTGTCACTCCCTTGATTCTCCCACCACGTTCACGGGGCAGTACCAAGACTCTGGGGCTGCACAGACGGCCACCTCCTGTCTGCCACAGCAAGGCTAGCCAGGTGGCTTCAAGGACTCTGTGTGCAAAGTCGCTTCACCAAGAACTAGGTCAGCTTGAAGTTGGCTGGATACACGGAGAAGGCAGAGCTCCACATCACAAGGCCGGAGCTTGGGGTGCTTGTGCCCTGATACTCCTCCTGAGGACTGTGAAGCGAGCCCCCCATTCTCCAGGAGTTCCCCAAACTCCCTTTTCTCTGAAGCCACCAGAGCCCCTCTAACATGGCTGAATGCTCTCCTGGCTCCCAATTGCTCTCCAGCTCTGGGAAATAAAGCCTTCGTGACCACCAGGGTTTAATAGCACAGTGGCGACATTTAAGTCATACAAAGAGATTGCCCTATCTTGATCCCTGCCCGGGAACTCCAGGTGTTCCCACTCCACCCGCCTCGTTCAGGAATTAACGAGCAGAGGGTCACTGACTGCCCTTTCAGGAGGTCCCGCCTGGATGCACAGGGCTAGAGCAGGGCCAGATGGGGACAATCCTGTAGCCAGGCTCCTGGTGCCACAGTGCCTAACCTCGGCCTAGTCTAAGTCAGCCCCTCTATGCTGGGAGCTAAGGGCTGACAGGCTCTGAGAAGCCCGCAGGAGGGTCAGAGGCCAGCCTGCTCTCTTTCCTTCTTCTGTGTCCAATTCTGCCCCTGACCTTCACCCATTTTTTTTTTCTTTTGAAGGCACACCTCCGAGTAACCATCAGTCAGGGTTGTCTGTTCTCCCACAGCTTTCTACCTCCAGACCTCAGCATTTGTTGCAGCCTCGCCACCCCCACCAGACCTAGGCCAGGCTTACCCCTCCCCCGCGTGGTACTGGGTCATGATCCCAGGGCCCCAGGCCTGTGTGAGACAAACGCAACAGCCCCAGGCCGTGCCACCTGCTTCTTGAGCTCGGAGGCTCGGGACTGTGCACTCACACTTGTCTTTCGGCTCTCATAGCTACAAACCCACTCTGGACCCCACTCTCCGAGCCTTCTCATGCACCCCATGGATTCCTGCCTCAAGTCTCAGACCCCACAGATTGCTGCCGCAAACCCCAGACCCCGCGTCTGCAGTCTTATCAATGGACAAACCTGGGACCCGCCGCAGAGGCTCAGTGTGTAACTGGGCTAATTCACAACACCCTGACTAAAATACAGAAACACTAAATTGTTCGCCTCTCTGCACGGGGCCCTCCGCCTATAACATTGTCACCGCTGGGCTGCAAGCTCAGAGCCCTGTCACCCTCAGCCCCTCTCTCCCAGTTGCTAGGCTTCCTGGTGCAGACTCAGTTAAGAGAAGGTAGAGCCCCTCTGGCCACACAGCCTGGAAAGCAGGCCTGGGACAGGAGTTCAGGACATTTTAGTAAGCAGCATTTTAACTAGGAGTTTGGGGAGGGGCATGGTTAATGGGCTCTAGAGTTCATCTGGACCAAATACAGGTGGTCCCAGGGACACAGGGAACTCAGCGAGCATAGGGTGAGTCTGAGAGGCCAAATGCCACATTCTCATCTCCTGACTCTAGAGAATGATGGAGTGAAATGAATGAACTAGAGGAGAAACATGTGGCCCTCTACCCAGCTGCCCACAAACAGTAGACAGCACCCCCGGACTCCTCTGCGTATATGCACATGTGCAGGGAGAGGGGCAGAGGCTAGCCTCTCCGCACCTGGGCATTCAGAGTAAGGTTTCCTCCCAGCACTGCTGGATCCATGCAGCGCCCTTTCTCCTTATAATTTTCTTGGGAGGTCCCAGGGCACGGAGCACCCAGAGTGCTAACAAGGCCCCAGGAGTACAACGAGAACGCTAGGCGGGAAGATGCTGCCCTCTAGAGGGATGTATAACCCACTGCGCCACACACAAGTGCAGGGGTGGCAATGAACCAGGGCAGTAGTGAGAGGCTCCACAGAAAGCGAAAGGATAATAAAGACAGTCGGGGATGAAAGGTTAGCAAGGGCAAGAACTTGGCCAGGGTGGGTAGGAGCGGTCAAGCCTGAGCATCCACATAGTTATTCCCTCACCAAACATTCAATACGTTTAGCAACACTAAGGACTTAGCCCAGTGCCAGACTCAACCCAGAAGAGCCAGCCATGGGCTCAGGTGCCTCACTGTGGAGGAGGGGCAGAGAGTCATCTAGAATCAGTGTAATGGTACGTGCCTACAGTCCCAACTGCTCTGGAGGCTGACGCAGGAGACACCTGAGGACAGGAGTTCCAGACCTATCCAGGCAACATAGCAAGTCTTTGTCTCCAAACTAAACAACAACATGCTGGAGAGTTGGCTCGGTGGTTAAAGGCACTTGTGAAAGACCAGGATTCAGTGCCCGTTCCCAACATCCACCTGGAGGCTCACTGCCTCCTCTGGTTGCGAGCATATATGTGGTACAGAGACGCACATGCAGGCAAAACACTCATACACATGAAATAATAAAAAAAAATCTTAAAAAAACTAAACAAAAGCCCAAGCCAGTTGGGGATGTATCTCAGTTGAGTGGCTCCTGAGCAGGAATGAAGTCCTGGGTTTGTCCCTAGCACCGACGGTATAAACTGGGCATAGTGACACACACCTGTAATCCTAGCACTCAAGGGGCAAGAGGATCAGGAATCCAAAGTCATTCTTGGCTACATACAGAGTTTGAGACCAGTTTTAGCTATAGGAGACCACGTTTAAAAGACAAAATGTCTGCCACGTGGTGATGGTACACACCTTTACTCCCAGCACTTGGGAAGCAGAGGCAGGAGGATCTCTGAGTTCAAGGCCAGCCTGGTCTACAAAGTCAGTTTCAGGACAGTCAGAGCTGTTACACAGAGAAACCCTGTTTTCAGCACCCTGCCCCCGCCCCCGCAATGTTGTGAAAGTTACTTGCTTGTGGTCGAGGTTCCTGTTACTAGCTGCGGCTCTTAGGTGGTCAAGGAAGGCTCCGTGTAGCAGTGGAATAAGGAGAAACTCAGCAGAGGGCAGGGGCACCGGGTTTTTCTATGTGAAGGCCCAGAGGGCTGGTTAGGTTGTTTGGTTACGTTAAACAGAATATGGGAGGACACAGGATGAGATCGGCCCGGGCGCAGCCGTCTCTAGGACTAGGCACATGCTAGGGTGAGGATGCCCCTCAGAAGGTTGGGGAGAGGGGCAAGAGTTTGGGGTTGGAGACGCCAGTGACAGGATGGAGTCTTGTGGCTGGATGTGGACTGCGGGAGACACGACACAAGAGATAGAGTAGTTAAAGTGGCTTGGGTTGGGGATGTAGAGCAGGTAGAGTGTTTGGCTAGCTTAAGAGTCTCTCTCTCTCTCTCTCTCTCTCTCTCTCTCTCTCTCTCTCTCTCTGTCTCTCTCTCTCACACACACACACACACACACACACACACACACACACACACACACACCACCTGTGAGTTGAAGGAGGAGGTTGATCCTTATCCAGCCCAGGCTTGCCCTGCTGTGGCCAGGACAGCACGGAGAGGTGAGGCGGATTTTGATTCTGGCCTTAAGGTGTCTTGGGCTTTAGCAGCCATTGCGCCATGTGCTATTGCCGCTGCCTAGAGACCAACCTAAGTCCCATATAGGGGCCCCAGCCTACAACATGGTCTCTAGGGCCAAGTTTCAATCCCCCTGCCTACTGGCACAGCTCTACTCCAACCCGCGGCCTCCCTGGAGGATCTGGCCCTGCCGGGATTCCCCCAGGCCTGGTCGTTCCCGCAGACGTCCCAGGAGCTCGTTCCCGCGGGTCCCATGGTCGCTAGGCTGCAGGCTGGGGCCCAGGTCCTCTCTGCTGCGTTGTCAGAGTGTGGTGCAAGTGGCAGCGCATGGCGGCAGAGCCCGGGCGCTCGTGGACTCAGGCTCGCACTGTGTACGGCGCTAAAGAGGCGCTGAGGCGAGGCATAGGCCGCCGGCAAGACCCCAGCGCGCAGCCCAACGGGCCGGTCCCCGAAGATATCCGCGCCCCGGGCCGCCTGGCTCGCCTGCGTGGCCAGCTGCGGGCCGAGCCGGCGGGGCGAGCCGAGGGGCCGCGGCTGCTGCGGTTGGTGGAACGCGCGGGCGCGCGAGCTGGGGCGGCGGGGACCAGCGAGAGGAGCGAGGCGCGCAGCGGAGGCTCGGTGTGCTCGGTGTGCGGGGAGCCGCGCGGCGGCGCCACCTATCCCGCTGGTGTCCTGGAGGTGAGCGAGCGGCGGCTGCAGGAGGGACTGGCGGCCGTGCGTGCGGAGCTGGGCGCGGGGCTCGAGGCGCTGCGCGCGGAGCTGCGGACCGAGCTAGACGCTCTGCGAGCTCTCCTGCCGCCGCCGCCGCCGCCACCGCCGCCCGCTCGCCGCGAGCCCCGCGGTCCCGCCCTGCTGCGGGCCCTCGGCACCGTGAACGCGTTGGTTTCAGCCTCGAGGGCCACGGAGAACGGTCCGGACGCCCCAGCCGACGGCCTGGCAAACCGAGCCGTGGCCCGGAAGAACCACAAGAAAACCCCAGTGCCTCCAACGGCTGCACAAGGCGGAGGAGATTGAGGGGCTCTGGCGGCCCCAGAAGGGAGCAAATTGGTCCTCCTATACGGACTCCCCAGATGCCGCCAATGATGCTCCATTATTTAAAGGGCTGGCGGCAGAGGCTGCGTAGATGGCTTTGCGCTACCCCGGACTGAGGCTGCTCTGTAGAGCCTGCTTTAGTCTTGAAGCCGAGGAAGAATCTGGACCAGAATGTGACTGCTATGGAGTTGGCAGAGCCAAGGGATCTGCAGCCTGGAAGCAAATGGTTGCACTTTTTTTTTCTTTCAAGTCCTAGGGGCAGGCAGGACCTCCATGCACTAGAATAGCACTGTGTAGCAGACTTTAGGGACTTAGGTAGCTGACACAGCGCCACTTGAATATTACACCTCTACATGGCATGACCCGGACATCAGTTTGCTAGCCACCACTACTTTCTGATAATGGGGCCACTCTCGCACCGTAGCGTCACGTTGTCAGTATCCTTTGGACTCAGCCTCGGACCATGATAAGAACACAGCCCTTCACTCAGCCCTCCCAACAGTCACCCAGCACCAGCTTCTCTCTAGAAAACATTCCACAGGGTACTAATTTCCCCAGAGTGTCACCAGGAGTGGCTTCATAGCACTTTGTCACCAAACGCAACCAACTTAGTGCCTTCTGCTGGAGCCTACTTTTTCTCAAGGACTGGCTTGGGGTCGCAATGAGGATCATCATTTTAATGCAAACCCCTTTTTTGGTTACCCAGCTTGTTTTTAAAATAAATGTAATTTCTGGTATAGGTGGCATTTTTGAGATGTATTATTTTTCTCCCTTCCCGTTGACTGTGAGATTCAAAATAACATGTTAATGCAGGTGGGTGTCAGAGTTGCGTAGCTGAGTGGGTCTCAGTTTTGGAAGAAGTTTCCATGATTGAGGTGGGCAAAAGGGCGGTCACTCAGGAGCCTCTCGGTTGTATGGACTTTGAGGCTGCAGTGAGGTTGGGGTTGGATTCTCTCCCCACTGACCCCTTGACCACTAGACACACGCCTCTTCCCAGCCACATCAGGCCAAAGTCACTCTGCATCATTTATTGTGGAAGCAGGAGTCACCCCTGGATCCTAGGGGCCCTGCCAGAGCCCGAGACCGACTCCCAAGCCCAAAAGAGCCAGGTGCAAACAGGGCAGGATCGGGACTGAGGACCGGATGGATGCTCCAGGAGAGGCCCATACCCTGCGCGCTCCAAGAGGTTGCTGGGGGCGGAAATTATCCATGAGCGGTCTGGGGTGCAAACCTGGTGGCCCAGTCTGGGGCACGGTCTGGAACTGGGCTACCTAAGGGTGGGTAAAGATAGGTCAAGATGCCACGGGGTGGGCAGAGAAGGCAGGGGTGGCAACTGAGGCTGTGGGAAGGAGCCTGGCATCGGGTAGGGGTAGTGGCTCCCACCTGCGCGTGCCCAATGGGTACGGGGTTTTCAAAGACTGTCCAGAGCACGGCTGGCTGGCAGCCTGGCGTGGTCAGAGACCCGGAGTATCGGTAGTAGCGCAGGAGCCCCAAGGCACTTGGCAGCAGGGAGGCCAGAGGGAAGGATGTCAGGTTCACAGAGACCCCTGTGTGGCGGGAGAGAAGCTGGAACACCCCCCGCCCTGCTTTTGTTCCTCACCCACCTACCTTCCAGCCCAGATGGGACCCTGCAGCTCCTTACCAGGTGAAGATACATTTTTTAGGGTAGACACAATGGCAGAGAAATTGGTATTGTCCCTGTCCTCCTCCTGGGGAGAATTCCAGTGAGAAGGGCTTCGAAGTTGTGTGTATGTGTGTGTTTCCAAAGATGAGACAGGATAGTTGGGACACCAGTGGGAAGGGCTCAGATGGACGGTCTGGGAGATCTTGGGGTGGAGCGAGGAAGGTCTCTTCCCACGATGTCCATCAACACTCCATTGGCCCCCACCCCCTGAAAATTCCCTAAGTCCAATGATGCCCACAGACTTCAAACAGATCCCTGCTCTCCAAGACCCTCTTTCGGGAAACAAGCACGGCCCCTTCCTCACCACTAACAGCACAGCCAGCACGGCGAGCCCATCCTGGTGGCGTTGTGCCTCCCTCAAATCCTGGTACTTCGTGTTCATGTGGAGCATGTGCATCTAGGAAATACAGACCACAGGTGGTGTCCGGCTGCCCTCTGCTTCCTAAGCCCACCTTCCTTCTGGTCATCTTGAACCCACCTCCATAGAGCAGTGCTTCTCATCCAGGCTGTGCTCTGAGCCTCTGTGCCCTGGGCTGCCCCAGTGGAAATGCAGCTGCAGCAGCCGGTACCCTGGTGATGGCAGCCCAGCCCCTCGGATCACCGGGCAGCTCTGCTGACAGGAATTTACTCGCAGTATCACTGAAGGTGGAGGAGTATATGAGTCTATCCCTCCCCAGCAGACTCCCCTGCTGTGGAAATCAAACTGCCCCCAGCAGGGCAGTTATGAGGGTCTTGATTTCTTTCCAGCATCTTGACATCTAGGTGTGAAACTGGCCATGTCAAGTTTCATTTATAGGCAGGTTCTTGCCACCTCCCTACAGTGTGTGTAGAGCCTCCTCTGCTTTGTTCATGAGGATTTAGATTCTCATGTGTGTCACATTCTCATAGCTTCTTAGGTCTGTCCATTTGTGTGTGTTGGGAGGGGGTGGGGTAGTGAGATCTTTAGAGAAGCTGCTTTCTCAGCTCCTCTGAGTGTCCTGATCCCTGTGTATGGGTAAGATTCCTGAAAGCTGCGAACTTCTTGGCTCTGTGTATTTGGTCCTGACCTTATGATGCTGACCTGTATGGCCATCATTCTCCAGGGTCCACGGGTCTAGAGGTGCTGCTGAATCATAGCCTTGAAAGATAAAGGGCTCAAGAGTGTAGTCCCGCTGGACCAAGTGAAGGTCAATGTTGATAGGGGACTGGGCTGGACCCCCACAAGCAGGTGCTAGCTCCTTCCAGTGGATAGGGCCTGAGGAGACAAAGCCTGAGATCTATCTGCAGCAGGGCCAAGGCAGCTGTCTGGGAATGCACTGAGGGTGGATCCCATAACCCAAACATCCCCAGCTGAGGACTGTCTTCTCTCCATCCTCCCTCCACAAGTGGTCACAGTGGCTCTCTAGACCCATCTGACTTAGCTACTGGGCGAGTCTGCAGACAGACTGCCCCATACACAGGGTAGACAGATGTGGGATATGACTCATGTTGGGGAACCCCCCCCCCAGCCACACCCATAGGCTCACAGACCCTGACCATGGACTACAGCAGGCACACATGATGACAGTGTGCCTGCTGCTTAGTGCCCAGTCCTTAGGAGCATAGGAGCTAGTAGAGACCGCACAGATCCACATAGCCTGTCACACTGTCCTCACCGCACTTTGGGTCTTGGGAGTCATAGCACCAGGTACCTGCAGGCAGGAGGCAAGGACTGAGCTATTTAGTCCACGTGGCACTTTAAAAGTTCAGTTTTGGCCTGAGATCAGGAATGGGGTCAGGCTAGCTAGGAGAGGTTGTTCCCCTGTCCGTCTCCTACACGGTGTCAGGGAGATCGAGCTAAGCCCACACAGGCAGAGCCTTGGTGCTCACCCTCGGAGTCCACCTGTGCCACAGGTTGCAAGGCAAGAAAGCAGAGCAGGAAGTCCGGGGCCCACATGATGCAGCAGTGGCTGTGACTCTGGAGAACTGAAAACTGGACAAGAAATGTGTGCCCAGGCTACTTGAAAAGCTGCTCATTCATGCGGAGGCGGGGCTGTAGAGGGCAGGAGTGGGTGGGGCCCAGGTAGGGTCACTAGGAACAGAGGTGGGCTGGAGCTGGTCTAGGGCTGCGTCAGCCAGTGTAATAGCATTCATTCTGAAGGCTGTCTGATTATTATTCTCTTACAGCAGAAGCAATGGGAGACAGGGACCCGGGGTGATATGCAAAGCCACTAAGGGCACTTTGGAGACTAGTGACCAAGACTAAGAGGCTAGGGAAAGAAGGCATGAATGTTTCCTGCCTTATTACAAACTCAAGACTTCAACCTGTCCCAAGTCCAGGTCCACAGCTGCCTTCCTGCCGATGCTCCTGTCTGAGGATCACTCTGCTAAGTCTTGGGAGAAGCTGCAGCCCTTCTGTGGTGGGGATATCGCAGTAGCTCAAGTCCCCTTGCCCAAGTCTCAGGCACTCTGGAGACCATGTGCCTGTAGGTATGAGAAGATTTGTCCTACTCATGATTACCAGGGAGCAGGCTGGAGGCCTGTCCCTCTGGGTATGCCAGTACTCAGCATCTCCTTCCCATTGCCCCAGGTAGTGCAGTGGAAGAGCACTTGCTTAGCATGTGTCCCTGGATTTATCCTAGCGCTGCAAAAACAAAGATAGCAATTGCTGGAGGACCAGATTCTTCCCAGACGTGTTGAGGGATTGAAGCTCCCAATTCCAATCAAAGGACTCAGCAGTTCCTTCCTAACCCTGACCTCTTGTCAGACTGTGAGAGCCTGTTCTGTCATTGCCCTTCCAAGCTAGTGGGAAAGGCTGTTAGGACAGCAAGTTTGATTACAGCTCTAACTCTTGTTCCTGGGTTCCGATCACTGAGGGCTCCTGCATGCACGTGGTACACATAAATATATTCAGGCACAAGCGTGCGCGCGCATACACACACAAAGTATAAAAACTAAAATACGATGTCAGGCATGGTGCTGCATGCCTTTAATCCCAGCACTCAGAAGGCAGAGCCAGGCAGATCTCTGAGTTTGAAGTCAGCCTGGTCTACAACAGTGAATTCCAAGACAGCCAAGGCTAGCAGAGTTTCAAAAACAAAAACAAAACAAAGCAAAAAAAAAAAAAACAAAAAAACAAACAAAAAACCAACCCCCGCAAAAAAAAAAAAAAAAAGAAAAAGACAACTAAATTATTTTTTTTTTTAAAGGAAGGTAAGCTTAAGGATTCCTTCAAGAAACTACTATCAAGAACCCCGGTGTACCATAGAAATGACAGTAGTAAACACTGCCACCTGGAGCCTGCCGTGCTTTCTCTGTTCCCACCCCAGGCCCCACCCCTGTGAGTAGGCTAAGTGCCAGAGTGGATGGGTGCAATCCCCACCCCCTTCAGGAGGGAGCCCAGCCCAAGTCAACAGGCCCTGCTAGTCTTTAGCACCTTTGGACTTCTGGAAAGACAAGACTACCCAATAATTTTATAGACGAGAATCTTCCCAGAGGACCTGAGCCTCTCTGGCCCCTGCAGGGAGGCAGGGTCCAGCCAAGCCTGGGTGTAGGTAGCTAGCCCAATCCTCTTAGAACCTAGAGCTGCTCTGCTGGAAGGGGCTGCTTACTCGATCTGAACGGCTAAGGGACCAAGTCCCATGTCCTTCTCTGCTCAGCCTAACTCACACTGGTCACCAGTAACCAGAAGGAACCAGCATGCCTGTCACTTTAGTAACACTTCAGAGGGAGCACAGGGTGGCCCTGCCATGTACCCTGTACAGACGTTCCAGGCCTAGCTGTCTGGTTCGTAATAAAAGGGTGTCAGAAGCCAGCTGGATGCCTATAAGGGCTGAAAACTTAGGAGAACTCTGGCTATAGGACTGGGCTGCAACAAGGACCGACCATGCCTTTTCCATAACACAAGTTTATTTGGCATTGGATGAAATGGTTCTCACAGCATCTTAAGAAAGGATTAATGCCAACCCGACCAAAAATACACCCAAACTAAAACCTTTAGTGAAAGGAATATGTAAAAACAGGCATTGAGACAATGTACAGAATCAAATTCCACCTCAAGGCAGGTCAGAGGGCACCCAGCCTCTCACAGGAGTGGCAAGGCAGTCCTGGGAACGGGACCTCCCAGGAGCTTGGCCTGTCCCTCTGGGGCCTAGTGGGATGGGCAAGGAAACACAAACCTTAGCAAATCCTGGACCTGGGATTATTCACCAATAAGATCTGGAGAGGGTGTCAGATCCCAGTGCTTGGAACTACAACAGCAACAGTTCAAACAGCCCCAAACACAGGCCACATGCACCCTGAATGCTTGCTGGACAGACCCTGGTAGTCCCGCAGGCCCACCTCAGCAGCACCATGCTCCACTTTAAGTCACCCTCTTCACCTCTGCCTCCTAGAATCAGGCCCCAAGCCCAACTGTCATTTGGTCCCCAGAGAATTTGTCTGTACATATGGCCTTCTGAGGCACTGCTGTGTGGTCCTTAGGACTCTTCTGGGTGGCCTGGCACCAAGACAATTCCCCACTGTTGCTCTGGAGCGTGGCTTCCCAGTGTCCAGCATTCAATACTTGCCGGAGGCATGATGAACTTCCTGTTCTTCTAAGCCATGAGTGGAGGAGGCACGAGCCTTTTGGCAGAGGGATGTCTGCAGCAGCTAGCCTGTGGGCTCAGCCTTGGGACAGACTATCCAGGGACAAATCTTAAACCTCCAGCCAGCCCTGGGGATTCTCTGAAGATGCTCCACATGGGAGGGGAAACAGGTTTCCAAGCAGTATAAGGATATGCCTAGAACTGTGCAGGTCTGATCAAGCACCAAAGAGCTGGAGGTCATAGTAGTTTCTCCTGCTCATGTTCTTAGCTGGACAGGAGTCCCAGTCCCACTGACCACAGCCTAGGTAGCAGCTCAGACACAGTGGTCTAAGAGCAGCCCAAGAACTCATATGGGGCAGTGGGCCATCCTGAGCTCCCGTGAATCACCCGCCATCATCTGCAAACATTTGGCCACGTGAGGACACACATAGATACAGAAAGATCCAGACATTCAACATAGAAAAGATACGAATGTGCTAAAAATTGCACAGAACCTTGCTTAATCTCCAAACCTTAGAAATGCTGAAGGCCTGTGTCAGGAGACAAGACCACGGCATGGAGTTGGCAACAGGGTCCTTTGGGGCAAAAAGCCCCAGGTATCCAGTGCTGCGGAGGGGCTAGGAGGCATGTGTGTGGTCAGCAGATGCTGCTGGGCTCCAGCGGTGGTCATGGGGTGAAGTGGACTCATGTGACACAACCACAGGGTGTCAACTGAGCCAACTCTCTTCCCAAATGAATAACCCTTTATGGCACAGACAAGGTGAAGGGGGCTGGCCAGACCCAATAGTCATTCACCAGCAAGCAGAGGACAGGGATCCAGTGGGTGGCAGAAAAAAGCCAGCATGCCCAACCCTCCCTCCAAGGGGTCTAGAGTCTACTCCTGGGGAGCCATGCAGAGCTACACCATGGAGAGTGCTGCCACAGTGCTGGCCTCAAAACAAAGCTAGAAATGGGGCAGCAAGTTCAACTTTCTCCCAGGGACTGGCACCTCAATATTTGCATTTGGGGCCAAACAGAATGCCCCCAGAGAGCCAGTGCAGCAGCTGCGAATGCTTTCCCTGGAAGTTCACAGATGCTATGCCTCTAGGTAGCAGCTAGTGTTACATACAGTGGTAGCCCTGTACTGTTGGTGTGCTCACTGGTTGGTGACTGGCTTCTGGGGGTGACACAGTGCAGTAAGCAAGCCCATCCAAAGATATATTTGGTGAGTGCATCCCACTGCCTCTGTTCTCTTGGAAAAGTGTGGTATAAACACCTGTGTCATTCTGCCATTTAAAAATGAGACTGAGAAACCCTCAGATAAAGATGGCACAGGCACTTGCTTCTCTCTTGGGGTGCCTGGCTTCAGTTTCTATGTACACACCTGCTGCTGGTGGGGATGTGGCAGTGGAGTGGGTCCAGGCTATGACAGGACCCCTTCAAGTCTCCCACTGGGATAGGTGTCTTCTGAACAGAACAGATACCCCTAGTCCACCTACACCACAGTATTGAGGGAGCTACGGGGGTGGCGCCCACCACCTGGTGGTGTTTCTGTAGCTGGGGTGCTCCCGCTCTGGGCAGGATCAGGGGGCACCAGCAGGGCACTGCTACTGTCTGTGGAGTCTTCCAGATCTGTCAAGGAGGTCTCTGCAGGGGGCAGTGGATGATCCAAGTGCCTGGGCAATGCACCTTCAATACCACCTTCCCTTGGGGTTGGCAGGCTGGTCTCCATGGGTTCAAAGGCATCGTCATCTGTGGGAGAGCAGAGGGTTGTCAGAAGTAAGTGATGGTTTGGTCGGACCGAGGATCCTCTTCCTGACTGCTGAATGGGAAACAGGACCTAAGGGAGCTCCTAGCCTAATGTTCTGGCAGACACAGTTCATCTTGCCACCACTGTTTGTGGTAGGTGAGATGCAGTGACCAACTCCTCAGAACAAAGGGAGACCAGAGGGAAGGCACTCTGTCTCCACAGGGACACATAACAAAGAGCTTCTGGACAGAACCCCCTGGGCTGCAGAACTATGGTAACTACAGCAAAGGGGCTGGGCAGGAACCACTGTGTCAGCACCAACCTACCACCCTGCTTAGTTAGTACTCTGGGCTGGTTCTGAATACCGGTGACCAAAGGCCAAGGCTATGAGCTATTTCCATCCCCACTTCCTGCTCTGCAGCCTCGAGAGGGAAATTGGCATTTATCTAGTGCAGACTTGGTGGAAACTCATCTTTTCTCAACACTTCTGCAGTGCTGAAGATCCAACCGAGGGCCTCTAGCATGCTAGGCAAACGTTCTACCAACTAGCTATGTCCCAAGCTCTGACTGTGGCCTCTCTGACAACAGTCTCTAACAATCTGCTCTGAAGGCAGGAATCCAATTCTCCTAGCCCCAGACCTCAACAGTGTTAGACGTCCCATTCGGCTGCAGAATGCAGGAACAGGAGAGCACTCCTGCCTAACGGGCCAGGGATGAAAGTGGCACACCAGACACTCCTGAGCTATGGAGTCTAGGAAGAACTCAGGTCAGGTGGGAACAGGAGACTTTTCGATACAACACAAGGAGCTGCTATAGTGGTGTCTTTATGGTTTAGAACAAGCTCCAGAGCTGGGGCAGGACCAGATCTGTCCGTGTGGTCCCTGATGCCCAGGCTCCCACTGCTTTACAGAGAAGAGCTGAGGCCCTGAGAGCTGCCCAGCCACTAAAAGGAGAAGAGAAGGATGCTGCCCATGGATCCTCAGAACTCTCAGGAGGCTAGGACCAAGAGCCTTCTGAGGGGGCAATCTTGAGAATGACCCTAAAGTAAGACTGAGAAAGCAGCCAGAAGGAAATGCAGGTCCCCAGATCCCAGGAAACCCTATAGCCCTACCCCTGCATTCCTGATCGCTAGACAACTCCATATTCCCTCTCCCTGGGGTGGTGGTGATGGTGGGGGACAGGCACCTGCAGGGTCATAGAAGACACTGTCCTGGTTGATGGAAGCCTCATAGGGCGGTGGTGGATCATCCGGCTGGTCCATGTCTGGGTACTTGTAAGCTGTATAAGGAGGCGGAGGGTCGTGGAAATGGAAAGTCCCTCCTTCCCCGTCGTCAGAAAGATGTAGTGGGGTGAGGCCTGTGCCAAACCCATCTGGACCATAGTCAAAGCCAGGGATCCTCCGGCCAAGGTTGAAATGGTGCACTGAGCCGTCAAAACAGAGAAACAGGAGGGAAGCTGTGTGATTTGGAGGCAGGCTCATGAGCCTCCTTCCCAAGGCTGACCCTGCCACCCCAGTGTCACACTCCTGTTCCTGCCAGCCCAGTGCCACATTCCTGTAACCATCTACCCACTTGCCAGCCACACACCAACAGGCCACATCAGACCCTGATTTAGTCAGAACCTCCCATCCCTGTGTTTCTCCTACCAAGGTGTTCTCACCCCACCTATATGCAACCTATTCCCACCCTGTCACCTGACTACAGGAGCACCCTCGGCACTACTGTAGCTCCAGCTCCAATTCACTTCTGGTACCCACCTATTTAGAAACTTAGATGAGCACTAAGGCAGATTAGGAGGACACTGCCGCCAACTGTTGACAAATCGGGATCCTAGTCAGCGAGCTTCACCCCTGCCCCAGGAAACACTGGGGACCCTTTCACTGAACAGGTGAGATCCCGTGTAGCTGTGGGCAACTTGCTCCTCAGCCTCCTGTTGTTGAGGAGAGGCCTTCTGGCCAGGAGCTGGAGAACTCTGGCTAAGATATTATGTCAGCTTCCTGCTGTGGCTGTAGGTATCTGAGCCTCTGCTGCAGGTAGCTCATACCCAAAGCTCATCACGAGAAAGCCCTTAATGTTTAGGGACGCTGCTCCTAATAAAGAACAGAGAGGGCAGAAAGCCTGCCTTGAACTTTAGTCCACAAACACTTCCTCAGGCATCCCATGTCTCTGGCTCTCCAAGGTGTGTTCAGCCCCAAAGCAAGCAGGGGCTGCAGAGGGACACCGCTCTCTCCTACTTACCAGGTTCTATCTTGGAGGGATACAACTTAGGACTGGGGGGACTTGGAAGAGCTAGGAGGGCTGGAGAGGGGTCACTATTGTGGCCCTTGGAGGGCACTCACAGTTTGCTCCAATCAGGGACTCAATGCGCTCCCGGCGCCGCTGGCGCAGTCGGTGGACCATAAAAAGCAGCAGCGAGAGGATGAGGAAGGAGGAGATACAGCTGACGACCAGGCGCATCCCACTTGCCATGGAGTCAAACAGGCTGCTGCCATCTATAAGGAGGGGCGAGGAGGAAGGAAAGCAGCTGTGCTGAGAAAAGGAACTTGCAGGGCTAGGGGTGGGCTAGAACAAATGCCGGCATGGCTGAGGCCCTTAGGCTGGCTGAGGCTCCTCCTCTCCATCCCAATAGTGGTTTATACTGTTTCTGACAATTTTTTTTTTTTTTAAAGAATAGCAAGTAAAAGAAAACTGCTCAAGTTGGGTGATGGCGGCACACGCCTTTAATCCCAGCACTTGGAGGCAGAGGCAGGCGGATCTCTGTGAATTCGAGGCCAGCCTGGTCTACAAGAGCTAGTTCCAGGACAGGCTCCAAAGCTACAGAGAAACCCTGTCTCAACAAACAAACAAACAAAAAGAAAAACGAACCCCCCCAACAAAAAATGCTCAAAATTGAGACTCTGTTGTGACAACACTGAAAACGCAAGAAAGGGGACACAGCCCAGAAGTTTCCAAAGGCGCTGCACACTGGGCGCTATTTCTCTGTTCTGGAACACGGTGGCTGTCTGGCCACCGTATGAAAGGCCGCTGCCACTGAGCAAGGGAGCAGACATTTCTGCTCTAGGACTGGTTTGCACTTTGCTGGACTGTGATATAACTGGGGGGCCAGGTGCCTTACCAAGGTTGTGGGTGTCTAACAGCGACAGAATGACAAAACAGGTAAGACTAAGCCTAAGCTCACTGGAGGACGGCATGCAAGAGAAAGCTGCTACACGGTGCCTTCCAACAACTGTCTGGGCCAAGACTCACAAAGGAGAATTAACTTGGACATGCCCACAATTTCCACTGCAGCTCTGAGTCCTCAAGTCACAGCACTGAAATCAATCTCACTGTGGCATACACACAATAGAGCACAAATGGTGTGGAGGTCCTTCTGTTTATGTGTTGCTTTCACTGATTAATGAATAAAGAAACTGCCTTGGCCTTCTGATAGGGCAGAACTTAGGTAGGCAGGGGACAGAACTGAATGCTGGGAGGAAGAAAGCAGAGTTGGAGAGAAGCCATGGATCCTCTGCCTGAGATGGACACTGATTAGAATCTTTCCCAGTAAGCCACTGCCATGTGGAGATGCAAAGATTAATAGAAATGGGTTAAATTAAGATGCAAGAATTAGCCATTAAGAAACTAGAGATACTGGGCCAAGCAGTGTTTTAATTAATACAATCTCTGTGTGGTTATTTTGGGGCTAAGCTAACTGGGCGGCCAGGAAGAACAACTGGGCCCTCCTCCCACAATAATTGGCACCCAATGTGGTCAAACCCATGTAAAACCTGAGAGGGCTTGAAAAAGGAATTCTAGAAGAAAAAAAATATAAAGAATTTAACACAGCTTTTTGCTGTTTGCTGGCAGCGTGCTGTAGCTCCTTTAAGAGAGATTTTCCTGACTCAGTAGCCATAGCAGGAAAAAGTGGAGGCTTTAAAATGCTGGCTTTCTGGGCTATGTTGCTAGAGTGACCTCTGGCTCCTGTGGGAGACAAAGCATCTGAATGGGGTTTGTGAGTAGACTGCTGCAGCTTGCTTGGTGGAAACATGGACTCACTGTATGCCTGGAAGTGAGGCACTGCAAGCAGTTCAGAGACTCAAGCAGCTCTGCCATGCTGGACTGTGCAGAGCTAGCAGGAACTACTGTATTTATCATAATAGTAGCACAGCTTAAGTTTTAGACTGGGCAGGCAAACAGTGGTACAGTAGTACCCCTACTAATGACACAATTTAAGTTTTTAAGACGTGTTTAGCATTTTAAGAAGTGCTCCTGGAGAGTAAACAATTACAGATACACAGTAGGACAGATTCAGACATAAAAGACCTGTAAATGGGTCACAGTGTTGGATAAATGTATGTAGGTTTGGAAGTGAGAAGAAAAAGAGTATAGAGAGTCATAAAATAAAGTTAATGCTTTAAAAAAAAGGGTAAAGTCTTTAAAGAAACAGAGTACAGTCATAGATTAAAGAAGTAAAAATAATAAAACAAGTATTAAAAAGTAATAGAGTAGAAACAAGTCACGTAAAGATGGAAAATTTACAGAGTCTGAATTATATATATTATTGTGTTTTCTTTGAATTTTTGGACTGTGAATGAGCTAAGTACAGAGAAACATTTCACTGTATGGGCTGCCAAGCTAAACCAGCATGTATATTCTAAAGGTATCTTGACTTCAGAATTTTGGCCTGAAAGGATATGGTGCTTTGGAAAAGAGGTTTCTCTTTGGTTTTCACAGAAGATGAGAATCTATGGATTGTTTCAAGACCAATATGGTTTGACAGACCATGCCCCCATGAAAGGTTGCTGTGAATACCCTCAAAAATTTACTTTGCCCAACTGCACACAGAATACACCATGAAAGACCTGATTAACAGCACCCCCAGTCAGCAGGAAGCAGTATGGACAGAACTGCACCCATATTCCCAAATACTGTCTATAAATGTTTATTTACATTTAAAGGGGGATATGATACAGATATGAATAATTTGCATTGGTATGAATCTTGATTTATTGATATAAATTTATGGTCATTTTTATATGTATATGTATTTCTGATCTTGATTAAGGTATTGTGATGGTATAGTTCATTTAACAATGTAATGTATAATTAAGAAATATAGGTTAATAGATAATCTATAATAGTCAAGTTTGTAATCATGTTAGTTATATTTTCTACATGTACAGAGATACATTTCAGTTAGACAGGTATTCTTCAAATCTTTCAGAGACCTTCAGAATATGGCATTTAAAATGTTTTAAGAATTTCGGACTTTTCATTACAGTGAGACACATCTGCTTCTGGCAGCACCAGCTACTTCGAGAGGAAGATGGGCATCAAAGAGGCTCCTTATGGAGCCATTTGGGCAAAAAACTGCTCTTGCCTGGACTGCTTCACTGGACATGCAGTACCCACAGAAAGATGACTGCTCAATTTGCCTAAAGGTGAGATGGTCCTTCAGGGTTCCTGCTTCATGAAAGAGTCCGTGAGACATTCTGCAGGACACAGAAGAAAAGTGACTGAACTGTCTTTGAAATTTCCTGCTTCATGGAAAAGTCTGCTGGATACTATGGGCCTGTAGGCTGAAGATGGATGCCCCAATGGTACAGAAGAACTTTGGGTAACTGTCTAGGCAACGAGATGTCTCTGTCAATTCTAGAGTTTTGGAAGTTGCTTACAATGTACTTCCTGTTTACTTAGGTAATATTATATCCTTCTGGAGTCTTTGATGGAGTTGAAGAACAGATATAGTTTTCCTTAGTTAAGTAGATATAAATATTGTAACTATAATTCTTGCTTGATAACTTTTGTTATATGTGATTTTACTATGTTAAAGCCTTCATTTTTGTTTAAATAGAAAAGGGGAAATGGTGTGGAGGTCCTTCTGTATTATGTGTTGCTTTCATTGGTTAATGAATAAAGAAACTGCCTTGGCCTTCTGATAGGGCAGAACTTAGGTAGGCAGGGGACAGAACTGAATGCTGGGAGGAAGAAAGCAGAGTTGGAGAGAAGCCATGGATCCCCCGCCTGAGATGGACGCTGATGAGAATCTTTCCCGGTAAGCCACTGCCATGTGGAGATGCAAAGATTAATAGAAATGGGTTAAATTAAAATGCAAGAATTAGCCAATAAGAAACTAGAGATACTGGGCCAAGCAGTGTTTTAATTAATACAATTTCTGTGTGGTTATTTTGGGACTAAGCTAGCTGGGTGGCCGGAAAGAACAACCGGGCCCTTCTACAACACACAATAGATCCCAGGACGGCCTTCACTGCACATGCCTGAAGCAGACTTTCTATAAAAAGCCTCAGCTATACTGTGTACACTCATGCAGGTGCAGGAGGGACCAGGGCAGCAGCAGCTTCCTCTTTCTGGATGAATTTGGGGAAAGAGGATGCTAAACTGCCCTCATGCTTCACTGGAGACCAAGAAACAAAAGGTTCAACCTGAAGAGCCCTTCGCAGTCCTTCCATTCTTTAGGGAGGGGCTAATGGCATTTAGTGAGTATAGGTCAGAGACACTGATTACCAGGTAGCCAGGAAGCCCCTCACCACTCAACCTTGGTCCAATATGCCAATACACCAAGATGGACCTGGTACACACCGGGGACTCACAGGTGTGTCTACTGATGGCGCATGATTGATGGTATGTGTTATACCAGGTATAACATGGTATAACCATGAAGGTAGTAGATGGCTTCTATTGCCAAGTGGCTGCACTGTGTGACTGGAGCCTCTAATGTGCTCTCAACCTCGATATAAAGTATCAGGCTGATGGGTTAGGATGTGGCCCCTCCTGAAAGAAGGAAGGCCCTGCATATGCAGTGCCCTACTCCATCTAGAATTGTCCACTCCCCACCTCTACAAGTTTTGGAAGGCAGGTCCCCAAAGATTAGCCTAAAAAAATACTTTTAGCCACGCATGTACAGCCAGGCTACAGAGCTCTAACAAATCCTGCCAGCCAGCTTGATCTAGACCAGTGAGTGGTTCTAAACCTTCCTAACACTGTGACTTTTAAATACAGTTCCTCATGTTATGGTGAGCCCCCTACCAAAAAAACTGTTTTTGTTGCTACCACTTCATAACTGACATTTTGCTACTGAGTGGTGTCTCAGTTCCTAAGACCATTGGAAATAGTGTTTTCTGATGGTCCCACAGGTTAAGAACTGCTGGTCTAGACAATACAAATGGCCCAGCTGTTTGGCCCTCTTTTGTAAGACCAGGAAGTGATATTTTCAACTGTGGAGTGGATATGTGGAAAAGATCTACCCAGTCAACTAGCTGCTGGTTTGGATGCCTCTGATGACCCTCTGGGATCCCTGTCTGTGGGATGTGACAGGTCTGTCCCCTGGAGGCAAGCACTGAGTTTCCAGGTGAGTGCCTAAGGAAGAAGCCTCATTCAAATGACTAATTCCTAATTAGTTCTAAAACTATGTTCAAGGACTGCCCCTCTACCATGGGGACCATGAAGACACATCCAGGACCAAGCCACCTACAGTGAGGTACAGAGCAGAAAGCTGTACTGAGATAACATGGCAGGTGAAGGTCCCGGGAACACATGAGGTATTCTAGCCACTCCATGCAAGTCTGTGTGCTCTCAAGCTTAACTCTCTTCTGGTCCATAAAGATAACTTTCCTGTATGAGTGATAGTAAACATTTCCCCCAGGTTCTTCATAGTATGATTATATATCTTTTTTGGCAAAGTATAATTTAAATGTTTAATACAGCTGTATTTTCTTATTATTCAGCTTTTAGAAGGTTTGTCTGTCTTTTGAGACAAAAATCTCAGATATACCAAATTGGCCTCAAACTTGTTCTATAACCAAGGATGGCCCTGAGCTTCTGATCCTCCTGCCTCTAGGCCTGTGCTCCCATGCTCTATTTTGCAATGCTGGGTGGGGCTCAAACCCAAGGACTCATGCATGCTAGGGAACACGGTATGAACTGTTATGTTCCCAGGCTCCAGAGTTCTTTTTATTTTCTGAATATAAGAATTCTGGGGGCTGGAGAGATGGCTCAGTGGTTAAGAGCATTGCCTGCTCTTCCAAAGGTCCTGAGTTCAATTTCCAGCAACCACATGGTGGCTCACAACCATCTGTAAAGAGGTCTGGCGCCCTCTTCTGGCCTTCAGGCATACACAGACAGAATATTGTATACATAATAAATAAATAAATATTTGAAAAAAAAAGAATTCTGTCTGACTTATGTTTTAGAAATACTCTTTCTTTATAAGTGGCCTGTTTGTCTTTTCATTTCTGTTTTTTAAGTAAGAACTTGTAAGCTTTATTAAATATAACTTAACCAATGTTTTTAAAGATCATGCTTGTATTTAAATCTTTGCCTGTCCCAATAATCCCATGGCATAGATCCCCTCGTCCTTCCGGGTTTTTTTTTTGGTTGTTGTTGTTTTTTGTTGTTGTTTTGTTTTTTTGAGACAGGGTTTCTCTGTGTAATAGCCCTAGCTATCCTGGAATTAGTTCTTGTAGACCTGGCTGGCCTCGAACTCACAGAGATCTGCCTGCCTCTGCCTCCTGAGTGCTGGGATTAAAGACATGTGCCACCACTACCCGGCCTCTTATTCTCTTACACAAACGTCAGTTTAACATTCTTTAGTCTGGTTTATAAGATTCTTGACTACTTACTGCAGTAGCAGATGTGGTCTTTATGGATAGCTGGTTGCCCCCATGCATTTGTTCAAAGATTGTGCTCTCTCTGTCCAATTACTTTTTCTTGCTTGTTAAATGTTTCATCAATTTTAATTTCTATTTCTTAGTTTTAATCTATACCCTACTGTTCTCATTAGTAACTCTGCTGCAGTTGCAATCTAAGCTGTGAACTGGGTGTCATACACTCTTACTCTGTAAAGACTTTCTGGGCTATACTAGCTCTTCTGCCAGTCCAAGTAAGTCATTTTAGGAATACATTAGCTGGATTTCTGTTTTGTAAGCACCAGCATCTGCCTTTTAACTCATGAACATGGCATCTTTTTATTTAGGCCTTTGATTTTGTTCTTACCTCAGTGTTTTTATGCTGGCAGCATGTACAATGTGCAACATTTACAATTAGATGTTTCCTATTTTGGGGTGCTATTTTAAGTGGTACTTTAATGTTCAGTGTTTAACTGTTACAGACAGTACACATAAATACAATGCATTTCTGCAGACTGACCTTCCATCCTTGCTAAACTTAGTAGTTTAGTAACTTTCCTGTAGATCCTCCTTTCTTTGTAATTATACCATTTTCAAAGAGTGATGTTCTCATGTTTCCTCCCTTGCTCCAAAAGCCTATTGTTCCCCCTTCTCCCGACAATGCCTCTGGCCTTGAGTAAACATTGAACAGAGTGTCACCTTGGCATTACTGAAGGCCATCGCTGAGACTCTCCCTGTTGTCTCTACTTGTACAGCAGGGTTGGTCCTTGGTGTAACTGAGTAATCCCTAGCAAAGGCCTCTATGGGAAAGGCAGGGTCCTGTGGAAACAGCACAGCAGAGCAAGTCTCGGTCAAGCTCCTTCAGCTGTGTAGAAAAGTGGTCTGCAGAAGCTCGGGGCCTGTCTGCTCTGCTGGGGAAGTCCCCCAATGGATGGTCAGACTTAATAGGCAAACTATATCACAGATGGGCCACCCTATATAATCTGGTCATTTCTACAGAGCCCAAATAGAGAGGCAAAGGCAGATTCCTAACAAGTGAAATCACGAACTCAGATGATGTAGTTTGTCAAAGTTCTAAGTTTGGCTCCCATAAATAACGTCTAAGCTGGAAGATTACAGCAGTGTGGCTAGGGGCACTTTACAAATACCCAATTGGCATTTGTATTTCCATGACCCTGGATGGATGCGTCTATACAATGAGAAAACTGTCTATTCTGTGGGAAGGAAGAGGTCCATATGTCAACCTCCCTGATCCCAAATTTCCTTGGTGGATTTCACCAAAAGCACAGTCTCTGCATGTCTGATGGTACATGGGCAGAATGCCTCGCTTGTCCAGCCTCCGTCGTAGCCTCTAGGACAGCTCCACTCTCCTACGTAGCAACCCTTGTGGAAGGACAATGATGGCACTCTGTCAGGGAAGTATATAGTTGTGGCCTCATACTCCAGCTCTAGCCTCCCTCCCACAAAGCTCCTGGAGAATGAGGACACAATCTTCATGCCTGCCCCAGGGCCTACCCACATCACTTTCACACCGTGATACCTAAGAAAAGGAATTAGTGCTTTTAGCTCCTGCTCCTCTTGAGGCTCCAGTTCATGCTGAGATGTCAGTGGCTCAGATGTACAGCAGAGAAAGATGCCATGCAGGGTGTCGCTGGGTGCTGATGTGCCTGAGCAGGGCTCACATCTGTTGAATTCTCCCCCAGGAGTAGATATAGGACCAAGGGCTGCACATGCTAGTAAGTGCTCTCTATCACCGAGAACATCCAAGTCCCATGTATGTTCTTCTGTCCCAAGTGAAAGGAGCACAGTCACTCCGAAACTTTATACTAGAGTGTGTACCGTAGAGCGCCACCCAGTGGTGAAGTTTTATCCTAACATTAAGGGCATTATCCTTAAAACAGTGCAGATTATAAGCAAGGACTATTTATTTCACTACCTTCTACATCCCACCATAAAACAAGGAGGAAGAATTCAAAAGCACATGTAAATTTCAAGTTTAGGTCTTAAACTTAAAAAGTGAAAGACAGGTCTGAAGCTAGCAAGTTGATTTGTAAGCACTGCCTTAAAGTGAGAAATAGGCAATGTGGGTTGGGGAAAGAGAGACTAATAAATGGGCTTTTGCAGATGCCTATTGAGGCCCTGAGCCAGCTCTATAAGCATATGTTGTCACCATCACTGTGTCATGTACAACAGCTCTTGAGAATACTCGTCACTGTTTTTGGTCATGGGGTGTCTGTCTCACCTGGGTCAAGACACATGAACTTGCAGCATTCCTTAGGGTCCTTGCGGTACTGCTGACATCCCTGGGGCCGCTCACACAGGGCAGCAACGCACATCTCAGGCTCCCCTCGATGGCAGGTACAGCTCAAACATGGGTCATCTCCCTTGGGAGTGAAGTAGAACCCTTCATCCACCACATTGTCTTTGATATCAACACACGTTTGACCTGCAAAGGGCACATATGCATGAATATATGTGTTTTCAGCAGCACTGAGCCCAGATTCCCCACCATTACCCTAAACCTTTGGGGAAAACAGGGCTACTGAGGAGCTGGTCAGGACTTTTCTGCAAGTCCTCCCTGTATGGCATGCTACGGATCTGAAGCAGTCACCACACAGCAGCTGGACAAAGCACAGCTGGCCATGACAAATAGAGGCCACTAACTCAGAAGAGAATGGCAGATTTCAGGGCAAAGGTCCCTGAAGAAGTATTTGCTTTTACCTCCCCTACTCCATTTATGAGATTTTCTAAATGCTAAAATGCAGATGTTATAGATATTAACTCTTTAAAAATGGGAATGTGTATAACGAGACTCTAGGTGTTGCAAGATGATCCCCCGAAACTGAGACATAGGTAGAAAGCTGCACAGAAATGACCCAGAGGGATTGGGTAGGGAAAAGAGCTACAACTAGTCCTTTAAGCTAGTAAGCAGATGTGACAGATGCATGGGGAGGGATGGCTATGAGGCAAGGACCCGGAAAAGAAAGCTTGTTCTACTCTCCAAGTGCATGTGGTTATCTAGAAAGAGACTTTAGAAATCTTACAGCTCTCCTTAGTTAGGGCTGGGACCACGCACATGGCCACCAATGTGCAGGGGAAGAAAGACAGAGAACATTCTGTGCTACGGCAGCAAGAAAAGAACAAGGAAAAAGAAACAGAACCTTTAGAGAACTACAGGATGCCATTAAGTATCCCAAAATGGTTATGCACCAACACAGGCCCTCGGCTCGGCCACTTCTGCAGTAACCAGCCAGGAAGGTTGGGAACTGGTCAATGACTGTCAATATGATTGCCAACTTTGTTTGCCAACTTGACTGTATTAATTACCTGAAACAGAAAGACCCACCCTAAATCTGGGCCATATCTTCTGGGGGCAGCCCACATAAAAAGACATGGAAGAAGGAAACGCTTTGCCTGTTTGTCCTTACTCTCTCAGGTAAGCTGATCTACCCTGCTGCTGAGGTATTCCTTTGCCAGGATTTGAACCTACTCCAGGGTTCCAACAGACTGGTGACCAGTAGCTCTCCAGGAACCCTCCAGGACTCCAGTGTCAGCACGGGACTGCTGAGTTACCCAGCCTTGTGGAGTGAACAACTATTGAATTCTTGGCCTTTCCACTGTTGAACTATTCGGACAGTATCCTGTAAGCCAGTCTAACAAATGCCCTTTCAGATGCGTCGATCCTACCAGGTCTGTTTGTCTAGAGAACCCTGACTAATACAGTCAACTATACATTCTACCTGTACTTCCAAATCAGGCAAAAAAAAAAAAAAAAAAAAAAAGGCCAACATGCTCCCCACCCACTTAGCTAAGTAGTCTGCCCCTCGACAGTCACTAAATCCTGTTCTCGGGACTTTCCAAGCACCCCAAGATGCAATGCTGGAGCTAATCGACTGCAGAGTTGACAAGCACTGGTAAAAGTCACTTGCTAGGGACTCAGGGCCCTGAGGGCTGATGCAGAATCAGAACACCAGCCCTGTCACCAGCAGGGTACCAGCACCGAGCCAGCCACTGTTGACTGTCACTAGGAAATTCTTTCAGGTAGTCTCTGAGGCAGCTCAAAGGACAGATCAAATATGGAGGATGGAACAGAGAGTTAGAATAGGAAGACTGTGGCATGCTAAGATGAAGGATCCCCTGCATAACAGAGCAAGCAGTAAGCACCTATGGCTACTGCCATATATGACAATGTTCCTTTTTAATGAAAAATAAAATAACACCATGCTCTCAAGCTGAAGATCAGCAGAAGCAGACCAGATGTGACACAGATGAAAGAACCACCAATGCCAACAATGCCCACACAGTAAAGGTTCTAACACACAAGATCAAAGGGTGCCTTACTCACTGATCTATCTAGGAAGAGACACTATGACCAAGGCGGCCCTTATGAAAGAAAGCATTGAACTGGGGGGTTTCAGAGGGTAGCCCATTATCATTATGGCAGAGACCATGGTGCACACATGAGGTGGAGTAATAGCTGAGAGCTACATCCTGATCCACAGGCTGAGAGACTGAGAGAGAGACAGAGCGAGACACAGACAGAGAGCCAGTCTAAAGACACACTTCCTCCAATAAGGCCAACCTCCTAATTCTTCTAATCCTTTCAAACAGTTCCACTCCCCCCATATGAGTCTATGGGGCTGTTCTTATTCAAACTACCACAGATGGAAAAGTTAGTCAAGAAATGGAAAGACCACACAGGAATCCTAGAAATGCAAGGCACAGACAAAAGAGTAAAGCAAACAGCCCTCAATGGGCCCTTAAGTATGCTTGACATAACAACAAGAACTGATTCAAACTCGAGAACAGAAAGAGACCAAGAGATACGGGAATTAGATGCAATGTGATTCTGGACAGGATTCCAGACCGGAGAAAATTAGCTAAAAAAGGACATTATTGAAACCACCAACAAAACTAGAACAATGGACTGGTAATGTTGGTACGGTATTACTGTCAAATGAAATACTCTTGAGGTTGAAAAATGTACTGTTTTGCATGAGTATACATTTGTTCTTAGTAAATACACTATATGGCTGTGAGTAAATACACTATATAGCATGTCTTATAAAGGAAATGAGGAAGCACATTATACCATCCTTCCAATTTTTCCTAAGTGTGAAATTATATCTAATAAGTTACCCAAGGTTACTCCTGCTTTCCCCTCCCAGTACAGATGGTCCTTTGTCTTGTCTATCAAACACTCAAAGACAAAGTAATCTCCACGTACAGATTTAAAGAATGGTATGGGACTGCTTCCCAATGTACTTTATGTGTAATATATATCCATAAATATATATAATAAATATAAGTGCTGACATAAAAGCGAGCCAGGCTGCCTGTCTGGGTAGTGGCTGCTGGCCCAACCTGCTGTTGCTTCAGCTTCCCAGAGGGTGGCCTGGCTATAGATGGTCAGAGAGCTCTCAAGCTTTGGCCTCAACCAGCACAGCAGATGGTGGCAGCAGGCACAGGATACACAACACCGGGGAGAACAAGAAATAGCCACAATTCACTGTCTCTTCTGTGTGCTGCTGAGGATGCAGCAAAAGATGATGATCAAAACTCAAACAAAGGTGCTGAAGCAATTTAAATAACCTACATACGCAGTAACCGTGCTGCCATGCATGTTACAGCGAAAGATTTCGGTCTGATGGAAAGGGTTATGTGCTCCTTCAATATTCAGGGCCAGAACCTGAAGGCCATTTCTTTGTTTTTGCTATATCTCCCCTGACAACTCCAGGAAAAAGGAAATAGTGCTGAACTAACAACTAAGTCCCTTAATGTTCCAAGCGTATGCAGGATGTTCTTATTTCAGCTGCGTTCTAGAACTGAAGACAACTATGTCACACCATGAAGGGTTTGTAATGAATCTGGTCCTAGCATGTCATCACAACCTAGTGTTTGGTGTCATGTCATAAAATTAGCTTTATAGTTATGAAGGTGAGGGAAACAGGAAGAGAGACAATCTTCCTAACGACCTGCTATGTCTGGATGGTTCTTGTTGAGATTTCAAACCTGTTGCAAAACAGTGAAAACAAACACGATCATACAGGAATAGTTAACGACAATATCAACACACTAATGTAGAAGAGGGACAAAATGTTATGTTTAACTTCAGACTGAATATTTGAATCTTATGTGCATCAAGTAAAAAGTATGCTTTAGTTCTTTTTGTGCCCTGATATTTTTGTAGATTAGTAAATTATCCAAGATTTGATGGGGTTTATCAATATGCATATAGTTTGAAAATGCTTGAGTTGGACACTGCTGAGCAGGCAGTACAGGGATGGTCTATATTCCATACTTTTCATATTTTGATGGGAAAAAAAAGGCAAAGAAACTGTAGTAGAGGAATAAAAAGTGGCCAAGGAAAGGAATTCAACAGACACACCTGGCCAGTGAGTACTCTCCATTTCAGTCATCTCCAGCTGCCCCTCCTCTCCCTAGCTGCCCACCCCCTTTCCCGAGCCCACCAAGGGATATTTTGCAAGTGCTTTAGTAGCTAAGAAGCTCACCTCCTGGATGTGTCTTGATTCCTTGCATTGTTTCTTGCTTTGGACTAGCACTGTTAGACTAGCACTATAATGGCATTTCTTATTAAAAATAATTTCTTTGCCAAAATTAGTATAATCAAAACCTAACACCTTTCTAATGAAGGCAAAATGCCTATCTATCTATCTATCTATCTATCTATCTATCTATCTATCTATCTATCTATCTGTTATCTGTCTGTCTCACAATGTAACTAGGTTGGCCTAGAACCTAGAACTCAAGAGATTCACCTGCCTCTGCCTTCACAGTAATGGTGTGTGCCACTAGGCCCAGTAGAATGTCACTTTTTTATATGCTCTATATAAATTACTGTTAACTTTTAATATATTGAGTACTTTTCATTTTGAAAACTGGGTCTCTGTCACTTGTATCTGAATAACTTATAAAATTTCAAATTACAGCTGGGCGGTGGTAGCACACGCCTTTAATCCCAGCACTCGGGAGGCAGAGGCAGGCGGATCTCTGTGAGTTTGAGACCAGCCTGGTCTACAAGAGCTAGTTCCAGGACAGGCTCCAAAACCACAGAGAGAAACCCTGTCTCGAAAAACAAAAACAAAACAAAACAAAAAAAATTCAAATTACACTTATTTGCTTGTGTATGTGTGTGGTGGGTGCGTATGTGCCATGGTGCATGTGTGTGGGTCAAAAGTCAACTTGCAGGAGGTTCTCTCTTCACACCAGCTGGGTCCTGGACACTGACCTCAGAGCCAGGCTCAATCTCACGGGCCTTGGGGATATTTTTTAGTGCCAACAACTGACATATTGTGGAAAGTTAATTTTCTTTGCATTTTATGATATCTGAATTATGAAAAAAGTTGCAATAGTAAAGTTAAAATTGAATTACATTAAAAAAAAAACAGACATCTGAGCTAATTAGAGTACATAAAAGGAACGGACCAGGTCAGGATCACTTCTTATGAGTTAAAAAAAAAAAAAAAAAAAAAAAAAAGTCAATCTAAGTATCAGCAAATGAAATTCAGCACTGTAAGATACTCAAGCCTACAGGGGTGGCTAAATATCAAATATGATGGCGAGTGCCTGAGGTCCCAGCTACTCAGGAGGCTGAAGACTTGTGCCCAGGTGTTCAAAATCAGCATGGGCAACACAGTAACCTAGATCAAAATAAAGGTCTAACAAAAAATGAACAAAGTGATAAGATTAAAGAAGAAAACTCTGAAAATCAGAAAAAAAAATCCTCTAATAAAACACAGTATTTTTTGTGCCATGAATGTTCTTGGAAAAGAAGGAAAACACAATTCCTTTACTCCCAAGGATACACTTTAAAATTCTGTAGAAAGCATTAAGCTTATGCTGGCATATTAAACACATGCTTGGTATTCCTAATCAACACTGTACTGGAGACCCCAGCAAGAAGAGCTCAAGAAATCTAGGTGCAAGGTTTCAAAGTTACAAAACTGTCTATAGAGATATCTAAGAGGATTCCACACTAAAAAAAAATATATTAAGAAAAATAAAAAGTCTAAAATTTGTGTAGAAGAGAAAAAGTCCTAGAAGAACAACAGAGAGAGAGAGAGAGAGAGAGAGAGAGAGAGAGAGAGAGAGAGAGAGAAACACATGCCAGATGTTGAGGTTCAGCCTAACCCCTTGTCCCTTGGCAGCATGGTGCTGACACAAACTGACAGACAGCAGCAAGGGTCAGAACAGGCCCAGACACTTGCCAGCCTGGCCTGTGACAGAGCAGGAGGACTGAGTGCCAATACATCAGCAAAGGAGAAAGGCTAGTTCACAAGGCCAGAGCTGAGCACACATCACACTTGAACCACTCAGCAGTTATCAAGACCATTCTTCCTCCTTGCCCCTTCCCAGAGGACCAGCTGGGGGTAGGAGGAGGGGAGTCCCACTTTTGTTTGATGTGTCTAGACAACAAGTGATGTAACATTTGAGTAGATGCATTGGCAGAGGGCTGCGGAGACTCCTGATCCCGTACACTAGGGAAGAGAAGTCACACAAGTCAGACAGAGCCAAGAGAATATGCAGCTGAAAGGTTACCAAGGCCCTCGATGCTGCAGAGCTGTCACAGGACTGGCAAATCCTGAGATCACTGCTCTCACCCAATCTCTGAAGAACACTAAGCCAGCAAAGAAGGAACTGTGGTCAGGGGGTCAAGAACACCTATGGCTTCCCAGGCCACAGAGTTAGAGGCCAGCTGGGCGGAGTCCCTTCAGAGCACCACGAGGTCAGAGCCCACTGGAGGCTGACCGCTGGGACTCACTTCTTTTACACAGAAATGAAGACTTCTCAGAGCAGCTCTCAGCATGCCAGCTATGGAGGTCATGGTGCCTCAGCGTGGGAAAGTGGAAGCACTGGAGCTGGGCGCAGAACACAGTGTCACTCTCAGACATGGCGGAGGCAAAGATGGGATCTGGAGGCAGGAACACTTCCGAGGAGCCTGTGGAGGAGAATAAAGGTGAGGACAGACATGTCCTCAAGGTGGTCCTGATGTCAACTGGGCATCAACAGTGGGGCTAGAGACTGCCAAGAGCTAAAGGCTGCTGCAGCTCCAGAGGAGGTCCTGGAAACACACAGGGCCTGTCTGGTAGGCAGTATGCTGACCCGGAGTGCCCTCTCGGCAACCACTCCCCATTTCCATGTGCCTTGTCCCCTGTGGTCCTGTGAATCAAGAAACCACTGGGTGGAAAGAAGCAGGAAGGGAAACTCGAGCAATATCTTCTGAGGATGGTTCCATTTCACACTTAACAAACAAGAATACTTACCTTTGAATGCTACTTCCCAGCGACCTTCTAAGGAATGGTTCCGCCCAGTGATGACATACTGATAACCAACCCACAGCCTGCAGAGGACAGAAAGAGAAACCTCAGTACAGGAGCAAAACAGCCACTGATGATGACCTATGTATTTAGTATAACTGAGGAGCCCCCCCCCCCCCCCCCCCCCCCCCCCCCCCCCCCCCCCCCCCCCCCCCCCCCCCCCCCCCCCCCCGTCTCTTTGCCCCAAGAGCTCAAGTTTGCAAGGCAAGCACTCTATTCCTGCACCATTAACTATTTCTTTATTCTGAGATAGACTAGCATTGAACTTTGACCCTAATGGCTCAGCCTCCTAAGTAGCTGGACCCAGTGTTTCATGTGTGCTGGGGGAGTTCTCTGCCACTGACTTATACCTTTAGTCCTGTATATGTGTTTTCATGGTTATAGTGAACTCTAAAAAAGTAAAATTCTAAAATGAATTTGTTGTAGTATATTCCTTTACACAGAGTGAAGATGTGACACTGTGACTGGTTCAATAAAAAGCTAAGCGGCCAGTAGGAAGGCAGGAGGTATAGGTGGGGCTCTGAGGACAGAGAGCTCTGGGAAGAAGAGAGGAGGAACTGCCAGAGGAAGGAGAGGTAAAAGTCACATGATAATAGGTGAGTATAAACAGAAATAGGTTAATTTAAGTTATAAGAGCTGGTGGGACAAGCCTAAACTATAGGCTGAGCTTTCATAAATAATAAGTCTCTGTGTAGTTTTTTGTGAGCTAACAGCCCCCCAAAAAATCTGTTTACACAAGTCATTAAAGTTTTCCTCTCAATTTGAAAAGAATCCATTTTCTAAACAAATCCACAGATCAGAAAGTTTTTACATCTGGCACCCTTGCGAAGCCTGTTCTTTTTAGCTAATTCTAGAAAATTTTTCACATTCAAAGCCAGGATGACCTTGGATATAATGTCATAAAAACACAATTTTGAGTATGTTAAAATCATAGAACAGTAAACTCTAAAGAAACAAAGGCCTGTGAACACATACTGTCACATCCAAACACTGAGGCACCTGTATATGGAAGTGACTGAATGCTACAAGCACCTGAGAGTTCTGTGCCCTCCCAGGCTGCCTTAGAGTTCCAGGTCCAGTCCTAGAGACGCCCTCCTGCAGATCTGCTACCACCTGAAGTACCATGCCACTCTAGCCCATACTGAGCTCACACTGCTGTGAGCAGTGTGGGACATGCACACATGTGGCCACCACAGAAGACAGGGTGTTCTCCAGCAAGGCCAGTGCCCTTACAGGCGTTTCCAGTGGGAAGAAGGGTTGTTCATCCGATACTGCAGCTGCAGACAAGAAGCTGCATGGTGGTTCTGGATGCTACACATGACATAATTGTAGCTCATCCTGAAATGGCCCTCGGGCCACCTTGCCTTAGGTCATCATGTTCCCCTGGAAGAATGGCAGCTGTGCCATTGTTAGAGGCAGCAGGTGACTGGCAGTGAACACTGGCCATCTTTTGTCCTTCTAGAAGACAACTGGCTGCTATTTCCAACTTCCACCCCTAATCACGGAGAGGGCACATGGTGTGGCTTCTAGAGGTGGCACACTAAGAACTTTGGCACATTTCTGCTCCCTAAATGAAAGCCCCACAAATACTGAGCCTTTAAGTTGGCTGCTATTTTTCTGCTTCCTCTAGATGAGCAGGGCCTGGAGTTCAGAAGGCAGGTTCTGGGCAGACTGCCTGAGCTAATGGCAATGCCCCTAAGCCCATCAATGATCACATGTGCAAACACTTGGAAGCCTAGGGTGTCTGGGAAAGACTGAGCAGGGCCATAAGCAGCAGCCAGTAGAGCTGACAGGCTCACTTTATCAGAAGGCATTCCCATTCACCTGGTATCCTCATCATGCCTAGAGCCTCACACTGAATCCTTCCTAGCCACAATCACCCAGTACAGCTGTATCCACAGAGGGAACCAGTGAATAGGGCTGGTCCATAGTACCACAAAGAAGCAAGAGGGCCCTGTACTCCTTGCACCTTCAAAAGCCCCCAATTTCATCTTGATGCCAAACTAAGCCACTGGGTCTCTAGGTGCTGCTACTGATGGGGATTTGCCTTCCCCAAGGAGGAGCTGCCAATGAGTGCTCAGCAGCAAACGGACTCAGAACCCTGAGACTCACTTGCGCTGGTCTTTCCAGCCAAAGCTCCGCTCTGGCTGGTCCCATTCCTGGGCCAGGACAAAGCGCAGCTCCTGGTCAGTGGAGAAAGTAGCGAGCGAGCCATTCACACGCTGGCAGGTCTGCGCAGCATCCCAGTAGTTCTCTCCGCTGAGGTAGACCCGGTAGCAGCTGGCTGTGCCTTCGTAGTGGTGCCACCCGGTCGGGCATTTCCCTAGGAAGCATGAAGAATGGAAGGGGAGTTGTCCCCAAAATTAGGATCATGATTTCGAAACTGAAATTACAAGTGTTGCATCAACAACAGACACACCTCGGAATCACCGTGGAGATCTAGAGCTTGAGATGGTTAGTAGGTCAAAACAGAGCCTCCAAAATAGCAGTACTGGGGACAATGTCCTAAATAGAAAGACTTTGGCTGGGTAAACAGAGACCAAGAGGTGGGTCTCTGTTTACCAGGAACCATTCTCAATCCTCCCGAATAGGTCAACTACCCCAGGCAAGGGCATCTAGTCAATCCACACACCTTTATCAGTTCAAGGACCCCCCCCCCCCATCCCTTGCCTTTCCTCCATATCTTCTCTTTGCCTCTACTGAGAGCGAGTGAGAGAGCATGCACCTTGGCAGTTTGATCCCCAATAGATCTTCCTACCCACAGAGTAGTCTAGGTTAGTAGCTCCACTGTGGCTTCACTTATAGTGATAAGCTCCCAGCTGAGATCACACTGGCTACAAATGCTCTAGTTTTTCTAAAAAGCACAATTCAACCTATGGTACACATGTATTCAGAGTCTTCTTAATTGCCCATGGTTCTTCAACTTCTTAGTAGTCAACAACAGTTGCTGAGAAAATTTCCCTAACACAGTTCATTCTCTGCTTGTATCTGGTTAACAAAGCATATTATCAGTAAGCATATTATCAGTCCTCTGCTGCCAGCAAGCCCACTGATTCCTCTTTTCTATTCACACAGGTATTTTCAGTAGGGTGCCAATCAGCATTCCCCTAAAACAGTTTCTTAAATCTAATTCCAGAGGGTCCAAACCTGACTCCAGAGTCAGGTGACTCTCGCAGCTGGTGAGGCTGAGGTAGTCAGAGTCTTATCTCCAGGACCTCTCCAGCACCTTCTCATTCTACTGGATGGTTCATATGCCCCTCAGGCATGGGAAGTGCTGGCACCTTATACCTTAATGAAGATGGTATCAGTGGTGTGCTCTACAGATGTGGAGCATTCAAATGTTGGGAGTGCCATGATGTTAATCTTGCCTGTCAACTTGACTACATCCGCAGTTAACTAAAACCCAAGTGGCTGTGAGGGCTTTTTTTCTGAAATAATCTGATGTGAGAAGAGCCTCCTTTAATCCATTCTCTGCCTGCCTGTCTGCCCTAGCTCTTGCTGACAAGTCTATTCCTTCACTGGCATTACAGCCTACTTCTTCAGGATTTGGGTATACTGAGCTGAGGCATCCAGCATCATGGAATAAACAACTACTGGATTCTTGGACCTTCCACTGGTAGATAGCCATTGCTGGACTAGCTGGACCACAGCCTGCTAGCCATTCTAATAAGCACCCCTCCCCCCCTCTAGACTCATTCTATCAGTTCTGTTCCTCTACAGGACACTCACTATTAAAAGTACTTACTTCCCCTTGGAGACAGGGTTTCACTATGTAGTTCTGGCTGGCCTGAAACTCCAAGTAGACCAGGCTGACCTTGGACTCCTAAAGATCTGCCTGACTCTAACTTCTAAGTATACCTGGCTAGAGTACCTCTTATATGCTTAGCTACATCAGTTGTCAAAAGATGTTATCTAAAAAATTTACCCACATGCCATGGAGCTAGTAACACTTATTAGGGGTTTATGCTTGTGTTTTTATTTTCATTTTATGTGTGTGGGTTCCTTATATGCGGCTGTGTACCATTTGTCCGCAGTGCCTGCACAGGCCAGAAGAGGGCGTCAAATCCCCCAGGGACTGGAGTTACAGACAACTGTGAGCCACCATGTGGGAACTGGTAATCAGACCTATGTCCCTTGAACAGAACCCTTAACTGCTGAGCCATCTTACCAGCCTGATCCTCGTGTTTAAAGTATGTGTGACTAACTTATTAATGGAGCCATAAGAAGAAAATGGCAAGCTGGGCCACAGCTGAGACATGTTGACAATACTGTGTACAAGGATGGCAAGCTGGATAACAGTATCTGCTCACTGCTCAGGCCTCAGATAAGCACAGTTGAGTGCACAGGGAGATAGAACCTTCCCTGGAAGAGCCAGTGTGGCTTGATATACATAGAACATACTCTCTGAGGATAAGGAGGAGACAGCATTTATTTCAAGTTTCTTACAAGAGCTCAAATACCTGGTTATACATTTCCCATCTTCGCTCAGACCAAGAACTAGGGCTCCATGCAAGGGTGGATGCTGGGAGCCTGCCACGTGGTTGACTTTCCAGGGCTCCTTACTGCACTGACTGTGTTGGCTCAGGCAGGCACTGTAGCTTGGTGGCCAAACCCTAGGACTGGTGATGGTAGGTATAGGCTGCAAGCAGAAGCTGAGTTTGCAAAGTGCCTCTGAGTCACCTCCCATGTTGAGGCTGTGGGCTAAGAGTTAACACAGAAAACAGACCCCTATGCCCCACAGCAAGCACATTAAACACCAGTTCTTCTGCCCCAAGTCTGGCTGTTCTTATACACAAGAGGGTATCATCACCCCAGCATGCCTGTTTAGGGTGGGGCATTTTAAACTGTGCTTTGCTTTTCTCCAACCAATGTTACAGGTTATCTAGTCACTAAAAGAGGGAGACTGCTTCCATGTTGTAGCTATACACTCTCACATGCAGTCTCATTCACGTCTCCTGCAACATCATCCAGGGCTGCTTTAGTAAACCGTCTCATCAGTGGCCTGCGGAGAGCCAGGACTGAGCAAGGCTGTGATCTTAAGGTGGGATAACAAACATGTTAGTGGGCATTGCCTTAGGGCAGGTCTGCAACTTACTGCTGAAGCGGACAGGCTGAGCCATGTTCACCGTGTGGAAGTGTGTGGGGTCACCTCCTCTGGTCCGCCCCTGTCGCAGGTCCAAGGTCTCCTTCCCATGATAAGGACGGGCCTCTCCAGTCACTTCTGAAAGCAAAAGAAGTATGTCATAAGCCCATTTACAGCAGCCAGAACACAACCTTGTGGTTTGCTGGCACCAAGTCCAATGGCAGCTCAGTGCTGGAAAAGCTTGGTGGGCATGTGGCATCAGGAGTCACATTCCGGTTTTCTTTAGATGTCTAAAAGCTACCATTGTTCACATAAACAGGTGTATTTCTGGAGAAGTATAACTTTTACTTTATTGTTATTAGGAAATAAGGTCTTGTCCTTTTGCAAGTACTCTGAGAACAGTCAAGAGTCAGCCTTTCCCGCTTTTCTCTACAATGGTCAGCAGGGCCAGCTCTGCAGGAATGCCTGGTGAGTGAGCTCTTCCTAAGGCCTGGGATGCCCTTTCCAGTCTCATAGGCCTGAGAACATTCTGTTAGGATTCCCTGACATTCCATTTGTATGTGTTTAAGATCTTACTGATGGTTTTAATGATGCACCAATTCCTCTACCTTGTTTTCAAGCCCTGAAGTTCTGTCATGTATGTGGCCCATTCCACCAGTGAGGCTTTCCAATGTGCTTGCCATCTGACTAATTTACTAAAGTTTTCTTTTCTGGTATCATTTCAGTTTCTTTTTTCTTTTTGATTTTTCGAGACAGGTTTTCTCTGTATAGCCATGGCTGTCCTGAATTTGCTCTGTTGTAGACCAAAGTAACCTTGAACTCAGAGATCTGCCTGCCTCTGCCTCCCAAGTGCTGGGATTAAAAGAGTAAGACACCCCTGGCAGCTTGTTTTTCAATATTGTTCTTTATTAACTCTATTTTCATTCTGCATTGACTTCTTTATCTCATTCCTCTGTGTTCTCCTTAAATTTACTCCTGTTTCTTGAAAAGTTTTCATTATACTTCTGAATTCTTTTTGAAATTCATCTAAGTCACCGTCACTGGGAGACTTAATTCAGGAATTGTGTATTTCAGATGAGACATGTCATAGAAACCATATTACCTGTGTTTTTCTTTTACAGTTTTAGTGTGTGTATGTGTGTGTGTGTGTGTGTGTGTGTGTGTGTGTTGGTCAGAGGACAACCTTCAGGATTTAGTTTGGTTCTCTCCTTTAGCCAGGGATTGAACTCAGGCCACCAGATTTGCACTTTTACTTGCTGAGCCATCTTGGGAGCCTTGATGCCGCTCGTGACTGGGGGTTGGAGTCTGTTAAATCAGTGGTTGACTTTTTATTATTTTATTTTGGTCACCTTTCTTCAGGAAAGACTAGGTGGTGGAAGCGGAAACATTTTTTTTTTTGATTTTTTGAGACAGGGTTTCTCAGTAGCTTTTTGGTTCCTGTCCTAGAACTAGCTCTTGTAGTCCAGGATGGCCTCGAACTCACAGAGATCCGCCTGCCTCTGCCTCCCGAGTGCTGGGATTAAAGCACCACCACCGCCCAGCGGGCGGAAACATTTTTGAAGTATGAGGCTTCATCCACATTCCTTCCCATTAGTAAAATACTATTCGCAACAACAGTCAACACATAGGACAGTCTCTATGAAAACAGTCAACTGCAAACCAATGAGCCCTGAAAAAAACTCTATACAAAAAAACCTATATAAAACCCCCAAATCAAACAACAAAAACCAGCTAAACAATAACAATAAATAATAATAATTAGAAAAAAACCTATCCAACAGTCCCCTCCCAAATAATCACATGTTAAATACTAATCAATTCTAGCAACCATATGATAGGCAGATCACAACTGTCTATAATTCCAGTTCCAAGCGACCCAACACCCATGGCAAAACACTGACACACATAAAATAAAAATAAGCTTAAATGATGATCACCTTAGGGATACTGTTATAAGGTATGTACTAATATGCCATTATGGGTATGAATGCAAAGAAAAAAAGTAAAAAAACGAGCACGACAAGACTGGTGATCAGTACTGGGATGAGACAAAGTAGAGGGGGCAAACAGGAGGGGAAATCACAGGGGCAAAAAGGTGGGTATGGGATGAGGGGGTTTCAGTCAAGGGTAGACTGAAATAGGGGTGAAAACATGCTCTCGGATGACAGTCCCAGCTCAGGAAGTGAAGAGGCAGAGACCCATGAGTCTAGCCAGACTGTGTTCGGGTGAAAAGAGCAAGGAGAAAAGAAGAGAAGAGAGAGAGAGCAAGCGAGTGGGCTGGGCTGGGCTGGGCATTAAAGAAAGGGTAGACACAGGCCATGAAAACTAACTAGCCTGACTGTGAATTCCCTCTTAGTATTTCTTGCCTTCCTTCCCAGGCTTCTCCTCTACTCTTCTGCAACTGATCTTCCCCTCCAGTCTTCCTTTCCATGATGGTGAAGTCAAGAGGGTGGCTCAATCTCTGACTTCTTTGGGCTCTGAGTATGAAGCTGGCCACATCCCTGAGCAGCTCTTGCCAGTGTCCTGTGCGCTTGCTAGGAGTCTATGAAAGCTCCTGTGTATATTCTGGTTCCCACCAGTTTTCAGCTGTTGGCCCCATGATATTTGTTGGCTCTTGAATTGCCATCACACACAATTCTGCTCTGCAGGCAGACAGTATGCAGTCTTCTCCAGTGTTTGGATAGTGCCTATCTATGACTCTTCCAGTGTTGACGTCAGCTTGTCAGATTACCCCTGGAGATCACAGGACTGTGCCTGAGTGTCACCTGCCATCATGCTGGGAGAGAAAACATTTTCACTGTTTTGAGAGTCTCACTCAGTAAGTATGGGCCATCTCGTCCCCCTCAAATACTGAGATTACAGGTGTGTGCAGTCACACTGGTCTGGGATTTTTTTTTTCTTTGCCAGCTCCACAGGAGACAGAGGCCCATGCTAGGAAAGCATTCTCCCACTGGGCAATAGCCCTACCTTGTTTGTTTTAGGTCTTTGCCTGTATTTTCTTTTAGGTCCTTGAACACATTTAAGATATTGTTTTAAAGTCTGTATTTCTTATATAAAAACAACATGGAAACAGGAAGGGGAGGCCTGGGAAGAGAGTGGTGAGACAGCAGTGGGTAAGGACTAAGCTTTATTATATACATGGATGAGACTGCCAAAGAGTAAAAATAAACATTGCCTTAAAAAAAAGTCTCTGAGCCAGGTGTGGTGGCCGGCTTCTGAGTTTCCCAGAGCTGCTACAGAGTCCTTTTATCCGGGCTCTAGTCCTTGGAATGTTTCTATGGCAGAGCGAGGACTTGGAATTTCCTAGACTGCCATTTTGTTAAGTCAAAACATATTTTTTAAAGTTCTCTTTTACTCCTTCAATTAATAAGACAACAGTAACTGGTAATCTCCGCTGAGGGACTGCTGTTTGCTGTCTTTCTAAGCACTCATATGTCCCATGTATCCTATTATCTAACCTTGCCAACAATTCTAGTAGAGAGCAGAACTTTATTCCCATTCTACAGATGCAATGTGTCCAAAGGACCACAGTCAGTAAGCGGTGTAGACAGCATGCTGGCCTCAGTCCTGAATTTAACACTGCTTCACACACTGTAGTTACCTTAGGTCATCCTATTAACTCTCCCGAATTAGAAAGCTGTGTCAAGTCTGTTGAACATCCATCGAGTTGGGAAACACCAACTGCTTTTCATGGTTAAGGGGAAGACGGTCTAGATAAGCCATAAACTGAGCACCTGAATGAGTTCCATGCTGGGAGCCTTCTCCTGATTCCTCTAATTGTGGGACACACCTGTGTATCCCCAGAAAAGACCCTTCTGATTTCTTTCTGGAATACAGGGCTGGCAGAAAGCATCCAGCCAGCAGGAGGGCAAGGGGAGGGCCCGACTGTCACCTGAGATAATCTTCCTCAATTCTTTTTCCAGCCTCTCTGACTTCCCTGTGGTCCCAGTGGCTTTGATGCTAACAAAGACAATGCAACCACAGCAGATGGATCTCAGCGTGTCGTCACGTCACAGGAACTGCCAAGGATGCTTTTTATCCTGGGTTTGCACTGTGGCTGTTACATGGTGCTTATTTTATACTTCCCTCCTTGCGTCTTCACTCCAAACAGTCCTTTCTTTCAGGTGCCTAAGCCATAGAGACTCACTGCTACCACTGGGCAGCACAGGAATAGAGACAAGCCTATCATCTTTTGGTGGGAGGAGTCAACTGTGCAGACAGAAGAAGGAAGAGAGTGGTGCTGAGAATCTTACCAATCCCATTTCTTTCCCCTCCAGAATCCGTTACCTCTTAACTTTCAGGGCTTGCACAGGTGAAAATGTATTTCTACTTGCTGTCTTTCCAGCAGACCCATGCTGCAGCTGGTCTGGTTAGGCTAAGTCAGTTCTCACTCTGCTTCTATGTGCCTAGAATTCCAACACCTGGAGCTAAGACAGTAGGATCTCAAGAACCTATGAGTTTGAAACCAGTCTGGGCAATGCAACAGGACTTTATCTCTGCAAACAACAACAAAAACCACCCCAGCTTTCTAAAGAGTGGAAGCTACAAGCATCACAATGAAATGCAGTAATGACAGAAACCTCACTTGCAGGGCTCAACTCACACTGCCTGAGCCTTCCAGTCTCTGTCCTTGTTTTTCCACCGGGGAGGAACCAAGAGCTTCTGCAGAAGCAATCTGCCACTGAGCCGCCATGATTTTTGTGTACCAATGCTGTGCTTTATTCAGCTTTCTTCATATGTTCAATCACAGAACCATCTATAACTACACTGTGCTGCTTGCGTATCTCTGCCAAATTGTGAAAGCAGAGACTGACCTTTTCTTTTGTCCTGACCACCAGGTCCCAAATAATCACACAGAAGCTTAATATTAATTGCAAAATGTTCAGCCTATAGCTTAGGCTTATTACTAACTAGCTCTCACATCTATTAATCTGCATTTTGCCACATGGCTTTGTGGCTTTACCTGTCCTCTAGCATCTTGCTTCCCCAGTGGCTGTTAATCTCTCTGACTCTGTTTTTTTTCCTCCCTATATTTTCAGTTTGGCTTTTCCACCTACCCTTATTCTGCCTTTCTACAGGCCAAATCAGCTTTATTACTAACCAATGAGAGCAATACATAGAGTACAGAAGGACTATCCCACAGCAAGCCTGCTTTTACCTACAGACATAAATACTGATACTTATACCTACATCATCCATTCTGTCACTGGCACAAAACAGTTTATCACGTAATCACATACATTCTTGTTGTTTCCTAAGATGTTAGTATAAAACTGCTAAAAGAAAGCCAGGCAGTTGTGGTGCACGCCTTTAATCCCAGCACTCGGGAGGCAAAGGCAGATCTCTGTGGGTTTGAGGTCAGCCTGCTCCAGACAGGCTCAAAAGCTACAGTGAAACCTGCCTTGGAAAACCAAAAAAATAAAAAAATTTAAAAAAGTTAAAAGAATTTCTCTTTCACAGTCTTTAGAGTACTAATGAACTTACATAGCTCTATATTTAATCAGTTACTAGTAACTTTTCTAAGAAATAGCTAAGCCTGAGGAACCACCCACTGTGGTCTTTTGGGCATTGTCTTTTACTGGGACCAGGAGCTTGCTGATCTGGCAAAGCTGGCCAATGAGACCTAGGGATCTGCCTACCTTTGATCCCTACAAGTGCTGGGATTACACGTGCAGCCCATGATGCACAGCTTTTCATGTGGGTGCTGGAGATCAAATTCAGGTTCTCAAGGCTGTACCACAGCACTTTACCAACCGAGCCATCTCCCTGGCTTCCACTTCTCCATGTTACAGCTGATCTTTTTCACTGTTTACTAGTGTCTTTTAATAAAGGGAAGATTTTTTTTTTAATTAAGCAAAACCAGCTGTTTTGCTTTTTTGAGACAGGGTTTCTCTGTGTAGTCCTGCTGTTCTGGAACTTGTTGTTGTGGACCAGGCTGGCCTCAAATGCAGAGATCCTACTACCTCTGCCTCCTGAGTGCTGTGATTAAAGGCTTGAGCCACCACCATCTGGCTAAAGCCAGCTGTTTTAAAGAAAATTTTAACACCTTATCAAAGTTGATATTCACTCTGTCATTTTTTTCTTTAACTTAAACCTTCATTTTCTGTGTGTCATTATGAGGTAAGGACCCACTTTCATTTCCTCCCAACTATCACAGCCTTGTGTTATATAATTCTGCCTATGCCATCTATCATGTGTCTTGGATCTGCTTATATCCAGTAGATTCTGTCATGAAGGCCATTTGGTGTCTCCCTAAACCCACTCTGAAGTAAATTTGCTTTTTGTAGGTACTGCTCTTTGTACCTTCTTCAGAATGCTCTAGGAAAACCCCTCCTCACATCTTATAATTGATGGCACATTCCCACAAAACCTTCTGGAGGAACACAGTGTTGGTTACTACAGAGAATCAGCATCCCAAAGTTAGAAGCAAAGCTACAGAGAGCAGGAGTCAAATGGACACCTCTACCTTCTGTGTCACCTTTGCAGCTACTCCTGACTTCTGCCTTCCTGGCCCTTGTCAGCACCTGCTAGAGCCAAAGGCCACACTGAAGCCTGTGGCAGGGCATTCTGAGGACTAGGACTCTAGCCTACCAGTTTCTAAAACACAAGAAAAGCCCAGAAAGGACGCACAGTGCACCAAGTATGCCACCCATTTCTGCTTTCCAACACCTGCTCAAGTTGTGGCACATATCTACCCATGACACCAGCACTTGGGAAGCAGAGTAGACCAGACTGCAATGAGTTCTAGGCCAGCTTGAGCTAAATGGTGAGAATCTGTCTCAAAACAAAAACAAAACAGTGACAAGAGCCGGGCGGTGGTGGCACATGCCTTTAATCCCAGCACTCGGGAGGCAGAGGCAGGCGGATCTCTGTGAGTTCGAGACCAGCCTGGTCTACAAGAGCTAGTTCCAGGACAGGCTCCAAAGCCATAGAGAAACCCTGTCTCGAAAAATAAAAAAATAAAACAACAACAACAACAACAACAAAAACAGTAACAAGGCAGAACTGAAACCACCACTTTTCTGTTGCTGAAAGACCGGCCTCATTTTCACTGTTTCCATAACTTTCCATCTTTGTGATCTTTTCAGACACACTTTTGGAGTGTGGGGACAATGAAATAGTCTAATGTGGACAATTCTAGAAAACCTCAAGTCCACATGCCAAAGTGGCCTCCCTGAGAATGGCCAGGCTTTCCCCTGGATCATCACATGCTCTGTAGAAGGCACAGCTTTCGGAGCACAGGTACTCATTACCCACTAAATCTCAGCTCCCTCCTGTGAAATGCTCTCCGAGCTTCCATGTTGCCTAGGCTGCCCTCAAACTTGGGGGAATCTTGCTTCCTTCAGACTCCAGAGTGCTAGGATTATAGGCATGAGCCACCATGGTCAGTTATTTTTAAAGTTAAAAAACAAAAAAGCTAGAAAAGGAGCAACAAAATTTCAGTAGCTATTAAAGAAGATCAGGTATCATATTACTCCAGTGTGTTTTTATAACTTAACTTCTTAGAACTAAGACTCAATCTGCTCCCATGCAGACTGTGACTGGCAGCCCACCACAAGTAGAGACAGAGACAAGGAGAGGTTAGGCAGGTCTGCTGTGGCTCGGTTCTCAACCTCCAGACGCCAGTGTCTCTGCACACACACCATTCCTACTTGTCACATGCGACTCGAAGAGCCTGGAACAGTCTCCCCTGCACTGGACTTCTGAAGAGCACAGCAACCCACAGGCTTTTCAACCACGCAAGCTGTGCTAAGGCCTCTTCTGTGCTAGGCCACGTGGTCTGAAAGGGAACCAGACCTACTTGCACAGTCCACGGCAGCGACTGTGAAACTGCACAACTTTAAAAGTAAAGGCAAAAGACACGTTCAGAGCAGCAAATAGCTTTGTTTCATTTGAAGGAAACCAAGAATCATCTGCTTTTTCACAAAGTTTTCCAAAAGGCCACTCTAGGGGCTTCATTTTCTCTATGGCCTTGGGGAGGCTTCCCCTTGTGGCCTCATGGTCCTCACTAACATCTGATGCCAAGTGCTGGGAAGTCCACTCTCTCTCAGCTATGACTCAAGAAATAAGTCAGAAATATAGGATGGCCCTGGAGCCATGACCAGGCTGCTATCATTCAAATCTCTGGAAAGGCAAATGCCTCCAGCAGACACGTGTGAAGCGATGGCAGAAGGGAGGCTCAGGATGATGATGAAGGCCTTCTGTTCTATGTGCTGCACGGCTCATCAGCCCATCTGTTTGTCAGAGATGACATGCTGTTCTACTGCCAAGTCTTGTCTCAACTCCTGGACTCAAGCAATTCTCCAGCCTCATCCTTCTGAGTAGCTGAGACCACAGATGCACAGCACTGTGCCCATTATATACCTTACTTTGGAACCCCATCAAAGAACTATGCAGAGCTTAAACATTACTTCCTGTTGGACACCTTCCTGACAGCCCAGGCTGTACCTTTTCTACCTCAGGCTAGGGTCCATACAGGGAGAGGAGAGGCTTCCCACTCTGAGGCTTGTGCTCTGGAAGAAAAAATGAAGGGGACTAGAGAGATGGCTCAGCGGTTAAGAGCATTGGCTCCTTTTCCAGAGGTCCTGAGTTCAATTCCCAGCAACCACATGGAGGCTCACAGCCATCTGTAATGAGATCTGGTGCCCTCTTCTGGCCTGCAGGCATATAAATAGGCAGGACACTGTATACATAATAAACAAATTAAAAAAAAAAAAAAGAAATGAAGAACAGGACCCTGGTATTTGGTTAGGGTTCTCTAGAGTCACAGAACTTATGGTCTGAATCTCTCCCTCTCTCTCTACAGATAAGGGAGTGTATTGGAATGACTGACAGGCTGCAGTCCAACAATGGCTGGCTGTGAGTGCAAAGTCCAAGAATCCAGTAGCTGCTCAGTCCTACAAGTCTGGGTGTTTCAGTGGCCTTCTGGATGTGCTGGCAAGGCATGGGCAAGCAGGCGAAGAAGGACAAACCCTTCCCTCTTGCACTGTCCTTATACAGGTTTCCAGCAGGCGTGGCCCAGATTAAAGTTGTGCCTTCCACCCCATGATCCAGATCAAAGGCTCAATGTCTTCCTGCCTCAAGATCCCAATCACAAGTGTGCCCTCCATTTCTGGACTGTAGCTCATTCCAGATATGGAAAAGCTGACAACAAAGAAGAGCCATCACACCCCTCAACACAGTTCTAGACACACTAAGAGATCAGGTGCTTCAATCAGAGGGACAGAGGTATCTTCTCATGATGGCAGCTGGCATTTGAGACAAGTCTTAAAGAAGGCATATTGATCCAGGCAAGAACAGAACAAAAGAATCCCCAAGAAAACACCAAGAAACACAGGATACATGCAGTGAGAAGTTAACAAGGTGGACACAGGAAGTACATCACCTGATATGAGCAACAGTGACATAAAAGTTTGGCAAGGGAGTTGGGCGGTGGTGGTGCACTTTTAATCCCAGCGCTCGGGTGGCAGAGGTAAATGGATCTCTGTGAGTTCGAGGCCAGCCTGATCTACAGAGTTCCAGGACAGTTAGGGCTGTTACACAGAGAAACCTTGTTTCGAAAAGCCAAAACAAAACCAAACCAAATAAACAAAATGGTATAAATAAAAAAGGCTAGAGAGATGGCTCAGAGGTTGGGAGCACTGGCTGCTCTTCCAAAGGTCCTGACTTCAATTCCCAGCAACTACATGGTGACTCACAACCGTCTGTAATGAGATCTGGTCACCTCTTCTGGCCTGCAGGCACATATGCAAGAAGTACACTGTATACATAATAAATAAATCTTTAAAAAAAAAGAAAAACAAAAAAAAGCTTGGCAAGGAAGAATTAAACCTTATAGTAAGGGGTCTCAATGCCAGGCCAGTATCAGGTTATGAGTTCTTTCTTTTCTCTCCCCCTTTTTCTTTTTCTTTCTTTTTTTTTTTTTAAAAAGGCAGGTCTCCTCTGTGCCAGGCCACTATGTAGCCATGGCTGACCTGGAACTATGTAGACCAGGCTGGCCTCAGACTTAGAGATCTGCCTGCTTCTGCCTATTAGGCACTGGGATTAAAAGGGATTTTTTTTTGGGTTTTTTTTTTTGTTTGTTTTTTGTTTTTCGAGACAGGGTTTCTCTTTGTAGCCCTAGCTATCCTGTAACTAGCTCTGTAGATCAGGCTGGATTCGAACTCACAGAGATCTACCTGCCTCTGCCTCCTGAGTGCTGGTATTAAAGGCAAGGCTGTGATTCTTGAGTTGGAGGATGACTGATAAAATTATAGAACTGTTGTTCTAAGAGACTTACTACTACAACTGCTCAAGAGACACCGTAGAATTGATCTAAAGGAGCACTGTCTCCAAAATACCCCAAGAAAAGTAGTGTGCTAACCAGGCCTGTTAGAGACAAGGTAAAGTTAGGGTGCTAGGATGTAAATGTTTACTCACCAGAGTTGACCAGCCATTAGGCCGATTCCCATACTAAAGACATATCTCTACTGGACAGCTTTATGGGGAGGAGGCAGTATAGAGTTAAACTAGAAAGGCCAATTATTAGATAGTGATTCATTTAAAAAAAAAAACTGCTTGTAGCCTGTCTGCCACAACTTCCCTTGTTACTTGGGACAGAATGACCTGGAGGTATAGCTAACACAATAGGCTGCTGCCCTTACACAGCTGACTGCCACCTATACTGCTGTATAAGGCTGCTTGCTTGTTTGCCCCAACTTGTGGTTTAAGAGCACAAACTGAGGACGCAAATTGGACCAGATATTAAAAGCCTTTCAGGACCTAACCTGGCTTTCTTCCACCAGTGACATCTCTTCTTTTCCACTTTCATTGGGATCAGAGTGCTTACACAAGAAAGATTTCCACAACAGGGTCATGACCATCACTAAGTCCAGGTCTGCCATAAAGCTCCCTGTGCTCTTACAGGAAAAACAACTCTGCCAGATAGGCAGGGTGACCCTGGGTAACAATTATTTGAAAAAGAGCAACACTGATGTACTTAAATAATGCTGGTAATACGTAATATCTTTACTGTGTAAATCTATCTGCCTTAAACTAAACCAGACTTGCAGCCTCCTGTCTCTGTTTTAACTGTTCAAAGTGTAACCTGGGGCCATGACCCAAAAGAGATTTACGGCTGGCAGTGTCCATGGAATGCATAAGCCTAAGGTGCTTATGAGCCAATGCAACCTTCTGTTGGGAGCTGACTGCTATTTGGGCATTAGACCAGTTGACCAGGTGCTTAGGTAGAGTGCTTTCCTTCGCCTCAGTGTGCGGAGTAATTTCTCACTGAGAAAGCATATTACTTCTCTGACATGATGTGCCTTTTGCTGACAGGCTTTGTTAGAAGCCAGTGTGAATGTAATACCACACAGGCACAAACACATGTGCATGGGGTGCTGCCCTTCCACCTATCCTCAAGTTGAGACCTGTGGATAGAATGAATGCTATTATTCATGGAGCTTTATATTCATCAGGGTGCTTAAGGAGAGATCAGCGGATAAACAAAAATGTACAAACTATGGCCTTTCCATAAATCTTTAGGAGCTTCTACGGGGCCAGAAGAAATCCTTAAGTGCCACGTTACTAAAGAATACTTGGGTAAGGGAGGGAAGGGTAATGCTACTTCCCAGTTTATACTTAGCAGCACACTAGCCAAGTCTTGATAGACACCTACACCCATAGCCACCCCTTCAGAAAGGGCTCACTCCCAAGGTCATGTGAGTCCAGGACTGTTTGCGTGTCGCGTCCCCAGTGCTGGAAACTCATGAGTTCTAGAGTTGTCCCATGCCAACACTTACTGTTTTAAAAAGGTTAAGAGTGGGGTTGGCTCACACTACCCTTCCAATGTGTACGGACCACACAGATTGCCTGGTTCCATTCCCTCCCCGCAGGAGACCAGGGCAGAGAAAGGTCCTACACACTCACCTGGACAGTCGGCTTCATCGCTCTTATCCTCACACGTTGGCCAGCCATCACATTGCCAGGGGAGGGGTATGCACTGGATGGCACCACTGTGACACTGAAACTGCCCAGGGTTGCACCGAAGCTCTGTGGACAAAAGGGCAAGAGGCTGTTAAGGAAGTGGCACAGAAGCAGAAACCTAGGACAGAACTCTATCCACGTCAAGGTAGCCCTGGGACAAGTAGTCCAGATGCTGAGCAGCTGCCCCAATCTGCTTCCTCGGGGGATCTGAACACATGGTCCCGAAGTTGAGGGAAGAGAATGGTTCACCTCCCTCCCAGGAACACTGAAATGGTATCTCAATGCAAGGTGAAGGACAAGACCCTCTTTAGCCAGGGAATACTGGAACACTTTTCCAAGAAGATGGGACTAGGAATAGGAAGGTGATGCTTTGGTAAGTCATGTGACATCACAGTAACCACACTCCAGGAAAATAAGGCCTCACAAGAAGGCACACTGAGATGACTGTGTGAACGAATGGGAGTCACTCAAGTAACTGGAAATCCAGACTTCGGAGGATGCAAGGCTAATAGATTTCTGACCTTTATCTCGCATGCTGCAGACAGCTAAAAGCAGTAATGAGAAGATGTGTTTGAATAAGTTAACGCTGACAGTGGTTTCTGACAAGATAAACTAATGCAGCAAAACACAGGTTTCAATAGAAGTTAGAAGCCTGCACACTACAGCCGAGTGCTGAACTCTTCCCTTCTTGTTGATTTTCGCTTTACTCACCGTCTTTTTTTTTTTTTTTTTTTTTTTTTTTAACTTCAGAGCTAGACTGTCACTGTGCAGCCTGGGCTAGCCTTTGGGCACATACCAGCAAAATGGCATCTGTTCTTGTCCTGGGCTCAGAGCTCAAGGCAAGTACTCTACACTTTAAAAACAGCTAACTAGAGAGCTAGCTTTGTCTCTAGCCTGACTCACTTTCATATAGGCTGTTTGCTTATTTATTATTTGGACTAAATCCCTAGCACCAAAGAGCACACACAGTACGACTGACCTACATCCTTGGGCTTATGGACAGCTCGCTCTCTCCTCTCCCCACCTCTGTGTTTGGACACATATGCCAGGGCCACCCTCAGGTTTGTGTTCCTCCTTCAGGCACTGTCCACTTTGTTTTTGGAAACAGAGTTTCTCATTGGCTTGAGATGACTGATTAGTGCTAGACTGGCTAGCCAGCAAGCTCCAGGGTTGCCTGTTTCTGCCTCCCCAGCAATTAGGAGCAGTGAGTGCTCTTGCAGAGGACCTGGTTGTGATTTCTGACACCCACATAGCACTTAAAATTATCTGTAACCCCAGTTCGAGAGGATCCGATGCTCTCTTCTGGCCTCCATGGGCACCAGCATACATGTGGTATACAAACATGCATGCAGGCAAAACATTCGTGCATATAAGATAACAAAAATGTTTTGAAAAACCTCAACTATGCACAAATGCTTCCCAGTTTATATTATGGGACAGTAGACTAGGTGGTCTACAGTCAGCTAACCGTGGACAGTCAGGATGTGGCAGATCCCAAAACTGAACAATAGCAGTGTGTACCGCTTCCAGTCAGTCATGATGTAACAATAGATAAACAACGTTCTAGCACACCATGCTGCTGAACCACGGTGCTTGGCAGGTTGGGGATATTAAATGTACTTTCCAATTATGTATCTTTAAGTCACTATAGCTTTACTGGGACATGTCCAATCAGAAGTCAAGGAGGGTCTATGTTACCATAAGCTAATTTTATATACAGATATACATTGTATATATAGTGGAGATGGCTAGATGCAGTATGTTTTCCATGTCCATTTTCTGCTTCTATCACAGAATTTACCACAGAGTAAGTAAATTACAAACAACAGTTTAGGGATTGAGGCAAGATGCGGCACAGAGCAATGAAAATCTGTGTGCTTATTTTACAGGCAGGCTTTCTTCCCAGTATCTTTTCCCATATCATTTGGTGAGGATCGTGATCCACCACTGTAGCAGCAGTGAAAAGGCTGCAAGCAAACACAACTATCTGGAAGCAGATATTCCAGTCCAAAGTGCAGTGCTACCTTTGTCTGTCCTAAGTCTACATACCCTTTCCTTCCGGAAGACTGCAACTGCAGAGCGGAGCATGCTCTGACATCTGACAACAGGACAGCGTGCTACCACCTTCTGTAACAGTCCACACAGACACACAAAACCTATCCCTCAACCATAATGAAAAAAATGAACATAAGAACAAATGCCAAAACCCAAATTTGAAGAAAAAAGAGAAGTCTTTGAACATGGACCAGAACAACGCAGTAGAGGGTCCTTCGCTACTAAGCTGTGCTGGGGCCCTCAGTGTTCCAGATGTTCTGAGTCTACTGAGCATCAAGAAAACGTTGCCCTGTGTTTCATTTGTCAACTTAGAAAATGCAACCTGGCATATTTACTACATGCTATTAGGAAAATAATACAATATCTTTTCATATTAAAACCAACAGTTTAATTAGCCACACTTCTGGGGACTGGAATGCCCACGGTCAGGTCTTGCACCCAGTGAGCACCTTCCTGTTGCTTGCCTCAGTAAAAGCAGCCCATGGTAAAGAGATGTGAGGAAGGGAATCCCAGTCTCCTGAGCAAAGAAATAAAAGGCTTACAGCTGAAAAAAAACTTCAGCATTTAGCAAAACCCTTTATAAGGGTTAGGGTATATCACTCATGGGGCTGAGTGTTTAAGTATTTCCCTAGGACTTAGGAGGTTTTCAGTTTGACCCTCAGCACCTCAAAAGAAACAAAAAACCAGGTGTATCCAACTGAGGCCCACAGACCACATGCACCCCAGGACAACTGTGAACACAGCTCAACACATCAGCAGACCACAATGTCAAATCGTCGGTGCTCCTGCTTTACACAAGGGCAAGTCCAGGCTCAAGTGTTTTCACTAGAAAAAGTCTCTTTAAGAAGAACTAATATCGGGGCTGGGGAGACAGATCACTTGCTAAAGTATGTTTTGCTCTTTTACAAGACTCACATTTGGTTCACAGTATCCACGCTGAGGTGGCTCACAACTCTGTGACATCAGCTGCCAGGAATATGGTGCCCCATTCTGGCCTCTGAGGGCACACATACCTAAATGGCATACATACACATCTAAGTAAACATAAAACTAAAAATTTGTTTCTTTCTGTTTTTTTTTTTTGAAACAGGGTTTCTATGTGTAACAGCTCTGGCTGTCCTGGAACTTGCTCTGTAGACCAGGCTGGCCTCGAACCCAGAGAGATCCGCCTGCCTCTGTCTCCTAAGTGTTGGGATTAAAGACCACCACTATAAAACTAAATCTTAAGAGGGGGGAGGTGGTGATGGTGCACACCTTTAATCCCAGCACTTGGGAGGCAGATCTCTGTGGGTTAAGAGGCCAGCTTGGTCTAGAGAGCAAGTTCCAAGACAGTCAGAGCTGTTATACATAGAAACCCTGTTTCAAAAAAAGTCAGCTCTTCCAGAAATTCGGAGTTCAGAAAGTCACCCAAAACAACAGCATTACAAAACAAATATAAGTTGGACATGGTGGTACATGCCTGTAATTCTAGAACTTTGGAGGCTGAGGCAGTACTAAATTCACAGTCAGCCTTAGCTACATGGTAAGACTGTCTCAATAAATAATAATAAACTGAAAAAAAATAGCAAAAGAAAAATAAGTGATAAATCTAACAAAAGACGTTTAAATCCTGTTGGTGAAAATAGAAAAATATGGCTGAAAAAATATATTTAAAAGATCTAAACCTATGGAAAATGAATTCAAAAGGTTAAGATCTCAGTTTACCCAAATTCAATGCTACCAATAATATCCACCAGACTTGATTGCAGAAACTGCCAAATTGACTCTAAAATTTGAGGAAATGCAAAGAATTTAGAGCAGCAAAAACATTCCAGGATCTAGCAGAAAAGAACAACCAACAATCCAGCATGGCAGGAAACCAAGACAGGGTGGCATAGGTATCAAGAGGTTATCACAGAGCCCAATGGAAGCACGCCTTTAATCTGTCTCTTGGGAGGAAGAGGCAGGTGGATCTCTGTGAGTTGAAGGCTATTTCAACAACTGGACATGGGATGACTGGCTCCCACTAAGAAAACTCTGTGCTCTGCTCCTTGTACCAGTAAGAAAAAGTAACTCAAAAATACATCGAAGGCCTAGATAAATGCAAAGCTCCAAATTATCAAAATTTGAGCAGAAACCATGGGAAAAGTTTGTAACTTTGGTATAGGCAGATTGTGACGATCTATGCTGAGTCACAAAATAGAAAGCAGATAAGCTGGACTTCACTAAATTTTATAACTCTTTCTTTTGTGACAGGGTCTCACTTCGTAGCTGTGGCTAGCCTAGAACTTGCTCACAGAGATCTGTCTACCCCTGCTTCTGCCTCAATTGCTGGGATTAAAAGTGTATGTCAGGAGCTGATGATATGACTCAGCAGCTACTCTACTCTAGAGAGTTTATTACTCTATCAGAGGAAGAGTTCAGTGCCCAGTACTCACATCAGGAAGCTCAAAAATACCTAGAACTCCAGCTCCAAAGAATCTCATGACCCTTGCTGGCCTCTAGGGGTACATCCACAGGTACACAGATGCACACAAACACACCCAAGGAATCTCATGACCCTTGCTCGCCTCCAGGGGCACATCCACAGGTACACAGAGACACAGACACACACAAACACACCCAAGGAATCTCATGACCCTTTCTGGCCTCCAGTGGCACATCCACAGACACACACAGCCAAGGGATCGCATAACCCTCACTGGCCCCCAGCAGCACACCCATAGCTAAACATAGATACAGACACACAGACATACATATACCCAGACACACACACAGCCAAGGGATCTCATGACCTTTGGTGCCCTCCAGGGACACATCCACATACCCACAGCTACACATGCAGACACATAGACACAGACAGACAGACACACACGCATGTATATACAAACAAATAAAATAAATGTTTAGGAGCTGGAGAGAGAGTTCCAGGTTAAGAGCACTGGCTGCTCTTTCAGAGGACGTAGGCTTGATAACCAGTACCCACATGGTGGCTCACAATTGCCTGTAATTCCAATCCCAGGGCCATTTTTTTTTGTTTTTTCGAGACAGGGTTTCTCTGTAGCTTTGGAGCCTGTCCTGGAACTAGCTCTTGTAGACCAGACTAGCCACAAACTCACAGGAATCCACCTGCCTCTGCCTCCCACGTGCGGGGATTAAAGGCAGGCGCCACCACTGCCCAGCTCCCAGGGCAATGTTGACACCCTCTTTTTCCTGCCACAGGCACCAGGTATGCATGTGGTACACTGATATACATGTAAACAAAAAAGCCATACACATTTTGTATTTAAAAAAGAACAGTGTGCTACCATGCCCAGCTGGAGCTCTTAAGAGAATGAAAAGATTGGGGTTGTAAATGGGTGCTGGAAAGATGGCTAAGAGTGCTTGCTGCTCTTTCAGGGGACCTGATGTGGCTTCCAGTACCTACATCAGAGAGCTCACAACTGCCTGTAACTTTAATTCCAGGGATAATGATTCACAAAGACACATAAACATAATTACACACACACACACATTAGGTTTTGAAGCAGGACTTCTCTGTACCTATCCTGGAACTAGCTGTTGTAGACAGATTGAAGGCGTGAGCCACCACCACCTGGCTAATTATAAAACTTGTAAAATCCAGATGAGTTTCAATTATGCCAAGTGAAGAAACTACTATGTACTCAAGATATAGTTCCTGAACTTCTTAAAAACACACATTCAATATGCAACAACAGAAAGCAGGTCAGAAATGAGAGGGCGATGGGAGAGACTACCAAAGGGCACAGGAGAACATCTGTGGTGATAACCAGTGTGCTTGCTACCTTGGCTGTAGTGGGAGAGGAAGATCATAGGAGCTTACTGGCCAGGCAGTCTAGTAGAAACAGCAAGCTCCAGCCAGGTTCAGCAAGACATCCTGTCTGCAAAAAGTAGGTGGAGAATTGATTCAGGAAGACATTCTTCCAACATTGGCTCTGGTCTCCCTCCACATGGACCCACATGAGCAAAAGTACCCACACACAAATGGGTACTTTTGTACACATCAAAACAACTTCTTTTCTTTTTTCTTTTCTTTTCTTTTTTTTTTTTTTTTGTGGGCCTTGGCTGTGTTGAGATGAAGCTGAATTATCTCCTTTCCAGTTCCAGTCACTGGCTGTCAAGTAGACAATAAACTTAAGTTTTGTATTTTCTGTGAGATGCACGTGGCCACAAAAGTAGCCCCATCAGCAGTGAGAAGAACACCTTTCCCAAGAAGCAAGGTGTACTGACCCACAGCAGAGTACACCTGCTGCTGAGTAAGGCGTTGTGGACGCTAATCTGAGTGCTCTCAACTTGGTTCTGTTTAGAAAAAGAAGAGAAGGAGATTCCTGGACTGCCATCAGTGACTAGGACCCAAAAAAGCTAGCAGATTCCAAAAGCCTTTCCATCTCTGTAAAGAGCATGGCCTCCTCCAATTTTGTCGGGAAGCCCTTAATCAAAGATGGTGAGGAGCCCAGGACCAAAAGCACCAAATATTCAGCGCCTTGTTATTCCACAAGTCCTGCAACACAAACACAGACATGTTGCTCTGAAGAAACAAAGCACTAAAAAAAAATGAGGAGGCTGAAGAATATGCTAAAATTTTTTGGCTAAGAGAATGAAGGAAGCCAAGGGGAAATATGGACTGCCAAGAAACAGGCTGTCCTCCCTGAGCGTTTCCATTTCTTTTATTGAGGATTTACTTTATTTCTAATTCTGTGTATGTCTGTTTATCTGTGTATGGGTATGTAAATATGATCTAAATAACCCTGAAGGCCAGAGGCATCAGATCTCCTGGAACTGGCATTATAGGTAATTTTAAGTTGCCTGATGTTGGTGCTGGGAATTGAACTCAGGTCCTTTGCAAGAACAGTATATGTTCTTAAGCGCTGAGCCATCTCTCCAAGTGGTAATTTACTTCTAAGTCTGTGTCCAGTGAAAGGTAAGTCTTTAGGAGTAACAAGTCGGTAGTGGTAGAACGCGCCTTTAATCCCAGCACCTGGAAGGCAGAAGCAAGCAAATTTCTGGCAGTTCAGCTTGGTCTACATAGTGAGTCCCGGTATGTCTAGAGGTACAGAAAATAACAACGAAAGAGTAACAAATAAATTATCAGATCATGGGGAGGACAACTTTTTTTTTTGGGGGGGGGGATTTTTCGATACAGGGTTTCTCCGTAGCTTTTGGTTCCTGTCCTGGAACTAGCTCTTGTAGACCAGGCTGGCCTCGAACTCACAGATATCCACCTGTAGATCCGCCTGTCTCTGCCTCCCAGTGCTGGGATTAAAGGCGTGCGCCACCACCACCGGCTGAGGACAACTTTTAAATATGTGTAGTTTACTATATGGTAGTTGTACCACAACATCTAAAACAGATTTCAGTTTATATAATCAGCTCTCCAGTGAGGTCAGTCAAGACTAATCACTTCCTCTATGGCCTGCTTCCTCACCTGGATCAGCTAGGCATGGGTCAGTTACTACCACAACTCCAGAGCAGGAATTAGGCTTCATAATTACAGTCCCAAGGCTGACTCACTACTAAAGACTATTTATCTGATGAGGAATTAATAATGGGGATGGTCTCTTCTGGCCTCAAGTCTGCACCCCTAAGCATTAAGTTAAGTGCCTGCAATACATCATTCTTCCCAAACCATTCTTGATTCTTGGTCTTCCAGTTTGGTTAAAAACTAATTTCTAAACTATAATGAGAAAAAATAAGACAAAAAATTAGCGAAGAACATTTTTAACACTATCCACTCTATTAAAAAGCCACAATGCTGTTTGGAGTACACTCATAGCTTCTTTTTTTAAAAAGTCACCACGCAACCAGGCTGTAGTGGCACATGCCTTTAATCCAAGCACTTAGGAGGCAGAGGCAGCCAGGATCTCTGAGTTCGAGGCCAGTCTGGTCTATAGAAAGTTTCAACAACCAGAGCTACAAAGAGGAAACCCTCTCTCAAAAACAAAAAAAAGTCACCATGCCTGGAGAAGTTTCAATGTGTGGCCTCAAAGTCCTTTGGGAAATGGTCATCCAGTGAGGTTTGTTTTCCCAACATTACTATTATTTTCTTCAAAAGCAAACATTTTGAGGTCAGCATGCCTGCTCTGGCAAACAGCCCCTAATTCCCATACACCCAGCTTTATTTAGTGCTCAGTACTTAGTTAGCCATTGGGGGTGGGGCTTGTGTAAACTTTTGTGTATGAACTCCTCTAGCAAAGCATCCTAAAGTTCCAACAGCCTCTCTAGTCGAAAACTGCCTGTATAGACTGGTCAAGTCATCTGTCCCAGGATAGGTGACTCAGAGACCCTAAGATACTGGGAGTTCATGCTGTGTGTATATCTGAGACAGGATAAAAACCAAGGACAGGCAGGGACCCTTAACACCCCAGTTCCCTGAGCATCCATGCTTCCTTCATCAGGTCAGAGAAAAGGGCCTCTTTTTCCTAGTTATTCTTTGCAACCAGACAGATTTGGCAAAAACTGGTCTTTTAAATTTTCTTTAAGGGAAGAAGAGTGAGGGAGGGGGAAGGAGGGCATGATGAGCAGATGGCTTTGAGCAGAGTGGTTTGTCTTTCCTCATTCAGAATACAACTGGCCTCTGGACTCAGGAGTGTTTGGATCTCAGGTTGCAAAACACACCCTCTTCTTGGAAGCCTTCCCAGCAGGGTCTGCTGGGTCTCTTAGTCTAGCCTTTCAGTGAGCAGGCATGTGCAATTGTCTCATTAGAACTGTTCTTAGACTGAGCACATTCCCACCTCTTGCATTAACTCCAAGTACCTGAGGAACCGTGTTCCTACAAGCATTCAGTGAATGTCCAAGCAGGAGGCTCTTGGCCTTCCTGGCCCTCCTCTGCTGCCCCAGAGCAACACATGAGCTCCTCCTCAACGCCTGGGATTCTACCTTCCAAAAGTGTCTGGAGTGTCTGTTCTTAGGGAGGAAGGTGGGCCGTGAACCACGCAGGTACACTCCAGCACTTCCGCAGTCTGCATCACCTGCAGTGTGTGGGACAGGGGTTCTGTCGGGTCTAGCTATATGTTACCTGCACATCAACATTTCCTCTCACTTCTTTTGGAAAATCCTTTCGGTCCTTCCAAAGGGAAACTAGTATCAATTTTTGCCTTAGAGGAAGTAGCTAAAAGAGCCACCCTGTTTTGCATTTGGGTTTGCCAACATCCTGGTACCTAGGCCCTATGACTGACTCCTTGCTGGGCACGACTGAGGCAGCTCAGCTCTTCCTAGTCAAGGACAATATTGCTGTCATGACACAAGTCTGTGGCCTCGGTACCAAAACAAGAAGTCCCAGTGTGGCAGCAGTTCCCAAGCAGCATCCCACACCCTTAACACATGTATTTATTTATTTTTGAGACAGTGTTTCTCTATGCAACAGCCCTAGCTAGCTGTTCTAGAACTAACTCTGTAGACGAGGCTGGCCTCGAACTCCAGGGATTCGCCTGCCTCTGCCTCCCAAATGCTGGGAATAAAGGCATGCACTACCACCGCCCAGGCACCCTTAACACATTTTAACTCAAGGTCTCTTTATGTGCTAAAATTACTGAGGATTTAAAAAAATGTTTTGCTATGTGTTTATTAAAGCAGAAAAAAAGCTCCACCAGAGCCTAAAATTCTAAACAGATTTACAATATAATCCAGCAATTCCACTTATAGATGTGCATCTGTTGTACGTGGCTGTGTGTGTCCCTGAAAAGAACATGTGTTAGAGGCTGGGTCCTCAGCTGATAGTGCTGAGTATTAAATCATAAGGTTTCTGACCTCATGACCGGTTAATCCATTGATGAGTTCACCTCTGAGTGGGTTATTAGGCAAGGCTAGTTAGAATAAACAATTCACTGGGAAGGACATCTTTTCCTCTCCTTCCTGTTTCTCTGCTTCCTGCCCCACAAGGCGAATGTCTTCCTTTACCACATATACCTGCATATTTTGCCTTGTCTCTAATTCAAAGCAGCAGAGCCACCAGATCTTACACTGGAGCCTTTCCCCCTTCTTTAGTTCCCTTTCTTTCTGTTGGTGTGAAGAGACACCATGAGCAAGGCAATATATGGAAGAAAGCACTGTTGGGGCTTACAGTTTCATCATGCTGGGGAGCAAGGCAGCAGGCAGGTGGGCATGGCACTGGAGCAGTAGCTGAAAGCTTGCATACTCATCCAGAACCATGAAACAGAAAGAGCACTAATTGGGAATGGCGTGTGCTTTTGAAACCTCAAAGGCTACCCTCCCCCAGTAAAACACCTCTGCCAAGGCCACATTCCCTAATTCTTTCCTAACAGGTCCATCAACTAGAGACCAAGCATTCAAATCTAGTTCATGATGGGGGCCATTCTCATTCAAACCACCACACCCCCTTTAACTGAAATTAACCTTCTCTCTTTCCGTTGATTTTCTTGGGTATTTTGTCACCGTGACACAAACAGGATCACTACTTTATTCCCCAGGAAATGACAGTCTCTTCAGCAACCGGTGCTGAAATGACTATACAGTCAACCGAAAAGAAAGCTGGGCTTCATTTAACACAAATATAGAAACTAACTCAAAGTCTATCAGACTTGTGCTGTAAGGGCTAAAACTATGAAACACCTAGAAAACAGGGGCTACTCCCTGATGTCAGCCTTGGAAACCATTTCCTCGATGCAAACCAACAGCAAAATCAGCAAAAGAATAAAACACAATGGTGACTTCATGAAAAAAATGTTTGTGGATCTCAGGATTGTCAAGGACTAGAAAAATAACCCACTGAATGAAATAAAATAAAATATATTAAATTCAGTATTAGGTATTAATATTCAGAATCTATAAAGAATTCCTACAATGTACAAATACAGCTGCTCAATTCAAAACTAAAAAAATCATGTAGATATTTCTCTAAAGAAATACAAATGAACAATAAATACGTGAAAAAATGCTCAGCAACACTACAGGCATCAGAGAAACACAAGTCAAAGCCACAGTGAGATAGCACCTCACATCCACGAGAACAGCTATTTCTTAAGGTGTAGAGGATGGAGCCTTAGAGCAGGACTCCAGCGGTGTGTGATGACTCAGCATCTGGGGAAACACAGAGTTAGTGTATCAACTAGCAATTTCATTCACAGACATATACTCAGGAGGGCTGAGAGCAGAGACTATAACAAGTAATTGTACACCAATGTGCACATCAGCACCTATTTCTAACAGCTGGAGGATAGATAAAAATGTGGTATATATTATTTGGTAATAATAACATCTATGTTCTACAATGTGGATGAATCTGAAAATATGCTAACTCAAAGAAGCAATCACAAAAGACCAGATTCAGCATAATTTCTCTTATATAAAATGTTCAGAATAGACAAAACCATAGGGACAGAGTTGGTTAGTGACTGCCAGGAACTAAGGGAAAAGGAGAAGCTATTATTTAACTGGTACGGTTTCTATCTGGTATAATCTGAGCAACGTTCCCAGGCTTTAACTATGTTTTGTTTTGCATGTGTGTGTATGCGTCACAATGTGTGCAGTTTGTGCAAGTATGGACATGCATGTGGAGACAGTCTCTTTGTTGTATATGCTTACGTGAGGTGGGCTGGCCTGTTTGCTCCCAGGATTCTCATGTCTCTGCCTCCCACTTCTTTTGCTGTGGGAGCACTAGGATTACAGAAGCACGATACTACATGCAGCTTTTGTATGAGTTCTAGGGATTCGAACTCAGGTCCTCCATGCTTTTAGGGTAAGCACTTTACACACTAAGCCATCTCTCCAGCCCCTTAACTGTTTTAAGCATGTGATTGAGTGGCATAAAGTACATTCAGATTTTTGTGTAACTCACTTCTGCACATTCCTGAAACTCCCCGTCATCTTCCAGTGTTACACCATTTGTGCCGCCTTCCCCCAAGAACCCCACGGTCTTCTTAGGCCTGGTTTGGCAGTCCCTGAGGCTCTATCCCTGTAGCACATAGCTCCCTTCTAGTCATGGCCATGTGCAACCATCTGGCCCTTATAGCTTCTTGGGATGGTGTATGTGGAGATTAGTATAGAAAGAAGCACCAGGAACCCCTCATAAGACAGGCCTCTGTTCCACACTTCATGATGACCATATCTTGTTAGGCCCCATTCCTTGTTCTGAGACCATGGAGGTGACCATTCCTGGCAGTCCTGAGCCCCAAGAACAACCCATTCAAGCAGTGCTTTTTACTGGAGTTTCAAGTGTTCTGTTGCTAGCAATGATCCTGAAGAGGCAAACTCTCTGAGAAGGTCCCATCAGCAGCAGGGAGTTGGAGTCTAGGCTTTTGCAGAGCACGGCACACTGCTGGGTCTCTACTATAAAGCCCTGTTTAGGGTTGCCAGCACCTAACTGAACCTGAAACTGAATAAATTCAGAGACCCTTTGGTCAGTGGCCTTGCTATTGCTATGAAGAGACACCATAGCCAACTCAATTTACAGAAGAGTTTACTGGGGGACTACAGTTTGAGCTACTCTTGACCATGGCTGTGGGAAGCCTTGGGGGCAGGCAGGCTGAGTGCTAGAGCAGTAGCTGAGAGTTTACATTTTGAGACAACACGGGAGGCAGTAGCACAGACTTTTGAAACCCTCAAAGCTTACCCCCCAGTGACACACCTCCTTCAACAAGGCCATAATATGAACCGATGGGAGCCATTCTCATTTAAACCACCACAGCTACATAGTTGAGTTTGAGGCTACACGGGACTATCTCAAGAAAACTTAGCCTTAGGACTGGTAAAGTGATTCAGTGGGTAAAGGTACTTTGTACTACGCTGGAGGACCTGAGTTCAATTCCTAAGACTAACAGTGGATGAGAACTAATTCACACTCCAAACATTTGTGAGTGCATGAGTGAATGCACGAGTGTACACACTCACACACACACGTAATAAAAATAAAATTAAAAAGAAAACTGAATTTGCTGCTGTGGAATATTTGTTGTGGAATATATATTTGCTGTTGTGGGCAAAGATGTGTTACATTTGTTTACACTGCATTTGTTTAACCATGTAAAGATGTGTTGCATTTGTTTAACTATGTAAAGATGTGTTGTATTTAACTATATAAAGATGTGCTATATTTGTTTACGCTGCATTTGTTTATGTAAAGATGTGTTGTTTCACTTTGCCTGCCTAGGCACCTGATTGGTCTAAGAGCTGAACAACAATAGCTAGGCAGGAGGGGGACAGGTGGGGCTGGTGGGTAGCGAGAATAAATAGGAGAAATCTAGACTCAAAAAGAACGAGAGAAGGGAAGAAGAGAATGAGGAGAAAGGGACATGCCTGGTGCCAGAAGCCATGCAGCCAACAGCCAGCCAAACATAGAGACAGCAGGAAAGTAAGATATACAGAAAGAAACAAGGCAAAAGGTAGATAAAGAGAAACTGGTTAATTTAAAAGAGCTAGCCAGAAATAAGCCTAAGATAGGCCAAACATTTATAACTACCAGTCCCATAGGTAAGTTTTTGTTGAGCTGGAAGTCTGACTTTGCAGCCCATGCTAATTACCCTCCAACAAAATTCTCCCTCTTCCCTGGTAGTAGACAGTGGAAATCAGGATCTTAGATATGATAGACAAGTGCTCGACCAATGAGTTATACACTCCAGCAACACCTAAGGGCAATATTAAACAATAGTTCTGAGGCATGCAAAAAGATGATCTAAGGCCAACAGCAATGGGCAGCTTTACCCCATCTCCCCCCACCCCCACATAGATCGGAACACTATCATGCACTGCTATCACCACAGAGCTCTGATAACTCTGGGAAGGGTTCAAAGGCAATACAGCCTAAAAGCATCATTTCATATACTCCTTTGGAATCTTAGATCAAGCACAAGTTTCAACATACCAGAATCTCCATCTGATAAAGGAATGTTATCATTTACGGTTATCTAGGCTGTGCACCCCAAATGCTTAGCAGAGTGGGGGGCTGCTCAAACACAGTATAGAGGCATGAGGACAATGACAGTAGCAGCTAAGCCCAGAATAGACTGACTACAGGACAAGTGGAGAGGCACGTGCTCAGTTCCTGACAGGGTAGTGCTGGGCACAGTAGCAAAAGGGAGCAGTAAGGACAGAAAGATAGGATTGTGGTGATGGTGGCCATTGTTAGGAAAAAAATACGTAGGGAACTGAGACTCAAGGTAAAAAGGTAGAAGACAAGAAACAGAAGGAAACAAATCCACTATGGGGGTTTGAATAAAAAAGCCCCCCATAGGCCACAGGGAGTGACACTAATAGTAGGTGTGGCCTTGTGGGAGGAAGAATGTCACTAGGAGGTGGGCTTTGAGGTTTCAATGGCTCAAGCCAGGCCTAGTGGCTCAGTCTCTTCCTGCTGCCTGCATATCAAGAGGTAGAACTCTCAGCTCCTTCTCCAGCACTATGCCTGTATGCCATCATGATGATAATGGACATTTATAAACCTCTGAATACTAAGTCAGCCCCAATTAAAAGTTTTCCTTGATAAGAGTTGTCATGGTCATTCATGGTGTCTTTTTCTAGCACTAGAACTCTGACACCCACTAAGTCTGCACACATCCATGTGTTACGGTCAGGCTGCCCAGACTACAAATGCTAGCTCTACTTTATAAGCTGCAGCTCTGGAGCTCTGTAACCTTAAACAAGTCATTTATTCTCCTAGACTCTGCCTGCCTGTAAAATGGGGTTAACCCACCTCACACTGCACTATGAAGTATTAACATGTAACAGCATTTAGCTACAATTTGATATCATTTTTGTGTTCTAATCATCTTTATAGTTAGTTACTTTTTATTTTTGTTTGTTTTAATCATGTTTTACCTTTAGTTACAGGATCTAATTCATTTTATAATACCTTTACTTAGGAACGGCTCAGCAAATAAAAATAAAATAAAACAACAGAATTCTGAGCTTGGTCCTTGGAACACGTGAAAACAGCTGCATAGAGGGGCTTGCATCTGTAACCCTAGCACTCTTGGGGCAAGATGAGAGGCAGAGAGAGGAAGCAGGAGAACTGGATCACACAAGATACTCTAGAAGAGATGAGACCCTCCCTAAAAAACAAAGCAGAAGAGGCACACACCCAGCATAAGACCAACTACATAGTGAGTTCCAGGCCTCCTAGGCTATATAGTTAGACTCTTTCAAAAACAAAACAAGGTAGACAGAGAACTAACTCCAAAAAGTTGATCTCCACAGATATGCATAGTTTTTTAAAAACACCCCCAACACTGTATGTATGTGTGTACACACGTGGACTCATGCAAAGGTCAGAAATCAATGTTGAGTGTTTTGCTCAACTGTTCTCACCTTTTTTCCCTCTGAGACAGGGACTCTTACTGACCTGAAGCTCATCAATTCAGCAAGACTAGCAGGCAAGTGAGCTCCAGGATCCCCTATCTTTACTTTTCACAGGCCCAACCTGCTGCTCCTGACTCTTTCACTGGTTGCTAGGGAACAAACTCAGGAACTCAAACTTGCTTAGCAAGCATTTTATCAATTGAGCTATCTCCTCAAGCCCTAAAAATACCTTGTTTTCAGAGATAGTCTTACTCGCTATGTAGCCTAGGCTGGCCTGGAACTCATGAGCCTGCCTGACTCTTCTGGGTGTTGAGTAAAATATCTTTTCTAACCCCTTTCTTCTCTCTCTCTTTCAAGACAGGGTTTCTCTGTGTAGCCTTGGTTGTCCTGGAACTCACTCTGTACACCAGGTTGACTTCAAACTCATAGAGATCTGCCTGCCTCTCTGCCTCCTGATTAAAGGTGTGTGTCACCACACCCAGATGACCCTTCACTTTCATGAAAATGTCTTAAGAGGTAATATAACCAAGCACATGGTTCAAAATCCACAAAGTTCACACAAAAGGTGGCAGACAGAAAGACTCAAATTGTAAGTAAGCCTCCCAAGCTTCTGGAAATACATGCAGTGCAGGCGTTCCTTTGATGACAAAGACAGTGTGGTGAGATCACAGGCAGAAGCCATTGACTGACTGCCCTGAACAGGCCACCCAGGCCAGAAGAGTTGTAAAGCAGCAGTGCCCACCCTTAGGAAACTATGAACATCAAAGAGTCTCAACCCAATGACAAAGCACCTATCTTTAGTCTGCACGTCCCAGGAGGCAAAGCATGTCACCAACATGCTGGTCCTGAGTGGCCTGTTTCTGCTTCTGATTAAAATCTAAGCGACACCCTCTTCTAGTCTCCACTGATATCTATGTACAGATACACTCAAATAAAAATAAATCTTAAAAACAAACTAACAACATAAAAACAAAGAAAGAAAAAGGGCTGGCTGTGGTGGCTCACGATGCTAATTCCAGCACTTGGGAGGCTATGGCAAGAGAATCAGCATAGGTTAAAGCCTGCCTATGCTATGCAGTAAATTCTAGGATAACCTGGGCTGCAAAGACACCATCTCAAATAAAACACCCAGTTGGTAAAGCGCTTGCCATGCAAGGACGTGAGTTCAAGCCCCAGAAACTACTTTTAAAAACCAATTGTGAGGCTGGAAAAATGACTCAGAGGTTAAGAACCCTGGCTGCTCTTCCAAAGGTCCTGAGTTCCCAGCAACACATGAGGGCTTACAACCATCTAAAATGATATCTAGTGCCCTCTTCTGGCAGGCATGCAGGCATGCAGACAGAACAAAACAAAATAACAATAACAACAAAAACCAATTGTGAGCAGGGTGGTGGTGGTGCACACCTTTAATCCCAGGATTTGGGAGGCAGATGCAGGTGGGTCTCTGTGAGTTCAAGGCCAGCATGGTCTACAGAACACAAGCTCCAGGGCGGCCAGGGTTGCACAGAGAAACCAGTTCTGGTAGTGTAGGCTTGTAACCCCAGTGAAGGGAAGAGAGAGGTGGATCCCTGGTGATTCTGACTGGCTTAATTAGGTAAAATTCCAAGCCAGTGACCTCTCCCCACCCTCCCCCACTAAAAAACAGCTTGGGGCTGGGGAAATGGCTCAATCAAGAAATAACTTTTGGTGCAAACATGAAGACCTGAGTTTGGTCCCAGCAACTACTTAAAGATTGGTGTGGCAGCATGTGCCCCACTCTAGCACTAGGGTAGTGAAGATAGGAAGATCTGTGGGGCTTGCTAGTCAGCCAATCTAGCCAAATTCATGAGCTCCAAATACGGTGAGGGACCCTGCTTCAAAAACTAAGATGGAGAATGAACTGAGGGATACTCAACATTGATTTTTGTCTTCACATGAACACATGTTCCCATAAACACATAAACTCATAGGAACACACACATACACATCATCAGATGGTGGTGCCTGAGGAATGACAGCTGATGTTCACCCCACATACACAAAAGTATAGCTGTGAACTCCTAAAGTAGGTTCTCCAGAGAACAGGCAGGATCTGCCTGGGTGCACGCTCAAGCCAACTAACTCCCTTAGTTAGTTGCACTCAGCCTTGTCCTGCCCCTTAGCTGCAGGAGAGAGAGAACAAGCTGAGTGACACAATGGCTGATGTCAGCAACCAGAAGTCATCTATGCAGGAAGCAGGCAGAAGGGAGCAAGAGTAGGAAGAAGCACGGGCGTAGGAGGACCAGCTCAGAGTAACTCAAGTAACAGCTTCACCAGGCAGAAAAGGGAAGAAAGCTAAGAGCAAGAGTGCAGCCGTCATGCCTAGCCACATGTCCCAACCACAGTCTACAACATAAGCTGCCCAGGAAAAGCTCATGTAGAGTCAGCTGTGTTCCCCAATCCAGGTGCAAGCCTAACTCCCTCTTTCTGGAGACCCCATCTCCACCCTAGGCTGACTGGCTGGCAAGCTTTAGAAAGGATCCACACTGGCAAGAAACCCTCACCTCTTGCCTGTCAGCATAGCTAATACACAACGAGCAAGTTCCACCAAACATGAGGCCAGCCAGCTGGCTGTATCCCCTTGCTCACCCACCTCATGTTCCTACAGAATGGCTACAACGACCCCATCCTCCTTCCATCCGCCAAGGCAAAGCTATACGGCAAACTCGCTAGAGGAACTACTACTGTCCTTCATGTTACAATATAGTCATTTGTGCATTTGTTCAGTAACTGATCTTTTGTTTAATAACTGAGCTTCTTTTTGAAATGCTGTGGAATAATCCTGTACACTGTGAATATGTATTATTCTCATTGGTTAATAATAAAGCTGTTTGGCAAGGCAAGATAAAGTTAGGCGGGACAATCAAACTGAGGACTCGGATGAAGAAGGGCAGAGTGTGGGGAGATGCCAACAAGTCACCCAAGAAGCAAGATGCTGGAGGACAAGTAAAGTCACAAATCACATGACAATACATAAATAAAAATGGGTTAGTTTAAATGTAAGAGCTAGTTGGTAATCACCCTGAGCTACTGGCCAAGCATTCTGTAATTAATATAAACTTCTAAATGTTTATTTGGGAACTTGGTGGTGGGCTAAAATACTCCAGCTCTATTTACATTTAAAAATATATAATTTGTTTTTTATTTTATGTTCATTGGTGTTTTGCCTGCATGTATGTCTGTGTGACAATGTCAGAAGCCCTAGAACTGGACATATGTATACGTACATTATATAAATCAAATGAGTTTACACTACTTGGAGTGCTAATGCTCCTCCCAAGAGCCACAGACTAACAAAAACCCTAGTACCAGGCATGGGAAACCTCCTTTCAAGTTGTTGGTCAGGGAGAGACTCCCAAAACAAAGCAGGCTATTGCTGTTGCCATTGGTTGCCTCCCACAGCTTGAAGGTAAGAACTAACTGCTGAAGACACCATACGTTTTGGACAAATGCAATAAAGAAATTGAGCTAAAACTGACCTGGAAGCCTCCTCCCTGAGGACTAGTTCCCATAGTATCCAAAGGTGCTATGCGGGCTCTCAAGGGAGAAAAGCAACCAACAGTCCTACCTAGCTATGAAGCCTGCAACACAGCAGTGGCCAGCATGGCAAGATAGTCCCAAAGGTGCAATAGTGGCATCTGTATCTTAGAGGTAACCAAAGGCTGTTTAGCTGGACTGAAGGAATTTATGCCTATAAACTGTTCTATAAACTTAAGTTACCCAAGGCAACTAAGCCTTGCCATGATTGGCAAGTTCATGGATCCTAAAGAACAGCAATTCTCAACCTTCCTAATGCTGTAACTCTTTAATTCCTCATGTGACCCTAGCTATAAAATTATTTTGTTGTTACTTCCTAGCTGTAATTTTGCTACTGTTATGAATCATAATGTAAACATCTGATATGCAGGCTATCTGATGTGACCCTATGGGGTCACGACCCACAGGCTGAGAACCACTGCTAAAGAGGAACCATCTACTGCCATTTGCCATCTACTGCTAGTGCAGTTTAATTCCCAATGCATTCTAAATAAAATACCTATCCTTATATCCAAAGAGAAGCTCTCATCTCTCATCAAAGAAGCTTCTTTTCACAGTACAATCACAGAAAACTACAAATGGTCAAAACGCACATAACAAGCGTTGGTGGGGGGGGGGGTCCCTCCTTAGCTGGTATACAACTCCTACAGTTAAGGCTCAGGGAACATTGCAAGAGAGATCATGGACCCTAAAGGGGAGGGAGTACAAAAGACTTTAAGGGGCAGAGGACCAAGATGTTCGCTGCAAGGCATCTTCTAGACAGGGAGCTGTACTCATGAAATCGTAACAATATTTTCCAAGCAAGATCTGCATAAACACAATAGCAATTAATATCCAATGTGGATGAGGAAGTCTCACAGGCTCCACACCTAGAGGAAGAGCTACAGGCAAACAACAGCTGCTAAGATAAAGAAAATCATTCTTCTTTTCTAGGGGATGAACCCCTGACAGGTCACTCAATCCCAAGCAGTCAGCTTAGCATTGTATTTATGTGTACATGTGTATATGTAATATATGCAACAATAATAAAGAAAAAGGGAGTCATGAATTTCAAGTAGGGACACAAGGAATTGGAAGGAAGTAGGGTAGAAATGATTTAAATAAGCATTCATGCATGAGATTCTCAAAAATAATGAAAATAAATGTAAAAACATAAAGAATAGAACTTGAAAACAAAACGTGTGATTGCTAAGAAAATCCTGCGGAAGCTGCTATATGTGTGGCATGATTTAAAACCACTGCACTGAGTTCTCACATGCACATACCATGAGATTCACAGACTAAGGGTTCCCTAGACTCCTTCAATCTACCTGTGCAACATACCAACAGATGACCTGTATAAAGCATTTGCTGTATATCAGGCACTTTTTGGAATATTTCCTTACCCATTTTAATCCTTACATCTCCATGAAGCCCTATTATGATGCTTACATTCAAAGTGAGGAAGCTGAGGCGCAAAAGTAACCAGAGAGACCGAGAAAGAGAACACAAAAGTACCACGGACAACCTTGAACCCAGGCAACGTGGCTTTGAATCACTACAAGCGTGTGTCATTGACCTGGAGGAGATAACCTGGCACACCAGGGAATTTTCTCCATCACAACTGGCCTGTGAGCATGTCTGTAGAGCATATTCTTGATTGCTAGTTAATGCAGGTGAGACCATCCCACTGTGAACAGTGCCATCCCTAAGGCAGGTGGGTCTAGGTTATATAAGAAAGCTGGTTCCTGCTGGGCGGTGGTGGCGCACGCCTTTAATCCCAGCACTCGGGAGGCAGAGGCAAGTGGATCTCTGTGAGTTCGAGGCCAGCCTGGTCTACAAGAGCTAGTTCCAGGACAGGCTCCAAAATCACAGAGAAACCCTGCCTCGGGGGAAAAAAAAAAAAAAAAAAAGAAAGCTGGTTCCTGCCCTGCATTCCCTTCACGATGGACTAAAAGGAAGTAAACCCTATCTTCCCCAAGTTGCTATAACAAACTATGTCAACTTCTAATTCTGACAGATCATCTAAAATAACAGTTACACTCGACTCTTCTACCACCTAAGTACAAAGACATCTATGTCCACAGCCACTACACCATAACCACAGGCCTCTGAGCTATTGAACTCCAGCCTGGGCTTGTTCTACCAAGGCCTGCCAAGGCAAAATATGACCAGCTTCCACTAAACTTTCCAAGACAGCTGGTAGCTCAAGCCAGAAACAAAACCACAGCTGCCACAGAATAACCACACTTTTAATCATAGCATCATGCTGCTCAGTTGTCTGGGACCCCAAACTGGGCTTTGCAGGCTGGGAGGGGAACCAAAGGTCATGAAGTCCTCAGCACCCACAAGCACACGTAGACATATGTTTGGTCACTGGCTCTTTACTGGCTCCTGAACATTGACACTGACATTTCAGAATCAAAAACCTACCAAAGGACCAGAGGAGGCAAAAGAACTCTCCAATAGTCAAAGGCTCATCCCACCAGTGGAAAAATCAACTACTGGATCACTATCATCCCTAGGAGGACCTGCTATCACTGGCTTACCTGCTATGGCTAAGAGAACCATCTGCAGCAGAGGATCTGCCATTGCTGCTAGGACACTACCTGGTATCCAGACACCTCTCACCACTGCTAGGAGGAAAGGATCTATGAGCCAGGCCAGGGAAGGCAACAGAAAAGGCAAAGCCTTTTTTCATACCTTTTTCATGACTTTTAAATTATTTTCTCTTTCATTCTTTTTTGGGGGGTCTCATGGCAGAAGTTTGGTACCATCACCTAAAGGCAGTCAGAGATTCCACATCTAGAGTTAAGAAAACAATTTATAAGCCAAGTGTGGTAGCACGTGCTTTAATCTGTGCTCAGAAGGCAGAGACAGACAGATCTCAGAGTTTGAGACCAGTCTGGTCTACAGAAGGCATTCCAGGATAGCCAGGACTACACAGAGAAACCCTGTCTAGAAAAACCAACTAACCAACCAACAGAGTAACATGAGGTTTTTCTGAGGCCCAAACTAAACAGCCAGATGGACAAGGATCCAAACAAAGGTGTATAGTGACCAAATCAGTCAGGCCCATAAGACTGAAATCTCACCTGGTCACTTAGCCTTTACGAGAGCATTCTCTACTTTAATTTCTCTGTCTATAAAATTGGGCTAGTAAGAGTTCCAGCGACTACCAAAAGTTAACACAAACATTAATGCTTAGAACAGTGTCTGACATGTAACATCTTCAAACAACCAAGATCATTTTAAAGAATATGGAAGCTGAAGGTATAGCTCAGTGGCAGAGTGCTTGCCTAGCATGCACAAGGTTCTGGATTTCATTACCCATCACTATAAAAACAAAATAGAAAAAGAAGCTTGGACAAGTCAAGCCCTGCTCCACACACTGTCTCCTCCCCATCTCTGAAAGGCCTAGCCTGCACCAAAAGAAACCCACAATGTCCTGGCTCTTTCTCACAAGTAACACTGGGCAGAAGCAAGAGGACAACCCTCTGCCTCCTTCCTAAGAGACCTACTTGTATTCTCCTCACACCCATGTATAGATCAGACCTTGACAGGAAGCAAGCAAATCTAGACCAGAGAAGGACCTTTCTCTTGAAAACCCAGCAAAAAGACTCTGCCCAGCACTCCCAGGACAGACAGGAGAAACATGCACACAGACACAATAGCACACAAGAAAAAAAAAACTGACCCAGCAACCCCTGTCTTTGCTGACCATGTCAGGGGGTACATTAGAGTGCTTACGTACTGGACAACTTAAGACAGCTCTGGGGTCTACTGCCAAGTTCCAGCCTAGAAAGCCATAGATTCGAGAGCACATTACTCCTCTATTGGAGCCTCTTGCACTACATGTCCCATTCAGACTGTAGGAGGGTTCTGGGAGACCCTCCCTTGCTGCACATGTACAAACAGATGGATGGCCTCTGTCATCAGTCTCCAGGCTCCATGCTCAGGGATACTCGACACACAGGACTATACTGAAGAACTCCTATTTGCTCTCTTCTCCAGCACTTCTAAGGAGAGGGCTGTTCTCTGCGCTTGATTATCTTCAGTGATGGCAGGCAGCACGAACTCACGCATCCTTTCCCTACCGCTCTCAGCCAGCTGGCAGGATGTGTGTACAAACTGGCCGGGGAAAAACGGTTAGTGACATTGGTCGCCTCTGTAACCAGACAGAAGTTGGCTCTGGAACAAGAGGCATGAGGCAGGCAGGCAGGCAGGCATGGCTCTATTTCAAGGCCTAGAAACCTCCGCTGCAAAACTGGGACCCAGAAAACAGAAAGGGATGGCAATCCACTCTATACAGGCATATACATGTTTACCAAGACTTCAATCACAAGAACCACAAACCCAACAGCCCGCCAAAAGAACCATACCCAGCAGGCTGCTTTACAGTCAGTTCACTATGTAGAGCAGCCGGTTGCACGGAGTTCCTCTCGGGAGCCCAGGGAGGCACTCCTCAGTTCAGCGTCGGCCTGGGGTCTTGGTCATTGGGGCTTAGGCAGACATTTTCACATGTGACAAAGGCACAAAGCCCACCACTGCAATATGTTACAAGACGGGAGCTGGACTGGGACACTGCTGTGGGTGCACCCATCTGCTGACACCCAGTCATGATGTCACCCACAGAAGACTTGCCTTGGGCATTCCTTCATGGGAACCATTCCCCACTAAAAACACGAAGCACGATACTTGTCACTGCACTGGCACAGAGGTAAGCCTGCCGACACAAGACACACACACACACACACACACACAGATATTAAAGCATCCCTTTCACCGAAAGTTCAGACACCCCTGATAGTTCTAAAACTTTTTGGCAGATTCCTAAAGGGTCAGTGGGGCTGTAATGGGAACTCTTGAACCTGCTGGCTAAATCAACCCTGTTTTGGAGAGTGGGGGAGCAGTTAGATTTTCTTGGTGCAGTTTAGGAGTGTTTGAAATAGGTAGAAAAAGGGATCTGAGGTTCCCCACCACACACAAAACTCCAAGGGAGTACCAGAAGTATTTAATCACATCACACACAACTAAGTGCCGGGCACCGCTGAGAGGGCTCTGTCCCCTGCACTCGGGGTTTGGTTTACTCCCAGTACCTCCTTTGGGCCGGGCTAGACTTCTGTGATGCAGCGTTTCTTTAAGAGGCAATAAGCCACCAGGCATCGCTGTCCAGAGCTGAAACACTAGCACAAAGCCACAGTTGGGCGGACAGTTGGGACACCAGGTGCCTCTACAAGCTGCTCTCAGCCCCTAGACTTCCACTCAGCCCAGCAGAAGCTCCTGGCCAGAGGCTCCCAGAGCACGGGACACTCTACAGACGTGGGTCCAAAGGCGACATCCTCGAGGCTCCGAACCCAGGTACACTCCAACTTGTGCCCGGCAGGGGACGAGAGGCCCGCAGCCAGGCCTCGCCTGTGCCTCGCCGAGGCGCAGTGGACGCCCAGCTGCGGCGGGTGGAAGGACGTCCCCGGCCCCACCCCCGACCGCGCCCCCACCCCCAGCGCCGCGCACCTGGCCGCAGCGGCTCGGTGACAGTGAGAACCAGCAGGAAGAGCAGCAGAAAGGCACCGCTGTCTGCCTTGGGCACCATTTATCCTCCGTTCATCGTCCCCGGGGCAGCCGCGAGACCCCGCGGGGAGGCCGGACCTGGCCCAGATGAGGGAGTGAGGGCCGGACTCCGGCCGGGGGTAGAAAGGTGGCGGGCGAGGGATCCAGCTGGGCCGCGGCGACGCTGGGCGGCTGCAAGGGAATGCCGCCGACCCGTGCGCACTCTAGGCCGCAAAAGCGGGACGGGATTCCGGCTCGCGCAAGATGGCGGCTGTCCTGCTCGGGCCCGCGCGACCCCGCCTCCAGCCCACACTCACCAATGAACGCCGAGCCGGGCGCGGGGAGGCGGAGGGAGGGCAAGACGGTAGCGCTCCAGACGAGGGCGGGGCGTGAGCAGGAGGGCCGAAAAGAGGCCAGGCCGAGGGCCTGGGCGGTAGTGGGCGGGGTCTGGGGCGGGCTTATAGAAAATGAGGCGTGCCATTGGCTGAGTCAAGAAGCGGGGCTCGGGACTGAACCTAGGCGGCTAGGTGACCAAAGGGATCCCTGGTGCTTTGTGGGGATCACAAGGATCAACAGTGTAGGCCCCTGGTCTGGAGGAGGTAGGAGTGGGGACCTGCGATTAGAGAACTGAGGAGGTAGCACAGGGCATGAATGATCTTTACTCCTGGAGGCCCAGGTCTGCCCCAGTGCCCAACATACACCCTAAGGCGGTCTTCTAAAGGCCCAACCTCCGTGAAGAAAGTGAACTCTGAGAATGGGGAAGGAACACAAAACAATTTCAACAGAGGAGGAAATGGCCTAAGGGATGTCAGAGAGAATAACAGAGAAGCCCAGATCCTTCGGATCAAATCTTGGAAAGGTCCTGCCTATACAAAGAAGGAGAAAAGTTCAGGCAGAGATGAGGCTAAAGTCTAGAAACAAGGTTCCAAGTGCTGACCTCACAACTACCCTCATGAACAGCATGAACGTGGAAGGAGAGACAGCAGATGGAGCAGCGATCTGTTCCGGGGAAGGACCACCACCTTTGTACAGCCCCGGCAGAGGATGATCAGCTCCAGGAAAGGAAGTGAAAAGGGGGAAAGCCAGCCACCTCCAGCATACCTAACTCACTTCAGTGCCTCCACCAAGTCCTGGGATTCCAATCTGGAATCATGGAGCCATGTGAGTGAGGGATGCTAACTCCTAACAAGTAGATAAAGCCAAATTCAAACCCAAGATTAGGTCAGACCATCAGATATTCCAAATTCCATAGGTCTTCCCCAGGGCAGATGTTGGACTCAAATCTTGTCACAACAGAGGGAGAGCCCCTTGCTGGCAGAAGCAAAGATACCTATCCAGCACTGCCCTTGGCACTTGGACGGTCCCAGTGGCACATTCCCAGCACTCAGTACAAGATCCAGGCCCAGCCTTCTGCCCCCATACCAAGCCCACTCCAAATCTGCCCCTGGAGCCCAGCCAGAGCCATGGGTTGGGCAGGCCCTTAGGAGGGAACTCACAGCCAATTCCTGCAGCTGTCCACCTGTGGTGCCTCTGTGAGACCAGGAAAGGTTTGCGTGAGAGGAGCAGCACAGGGTAAAGTCCTACTGAGCCCGCAGTGAGAACACTGTGTTACCCCAAATGGTGACAAACACTGGGCCAGAGGTGATCAAGGATCTGAAGAAAGGTGTTTTAGGAGAACCCTCACCCTTCTCAGCCCTGTTATGTGCCTTTGAGGGTTGCCTATGCAGACAGCATCAAGAGCAGAAGGGGTGCAGGTCACAAATGGTTTCCTTATCACTGGCCTGCGGAGAGTGGTGCTCTCCATTTCCTTCCCCAACCCTAGGGAACTGCATTACAGGGTTCCCTACATTTTGCTCCCACCTTTGTGAAGCATCCCCTTACCTAGACTTCTTCTGATTATCCTTAATTGAGACTATCTTCTGTTTCCTGTTGGGGTCCTTGACAGACAGGACCACCCACCCTCGATCCCCTGGATTGATCTGGTTTGCAATAATGAGCCATGCCTCTACATAGTTCAGTCTTTAGGTTTAGAAACATGGGCAGAACTTTGTGTCCCATAACCCTCTCTTACCTCCGGCTGGAGCCAAGCATGGAGCCATTTTGTTCACTTTTAGTCTGTTCCCGTACACTGGCAGACCTTTCTCAGGTTCCACGTACAAGTGGCTCAGGTAATAGCCTCATTTCCCCCAGGGCAGTACTCCTTTGTGACTTCACCCACTGAAGTCACCCCGGAGACAGTGCTGAATGTTCCATGCTAGAGTCTTGGCCTCTTAGGAGGCAGGGACAGCAGGCCTGGCCAGCTCAGAGGACTCTCTGTCCACAGTGTAAATGAGGACGCTGCTGGCCCATGTCTGGCAGGGATGTAGAGGGCAGCCTCAGAGGCACTGGGCACTCCCGGAACCATGGATGACGCTGCCGTCCTCAAGCGACGAGGCTACATCATGGGGATAAATTTGGGAGAGGGCTCATATGCCAAAGTCAAATCCGCTTACTCTGAGCGCCTAAAGTTCAACGTGGCGGTCAAGATCATCGATCGCAAGAAAGCCCCCACGGACTTCCTGGAGAAATTCCTTCCCCGGGAGATTGAGATTCTGGCCATGCTAAACCACCGCTCTATTGTCAAGACCTACGAGATCTTTGAGACATCAGACGGCAAGGTCTACATTGTCATGGAGCTTGGAGTCCAGGGTGACCTCCTTGAATTCATCAAAACCAGAGGAGCCCTGCAAGAGGATGATGCTAGAAAGAAGTTCCATCAGCTCTCCTCGGCCATCAAGTATTGCCACGATCTGGATGTTGTTCACCGAGACCTCAAGTGCGAGAACCTTCTGCTTGACAAGGACTTCAACATCAAGCTGTCTGACTTCGGCTTCTCCAAGCGCTGCCTGCGTGATGATAGTGGCCGACTGACATTAAGCAAGACCTTCTGTGGTTCAGCAGCTTATGCGGCCCCTGAGGTGCTACAGGGCATCCCCTACCAGCCCAAGGTATATGACATCTGGAGCCTAGGTGTGATCCTCTACATCATGGTCTGTGGCTCCATGCCCTATGACGACTCCAACATCAAAAAGATGCTGCGCATCCAGAAGGAGCACCGAGTCAACTTTCCACGCTCTAAACACCTGACTGGTGAGTGCAAGGACCTTATCTACCGAATGTTACAGCCAGATGTCAACCGGCGGCTGCACATTGATGAGATCCTCAGCCACTGCTGGGTGCAGCCTAAGGCACGAGGTCTGTCCTCTGGAGCCGTCAACAAAGAGGGGGAAAGCTCCCGGGCAACTGAGCCCTTATGGACCCCTGAACCCACTGGTGCTGATAAGTCTGCCACCAAGGTGGAGCCTAGGGAAGAGGCACGATCCGAGACCCAACCTGAGACAAAACCCCAGGAAGACACTGTGCAAGTGGCCAGGCAGTCAGAGACCGTGGGCCTCAGCGGTGAATTGAACAGGGAGACAGAGGAAGGGCACCCCCAACAGTCTTCAGAGACACATACCTAGTGAGCCCCTTGCAAGCCCAGGGGGCCAGCAGGGAATGAGGCACCGCTCTGGCTTGAAGCCTGAGCCTAGAAGTCAAGGGATGAGAGAGAGAGAAGGAAGACAAGTCCCGGAGGAGCTGCTATTTTCATCACTTCTCCCCCCCTTTGAACTTGGTAACTCACATGGCTAAAGAAGCAATAAATCACTATATTGATGCAGACCCTAGTCCTGGGCTCCCCGTGGCTTCCTATCAGACTGCAAATCCTCATTCATAAGGAAATCCATTCCCCACCCTCTAGCCTAAACTGTACCCTCAGGTCACAATTGAGTTAGCAGCACCAGTCAGAGGCTGGCTGGGGGGGCATTTGGAGGGACAGAAGCCAGGAATAATGACTGAGGAGGACACAACTTCTAGAGGGAAGCCAAGAAGCGCAGAGAAGGGTGGAGAAAAGACAAGGAGGTTGAACACTGGCAGCCTGCAGAGGAAGGGTAGGCAGCCAGAGCCCTCTCTTGCACTGGAGGGCTTGCACTGGCTGCATCAGGAGCTCAGGGGCCAGGCAGGTGTTTCATCACTACCCTGGGGCTCTCGGCTGCACACACCTGTGAGGGTCTGGAGAAAGACTACAGACGGTGGTGGACCCCCAAAGTACCTTGGTTGGTTCCCAACTTTCTTGGCAACTGTTTTCAGCTCTGCTCATCATGGGGCATGTTCCTCCTTGTCCAGCTGACAACCAGTTCTCAACTGTGCCTTTGGTTGCTCCACACCATCATTTTTCAGCCCAGAAGTAGGGGGCTCTGCTAGTTAACCCAAGCATGTCCTACAGTCATGGGTAGTTTTGACTGCATCCTGGTCTCTTCCAATCTTAATCCGTTCCAGAGGAGATGCCCCCAGTCAGAGCTGGAAGCTGACCTGGGCAAAGCAAAATTGGCAGCATGTCTGAACCCTATGGGCAAGAAAGGCATTCCACATGGCAGCTTCTGGTGTTCCACATGGGCGTGGCCTGCATCTGGCACCATGGGCTGCCATGTGCTTCCTGTCTTGCTTACACCATGTCCCAAGCAGTCCTCACCTTGTTGTCGTGGCCCCTTTTTCTTCAGCTCACTCTGGGCAACCTCAAGGAGGTCTAAGGGTTTAATACACAAAAATAACATTTAGACTCATCTCAACCCTGCCCCCACCAATGTCTCTACCTTGAGAAGACACCCATGCCAATTTACTCTAGAGAAGTGGGATCCTGTGAGTTCCTGAATGTTCTTCCTACATCCACCCACCTCATCCAGCCCACCTTCACCCCACTGTCTGCTGTTCTACCTATAATCTCCCAGCGTTATAATCACCTAGGTTACATCCGACCACCCTCAGAAAGGATTTCAGTGCTGGCTTCTAATCTGCCCATCAACAGCCCCTTATCCCTGCACCCCAACACATGTGCCATAAGCATACTTGCCAGTTCAGCTCTGAAGGCTGTGTTCATCTCCCCAAACTCACCTAAGGGACATTGTCCTCCTCAAAGCCTTCTAGGGCCAAGCGACATTCTTAGCCTGCTTCTGTGATTTTTGCCTGTGAGGACCAAGTATCCATGGTTGAGGCACGGTGCTGACCCTGAGTAACACTGGTGAGAGTGAGACTGGAGAAGCCCTATGAAGGAACTTGGATGGGGCAGAAGGCTCTAGGACATATGGGACTGGGTAGTGGTGGGGTGCCCCAAGAAGAATTTCTCCCCTCTCATCTCTTGTAGTCTTTCATGATTTGGGGGACAGAAGACACCAACAGGACTTGAGGCTGCTTGAAATTCAAGTAGGAGACAGTTGGGGTAGCAAGGAGATGCAAGAGCTCGTGCTATGTGCATTACAGGTATAGAAATAGCTCAGAGAAGGTGGGTTCCTACCAGAAAGTACAGCACCCAGAGTATGATGCGCAAGTACTGAGCCCAGTCCTCTACAAGTAGCCTAACCATTCATGTGAGCTGCCGAATCTGACAGCTATCTGGAGTGGTACTCGGAGGTTTGAGGACCAGGACAGGACTTCAGGGTGGCTTCTATGGTGCATTCTTGTTCCTCGTGTCATCTTTTCCCTTTTGACTACCTGGTGGCTCCTCTGTACCTGGGTTATGTCACTTCCTCTTGGAAGCCTTCTGGCCCACCTCCCCCACTAGAAACAGGCCTTCTTGCTTTCCCTCTGAACACAGCATCCTTGGATCACGTCTTGGCAGCTCACTGTAAGCGTAAGACTCCTGTGAGATGTGAAAATGATCACAGGACTTCTAAAGTAGCCAAGATTATACAGGATGCCACTTTGCAAAACAAACATTTGTGCACAAAATACAAGACAGTCCAACACGCAAATGGGGGGCCATGCCACAGCAGTTCATCATGTCATCCCTGCTCACTGCTCACAAAACCTCTACTCAGAAGCTTGCTCTTTATGGACAGTGCTAAAGGCCATCAACTCCTGGGTCATACAACACCAAGCCCAACACAGTCCCCTCCTTCTGGAAAAAGGCTTAGGCTGGCTATTCCCAACTCCCCCACCCTTGACCCTCAGAGACCTGCTCTGGTCCACGGTCCTGGGCCTCTACATACATCCCAAAGCCAGCTGGATTTTCTAACAGCAACCATCTTAAAAGGGACTCGGGTTGTATAAGGCCTGCCCATCCTTTAGAGAAAAGCTCATGATATTCTCGTCTTTCCTGACTTATACCTTAGCCATTCTCAGCACTTGCTTGCCTGGATATCTTAGCAGCTTTTGTACCTAGCTGAAGCTCGCCCCATCCTCCACACCTGCCCTACCTCATTGAACATGCATCTGTCTATCCTGGCTGCTCAGAACAACCCTAGCACTACCTACCCTCCCACCCACCCAACCACTCCTGTTTACCAGGTCTGTGACTCATCTGCTCACTCTGCCCAAAGACCCTTGCCAACTCCTGACCCCAAACATGGAACTGCTTTCATCCAGCAGACTGGACCACCACTGGACTGACTGAATCTGGGAAGCTTCCATAAGCTCACAGGAATGTTTCTTCCAACCCCACAGAAGCAGCAGGGGATTGGCTCCAGTAAAATGACAAACACAGGGCCAGGCTTGGGACTAGACCTGGATCACCTCCCTTAGGGCCTCACTGGTGACAAGAAAGCCACAGCAAGAAAGAGGGCCAGGGAGGGTTACCACAGGCCTGAATGCCAGCTTCATTCCAGTGGGTGGGGAGGGGGTGCTCCTTCTAGGCCTTCCTGCCTTCCAGGGGCCCCATTCCCCAAAGCCTAGTCCCTACTCCTAGCAGCCTGGCTTTATGACTTCACTCGCTGGTCACTTGGTGACAATGCTGAGCGTTCCACTCCTCCAAGTCCAAGCCCAGCCCAACCAGACACCTCCCCACAGTGGGAATGAGGACCATGCCTGCTGGCCCGTGTGGGGAGGGGATGTAGAGGGAGGCGGCACCGGCTGCTCCTGACACCATGGACGATGCCGCGGTCCTAAGGAAGAAGGGTTACATCGTGGGAATCAACCTGGGCAAGGGCTCCTATGCAAAAGTCAAATCTGCCTACTCTGAGCGCCTCAAGTTCAACGTGGCAGTCAAGATCATAGACCGCAAGAAAACACCCACGGACTTTGTGGAGAGATTCCTTCCTAGGGAGATGGACATCCTGGCGACCGTCAACCACCGTTCTATCATTAAGACCTATGAGATCTTTGAGACCTCTGATGGACGCATCTACATTGTCATGGAGCTGGGTGTCCAGGGTGACCTCCTTGAGTTCATCAAGTGCAGAGGAGCCCTGCATGAGGATGTAGCACGCAAGATGTTCCGCCAGCTCTCCTCAGCCGTCAAGTATTGCCACGATCTGGATGTTGTTCACCGAGACCTCAAGTGCGAGAACCTTCTGCTTGACAAGGACTTCAACATCAAGCTGTCTGACTTCGGCTTCTCCAAGCGCTGCCTGCGGGACGGGAGCGGGCGCATCGTCCTCAGCAAAACCTTCTGTGGGTCAGCAGCTTATGCAGCCCCCGAGGTGCTGCAGGGCATCCCCTACCAGCCCAAGGTATATGACATCTGGAGCCTAGGTGTGATCCTCTACATCATGGTCTGTGGCTCCATGCCCTACGATGATTCTGACATCAAAAAGATGCTGCGCATCCAGAAGGAGCACCGAGTGGACTTCCCACGCTCCAAGAACCTGACTGGTGAGTGCAAGGACCTCATCTATCGCATCCTGCAGCCAGATGTCAACCGGCGGCTGCACATTGATGAGATCCTCAGCCACTCATGGCTACAGCCTCCCAAGCCCAAAGCCATGTCTTCTGCTTCCCTCAAGAGGGAGGGGGAGGGCAAGTATCGAGCTGATTGCAAGTTGGATACTCGACCGGGCTCAAGACCCGAACACCGGCCTGACCACAAACTGGCAACCAAACCCCAGCACCGGATGCTGGTATCATCTGAGAATGAAGACAGGATGGAGGAGAGGCTGGCTGAGACTTCCAGAGCTAAAGACCATCACATCTCTGGAGCTGAGGTGGGGAAAGCAAGTACCTAGTGGAGAGGGCGCTGGGGGATCATGGTGTGCAGTTTGCACTCACATAAGCTAAATAGGCAGGTTAGAGCTGAAGAAGGCACAGGCGCAAGGAATAAGTAAAATCCGTCAATTAAACCACTATTTTGATTACGTTCTATTAGCTTTTTTCCACTTAGTAGCAAAGACATTAATTACTGACCACCAAATAAATCACAAAGTATATACAAGCATTCAGAGTGCCCAGTGAGGAGTCTTTTTCTCTAGGACTCATCCAGCGCGGGGATGTCCAGCATACTCAGGCCCAGGCAGACTCAGTGAGGCCTGTGGTAGAGGGGACCTCTGCTATAGTCCTTTGCCAGGCTTACGCTTGTCAGCCTCTGGCCTTCTCCCACCCCCAAGGCTTCCAGACCTGGACAGCTCCATGTTTCTTCCTTAACTAATACAATATAAGCTACCCTGACCCTGCCTTGTTCCTCCCCAGTGGTCAGTATCCATTAACCTCAGAGACAATCAAAACTGCTCAAGCCTCACCCTCCCATCCCCAGGAATGGGGTGGCCCAGCTGACAGCTTGTTGCTATCTTCCCCATCCTGTCGACCTGCAATGGCCCAACCCCCAGCATTCTTCAATCAAAGTGTCTAGATGCCATTCCTGGTTACATCCTTCCCTGAAGAGTCCCTCACACTGATCAAATGCTTGAGGGGGTCAGCACCTAGGCAGCACGCATGCTCCCATCTCCTGTCTCTGCTTCCCACTCACTCGGGGAACCCCTTAGATTAAAGCTCAACTTCCCTGAGAGACAAAAGTACAAACTCCCTAGCCTGAGATCCCAGTTCCAGTACTGAGGCTCCCAGGGCACAGGAACTCACGGGGGACATCTGGCTAGCAGAGGCCTGACCTAGTTTGTCTCTGATGCCACGATAAAAACTTTCACCAAAAATAACTTAGGGGAGGAAATGGTTTATTTCAGTGCACACTTTCAGGTCACGGTCCATCACTGAGGGAAGCCAGAGCAAGAGCCCAAGGAGGACCCAAAGCCAGACCATGGAGGACCGCTGCTTCTTGGCTTCTCTCTAGCCTACTCCCAGGCTCTTACACCCCAGGGCCACCACCCAGGTATGCCGCTGCAGGGCCCGGCCCTTCGACATCAGTTAGCAATCAAGAAAATGCCCCCCCAGACATGCCCTCAGGTCAGTCTGATGAGAGGTAATTCTTCAGTTGAGGTTCCTTCCTCTTAGGGTAACTCCAGCTGTGTCAAACAGACAAACACCAGGCAGAACAAGAGCCAAGGCAGGGAGTACCCAATCCAGGTGGTTTCCAGAGAACACCAGTGCAGAGGCCTGAGTGGACCAATGCCAGCAGACTTGAAAGGTGGCTCTCATGGAATCAAAGCAGGGTCTGGGGCTAAGAAGAGTCAGGTGTGCTTTAGGCTACCTGAATAGCTCAAGCCCTGTGACACCAGCAGCAGCTTCAAGACCATTGGATGGGGAATTAGATCATAGTTTCAGACTCTGATAGGCCCAGACACTAGGGACTCTTCACCTTTGTAAGGCATAGGCTCATGGGCCCAGTAGGTCACTAGTCACCTGAGGGCTAGTTACCCTTAGTCCACAAGCAAAGAGCAGGCTGCTGGTGCACATGGCATTCACAGGTTTACAGCGAACCAAATTCATCTTTTCATATCACAGCCCAGACTGAGGTGAGGCCGGTGTCTTGGCAGAGCCCAGGAGCAAGTGTCGAGAACACTGGGATAAGCAGAGATGAGGGCGGGGAGGTACTGCAGGCCTACCTGAGCTAGAAGTTAGGTGCTAGGAGGTAAGAGCTGAAGTCACAGAAAGTGACTTGTCCTGGTGTTAGCCTGATAAACAGGACCAACAATCCAGATAGTCAGGCCTAGCTGGGAGCTGCCGAGCTGGACCCAGAACCCATGAGTGCAATGGCATAACTTTTGGGGTCTGAGCTACCCTTCACAGTGGAAGGCTCAGGTGTGAACTCAGCATAGAAGGCAGCTCTGTCAGCTACACATCTCCTCCCCCAGAGCCCCTTGCTTCTTAGTCCTGAGGTCCTGAGACACCCAGGTGGGCCCCAGGATATGGATCGGCAGCCCAGCCAGATGGTGCCAGGTGTTCTTTAATGAGGGTTCAGTTTCAGCAGGGCCTTGGGGGACAGCACCAATGCTATACTCCCAAGGGGAGTGGTCAGCGTGACGTGCCAACCTGGCCACGGCACAGCACTACACACTTGTGGTGCCTGTGGTCTGGCTCTCCAAGGCCTGGAGTCCTCTGAAGAGTAGACAGCTGTCGTATACGCTCTACAAAGTGTCCCACAAAGCATCCATAGGCCCGGCCAGGCCTGGTTCTAAAAGAAGTCTGAAGCTTTGCGCCGGGCAGGAAGCTGCAGCAGGTTGTCTGTGATGGAGGCTGGGTCCTGTGTGAGGGGTGTGCGGGTGGCAGACCCAGGGGCTGGTGTGCTTGTCGGGGTCTGTGGCCCACCAGCTGGGGTCTTGAGTTGGGTAGAACGTGCTGGGGATGGTGTATAGCTTGCCCGTAGGGCACGATCTGTATACTTGCTGGCTGTCCTGCTTACGAGGCGCTGGAGGGCTGGGGACATGGCTGGGCTCAGGCCTTTGGGAGTAAGACTGTAGAGAAGGGACAGAAAAAAGCAACCTTGTTAGAGGCCAGGTGCTGCTCAAGGCAAGGCCTCCCTCAGTTTCTCAGGAGGAGCCCTGTCAAGAGATATGGTCACTCTGAGCTGAGGAGGACAACACTGGGCACAAAGCAGTCAGGTCAGATCTGTGGAACAGCTACCTCTGCCTGTGGGACTGGATGGAACGCGGACTTTTGGGAGCTGGAGTCTCCAACTCTCTCCAACGTGAATGACATTGACTCCACAGAACTAACTAACAGGAGCTCACAGCCAGGCAAGGAGCCTAAAGAAGGCCAAGGAAGATACTGAGAGACAGAGAGTGCCTCACAGTCTGCTCCATACACAGCCACAGCCCTCACAGAAGAACCCTGTAGATACACCCTGGGCTCTGTCCTGCAAGTCATGTACCCACATGGTCTTAGAGGCTGAGTGAGACGGGCACAAACTCATCTCTACCCTTCCTACCCAAAGGTCCAGCTGCCTCTCACCTGGCCAAGTTCTCTGTGACTCTCCGCAATGCTTCCTGCTTCTTGGCCCGGTTTTTGGCAGCTGCTTCATTGGCCATCTTCAGACCCAGACGCTCCCTGCGGCCTGGTTCCAAGATCTACAAGGTAGTGGGCATGTGAGTGACTTGTGATGGCCCTGCTACCCAGCCAGGCAGTCTGTTATCCAGCAGGGCAGCTGCATGGGCACCAGCTTCTCCTCCATGACTGTTATAATCTAGCAACTCATCGGTCCCAATAGCTGTCAAAAGCACCGCCCAGCTGGATGTAGTTGTAGACGGAAGTTTCTGTCCTGCCTGGTCCTGCAGTTGTATCTGTCTCTGGGTTTTTACTGATCATGCTACATGTAGTGGTGTATTCCTGAAATCCCAGCAATTGGCAGAAGACTACAGAATGTGAGGCCGCCCTGGCCTATACAATCAGATACAGTCTTAAAATAAACACAAAGAAAAGCAAGACGGCTCAGTGAGTAAAGGTGTTTGTTAAAAGCCCGATGACCTGGTTTGAATCCCCCAAGATCCCACAGGGTGGAAGGAGAGAACCACTCTAACAGGTTGTCCTCTGACCTCCATACATGTGCTGTATCACATGCCACATACATACATACATGCTTATACACATACACAAAGAAATAATAAGTGGGTGGGAGCTGAGTGGTGGCGCGTGCCTTCAGTCTCAACACTTGAGAGGCAGATCTCGGTGAGTTCAAGGACAGCTGGATCAACAAGGCGAGGTCCAGGCAAATCTGAGCTACACAGTGAGACACGCTCTTAAAACACACAAAAAAGGCCAGGCGGTGGTGGCGCACGCCTTTAATCCCAGCACTTGGGAGGCAGAGGCAGGCGGATCTCTGTGAGTTCGAGGCCAGCCTGGTCTACAAGAGCTAGTTCCAGGACAGGAACCAAAAGCTATGGAGAAACCCTGTCTCAAAAATTAAAAAAACAAAAAACAACAACAAAAAAAAAAAAACACACACACACAAAAGCTGGTCCCAGCACTTCAGATACTAAAAGGGGTGGAGGGTATGTACAGGAAACAGATCCTGGATTAAATCTCCAGCAACCCCCCCCCCAAAAAACCCAAGTGAAAACAACCACCACCAACAACAAAGACAGTTTAAACTATACCATTACCTTCTAGTTGTTTTTTAAATTATTGTTTTATATTTAAGGTTTTCACTTTTCTGGAACTTACTTTGCTGGTACCAATATTCAGAACCTAGTTTACCTTATCCTCAAAGGCCCTGCAACCTCACACCATCTGAAATACCACCTTTCCCTCCCATGCCCTCCATTTTCTGTCTGCCCCCAGCTTTCCATCTTGCTTGATACTTGGGCACATAAGGCACAGTGGGCTGCCTCTGCCCTGTCCCCTGCAGAGCCTGCCCAGGGTTGGTTTGTTTCAGAACTCTTTCCTGGAAGAGGCCACTGCAGGGCTAGTGCCACTTCCCGTGCAGTCAGAGCCGTGGTCCACACTTTCATGTTCAACAGCACCTTGTCTGTCCTCCTCTTTGGCTTGGTTATCTCACATCCCAGATACAGTCTACAGTCAAGACCTCCAAAACCACCACCCATGATCTGTCTAGGTGTGTGGTACATGAACTCTACCGACTGCTCTGGAGGTTGGGGAGGTCCTCCTGGCTCGGATCAGGAGAGCAATGTCAGGACTGCAGTGCACGTCTGACGTTGGCCTTATGAAAGCTATGCTTCTTCCTGGGGATTTGGACTCTACTGCTGACTAACATGAGCTCTCTCTGCCACAGCCTGAATTGATTACAGCTGGTATCTGGAGGCTTGAGATGACCCGGGGCCCAGCCACCAAAGCATACCTACATATTTATCAACACCACATCTAATCTTGTCGGGTTTCCAAAGAAGATTCACGTTCTTGATCTGCCCACTCAATACCCTGAGGGATAGCACCCTCACAGTGAGCAAGTATCAGGGACCTTTTCTCCTTAACATTCCAAACCACACTGATGCTCTGTTTTGTCCACAAACTCCCTGAAGCCAGGGACATTGTATTTTCTTTCCCCATAGTTCTCAGGCATACCTGCCTCCCACCCACCCGCTCCCTCCATCAGGGGTCACCTGATTTGTACATGTTGTCTGTCTACCTCTAGCTTCCTGTTCCACCAGAGAGAGGCCACATGATGTATACCAGGCTTTATCTGACTCAGTCTTTCTGGTTTGCTCTAGGTCTTGACCTCCATTGATCCAGTCCTACAATGCTGGGCTCACACTGTACTATCCTGAGTGTCCCTACTATGCTATGTAATCAGAGGCCAGCACATGGTCCTTCTGGAAACACACACTATGTCTGCAGGCCTACAGGGCAGTTGGAGTTTCTGGGCTAACTCTGTGTAGTCTAGCCTCCAGGCCTGCTTTGTTACCTTGCCTTGGTCTCCACCCTTCCAAAGGGTTTGCTAGTCCTACCACAATCCCCTCTTCCACAGAAGTCCCATGCTCGGTCTTGAGCAGAAGCACGAAGGCATCCACACCAAGTCCCAGCTTCACGTCCCCTCACCTTGAAAGTCGGGCCTGGTGTCCTGTCCACATAGGGGCTCTCTGACCCTTCCACTCTTAGGGGGGTGTTCTCAACTTCTCCCCAAGTCATCAGTGGTGACTCATTCACACCTGCAGACAGAGAGCAGAGGACCTAGTGGGGTGCTGTCTTAATCCATGTATCCCAGCTGACATTAAGGCCAACAGGCAAACTCTTCTTCCCTGAGACTCCAGAGCCTAGCACCCCACCATCTGAAGGGGAGCATCAAAGACTCCAGAGCCTAGCATCCCACCATCTGGTAACAAAGCAGGCCTGGAGGCTAGACTACACAGAGTTAGCCCAGAAACTCCAACTGCCCTGTAGGCCTGCAGACATAGTGTGTGTTTCCAGAAGGACCATGTGCTGGCCTCTGATTACATAGCATAGTAGGGACACCACAGCCTCAAGGCATGAGAGCTGTACTTAGGTTGGGGAAGGTGGGTCTATTGGACCCCATCCTAGCATAAGGCCAGGGGCATCAACAGAAGAAAACACTTTGGGTTTTTAAGGCTTCCTAAATCCCAGTGCAAACCTATAGTGTCTTCACATCCTTGAGCCCACGTGTGACTCAGTTTCCATCAGTCATTTCTGACTTAAGTCATTTGAGTTCAAGCTTGCTTGCCTGCTCTGCCTTTTCCAGTAACCTTGAGGGCTATGAATAATGTCTGTGTTAACCCATAGAAAAGAGTATTTTTTTGCCCAGTTGAAAGAGCACATCTTTCTATTAAGATTTGGGTTGGTGTATGCTAGCCAGAAGCACTCCTTGTTAGAGATTAGAAGCCTCTTCACTGTATAAGATAATGCACCTGTTTGAGCTTCCTCTCAAGGACAGGGAAGGGAGGTGGTTAGCTGACCAGATCGCCCTTTGTTCTGCTTTCTGACTGTGATTAGTATATACGCTGGCTGAGAAATAAACTCAGCCTATGTTTAGCCTATGTTTCTGTCTTCATTTCTCTCAATCTAACTTTTCTGTAGCCTCAGCGCCCCCTTCCAGGGAACCCCCAGCTAATTTCTGCCGGAGCGGCCTCCAACAGCACTGGGTGTGAGGGCCAGCGTTCAGTGAGGCAGAGGAGCAGCCTGTGTATCAAGGACACACCCAATCTCAGCTGCCTTCCTGCAGAGAGACGGTAGGCCTGGTGTCCAGAACCTCTCCACCTACAAAACTCTCCAAATTTAGATCTGTAAGCACCAGGCATGCACACACGTCTGCCTATTCACATCACAGAGAAGACCAGAACAAGACATGGCACACTGGGGAAACTTAGGCACATTCCAGAAGAGTCTAGCCTGTGCACCGCCCGGTCCAGTCTGGGCTCACAGCCCATGTCTTACCAGGAGCAGGAGAAGGAGTGGCAACAAATCCAAAGCCACCCACTCGGGGGGACTCCTGAGGAATAAGCTCTTTGCCGTCAGGGCCAACCTTGCCCTGTTTGTGCTGGAAGAGAGAGAACCCAGTGTCAGGGGGTCTCCACAGCTGACTGTGCTGTGGTGCATGTAGGAAACACTTCTGAGGTAGAGCTGGGGCTCTTCGGGAAAGAGCAGGAAGACCCCCATTTTCATATCTTCCCAAGGGCACTGAAGGACTGTAGTAGCGACCATCAAGCAAGAGGTGCCCCTTTTCCTCCACCCAAGGATGAATCTCTTGGGATGCAATACTACAAAGAGTTGGTGCTGTCTTTTTCCTTAGAGGCATCTAAATCTCCCCAATTTCCACAACTCCATGATGACCAGAGCTACCCTCTGAGAATACTTACTCACTTGATCAGACTCCCCTGGCATTTCCCAGAACACACTGCTCTATTCCCCTCCCTGCCTGGTAGATAGGTATGGGTCTGGATTAGCTTCCAGAAGCTTCTCTTCCCTCAGACCAATATCATAGCAGCTGGTACAGAGCTGGACCCATTGGAAGGGGGCCAAAGGAGACATGGGTTGTATCACAAAGGGGCTGTGGTAGTTTTGCCAATTAAGCTTTTTTTTTTAACCTTTTTTTAATTGATTTATTGAGCTATACATTTTCCCCTGCTGCCAATTAAGCTCTTGTCTGGCCTCAGGACAATCCTAACTTAAAGGGGACAACTAAAATGAAAGACGCCACACCTATCCATAGTTAGCCCATCACATTTGTCCAGCTGCCTGGTAGCTCTGCTGACTCACCTGGGCATTCAGGGCAGCCGCCTGCTGTAGCTGGGACCTGCTCAGGGCCTGACTGAAGGGGTCCCGGAGGAAGCGTGTGTTCTTATGAACTACCTGACGTGGTTTCTTGAACAACTGCTCTTCATCAGGGACACCTATGAAAGGAAGAGCACAGTAGCAGGTATCACAGGGGTGGGATGCTCCATGACCCACCCCAGCCCTAGAGGTCATGCAGCCTGAGGGGTAGAAGCATACTTAGCTAAGTCACCCCCAACCAACACCACACCTACAGAACCCAACAAAGCGGTGTGGAAGGCAATGCTCCACAGATGTCACATATTCCCAACCCCAAGATGGCCTAGAACCTCTCTCTGGTCCATGCTGCAGTGAACACACACACACACACACACACACACACACACACACTTTAAAAGTCCTGGCCCTCGGTCCTACTCACTCACCCTCAGGATAGTACATAAGAGAATTCTTCGCCTTATACTTCCAGGTCTCTACTCCAGCCTGACTGCTCTCAATGGCTTGGTGCTCTGCCGATGGGAGTTCAAGATTATCTTTCTGTCGCTAGAGTGATATGGGGGAAAAGTAGGATCAGTGAGGCATTCAGACCTTGTGGCCTTGGGACTCCATCCCCAAAGAAGGTGCCCATGTGATGTGGGAGTGTCATATCAATCTGTTGATTTCATTGGCTGAGCAATAAAAGAAACTGCTTGGCTGGCCCTCATAGCTTAGAACATAGATGGGAGGAGAAAACAGAATAGGATGCTGGGCGGAAGAGGAAGTGAGGTCAGACTCTGCGCTGCTTCCAGAGGGACCGGACAGCCACCATGCTCTGCTCTCCCAGGCAGCTGCAACCCACGATGGACTTAGGCTAGAATCTTCCCGGTAAGCGCACCTTGGGGTGCTTACACACATCATTAGAAATGGGCTAGTCCAGGTGCGAGAATTGGCCTGTAAGGGCTAGAGTTCATGGGCCAAGCAGTTCTTAAATGAACACAGTTTGTGTGTTGTTATTTCGGGCATGAGCTAGCCAAGCGGCTGGGGTGTTGGGGACGCAGCCCCGCCGCTCCTTATTTCAACACCCATGTTTTCAAACTCCGGGACTACCTTCTCAAACTCCTCCTCAGCTTGGTAGAGCCACGCATGACGGGCATGGCTTTTTTCCTTGGCCACCTCCATGATCTCCTGGAAGGAGGCATTGTCCTCACTTGTGTAGCGGCTCAGGAAGACATCCAGGCTGGGCAGCGGTTCCTTCTCCTCCTCATCTGCAGCCTCTCCTGCTCAGGCAGGGGTCACAGGTAGGGAACACAGAATCACTCACATGATCACCACTGTATAGCCAGTCTGGGGACCACGCCACTCTGGAAGAGCTGGGACCCTGACTCCTGCTAGGTGACACAGCAAACCCCAAGTGTTCAGGCAGCCCCAAGTGGCACCCATAGCTGCCGGCCAGTTCCATTCATCTGCTGGATGCCAAAAGAAGTCTGTGATCTGAGTGGCTGGTGAAGGGGCAGGGACGAACACTGAAGCAAGAGCTCATGAGGACAGCTTAGCAGCCCCTTCCTCTGCCCAAACTGTACTAACCCCAGAGGACTGACCTCCAAAGCCCCAAAGTTCTTCTTTCCTTCCCGGGACTGCCTTGTCCTAACTACCTTTCCCTTCCTGGCTGGTGTTACAGGTGAGTGTGGTCACTATGCATCAGGGTATCAAGTTCATTCCTAAGACAGAAGCCATATGGTCCAGCGCTCCAGGGAGGGCCACACAGACTCTGGGCCACAAAAGCCAACCATACCACCTTGATCCCTGCCACCAAGGCAAGTGATTATCCTGTAGAGGTAGCACTGAAAATCTCAAGGGGGCATGTGAGGCTGAGGTTTCTCATCCATTCTGACAGTCTGAACCACTATCTGTGTGTCAGCCAGTGCCAAACACAAGTTCAAGAGCATTCAACTGTTGACTATTCCTGATACCTACAGAAGTTACATTCTTTCGAAGCCTGTTTCCTTACCTGTAATTACAGAACTCCAACGTTTACTGGTAAAATGAATGTGTAAAAAGAAGGGCGTCTTCAGATTGCCCCATGACTACTGTATTTCCATCAAGGATCAAGCTCCAAGGATAGCGACTACTGTGTTCATGGCAGAAAAAGCTGGGCTGTGGAGAAGCTATGCTTGAGTGAGCACGTTGTACATCTGCCCTGGTACAGCACGCTGCAGACTAGAGCCTGATACAGAAGCATCTTAGCCACCTCTAGTGATAAATCCTATTACTGATCAACCAACCCAGACAAGTCCCTTAGGATGCGGAACACACACATGGCCAAGAGATCTATAAAGGGTTCCTCCTGACTTTAAGATACACCCCACACGTACATCCGATGCTCAGGAAACGTGTCACCTGTTCTACATGCCTGTGGATGTGCAGCACCATGTGCTAATCCAAATGCGGAGCCCTCCGATGGGAGCAAGACCACGACCCTGCTCTCTGGGAGGGCATTCGAATTAGCAGTTAGGGTGAGAAACAAGAAACACTTTCTGGAATGTTACATCCTGCAGGGAAACACAGAGCCAGCAGTGTGGCAAACAGTGAGGCGCCGGTCTCAGCACAACAAATCAGAGAAGCCAAGGCAAGCTGTGAGGTATAGAGCCCCAGGGTGTTCCAACTTTACACAATAGGTCAGGAACCTCAATGTCCACACAAGTTTCTGCCTCTTAGCCTAAACAGGTAACACCCAAATATGGACCTGAAGGAAGAGACACAAGCAGCAACTGACGCAGAAGGAAGAAGGGGCCTAAGGCATCTTAAGGAGTCAGTAACAAAAGAGCTTTCCCAGCCCACAGACCCTTCAAGGCAAAGGCTGGTACACTCAACAGGCTGGTGACAGTGACGGGCTCTCATTCCAGAGACAGGAACAGAATGCTGTTCCTACACACTGGGGAGCTGGACAGAACTTCTGCTTCCCACACCAGGTTTTGATCCCAAAAGCTGATACTTAGGTTAGGAGACCCCTCTCAAGGATGAAGTGTGGTCCTGAGAAAACTCAATATGGCTCCCAAGCACTCTCAACCATGAGACCAAGAGAGTGTGCTCACTCACCATCATCTAGGTCCCGGCCCTGCAACCGGGGCTTGCTGCCCACCACACCAGAGCCTGCGTGTACCTCGGGAGTTTCAAAGGTGGCTGGAGTAACATCTGAGGGAAGCAAGTTAGAAATTAGAGCAAGTCTAAAGTGACAACAGACTTCCCTCTGTGCCCTTGTAGAGTGGCATCCTCTTACAGGGTGGTGGAGGTTCCCGAGATATCTTGCCCAGAGCAGAGCCAAACTTGATGGCAATCTGGCGCATACGCTCCAAATCTCCATTTTCCTCAGCCTCCAAGTATTCCTTCTGTGCCTGCAGCTTCTCCACATCAGGGAAGAAATCTCTCTGGATGACTGTCTGGAGTCCCTATCATAAGCAATCAGAACAAAGGCCAGAGCTGGCATCTGGGAGCCTTGACACCAGTATCCATGTTAGGTCCTAAGGGCTTTTCACTTCTGCCTATCTGGATAACTGCGGTTTGCAAGATGGTTTAGAATCATTTTCTAGCAAGGTGGTCCACTTCATATGGCTCTGATTACCTAACATTACTGAACAACCTCTTGATGCCCATAAAAATCCTTCACTAACTGGTCTTTCTCGTTCTCCTTCGCTGGCCCCATCTACAACACCAGCCGGACTAATGTGGATGTTGCCATCCTCATTCCACCCATGAATTTTTATTTCAATCCAAACCTTTCTCTTGAAAGCCAATTACCACTACCGCCACCACCGGATGAAATTCACAAGGTATCGCCTCCAGCCAGACCTTGCTGTGGAGCTGCAAATCTGTATACCCAGCTGCGTGGCAAGGACACATGCTGGCATATCCCAGAAGCGTCCTAAATTTAACCAGTCCAAAACTAGACCTATGTCAGCTTGCCCTACAGCATGTTTGCAGTGGGACCCCTAACTCGACGAGCAACCGAGACCCTCACTCAATAACACGGCCAGTACCGCGGTCTATTTCCAGGACCCCCCAGCCTTTACGCTTAATGTCGCTGCCTTCCAGAAAGTCCTTTTCGCCATTACCCTAAAAACGTGTCAAAATTCTACCCAAACTTTAACAGGAAACTTAATTTCCTTGACCCTCAACAGACAACTCCAACTTTTCGTTGAAAACTGAACACCCGCTCCTGCACTGTTTCCTTGGGTCTCAAGATTTTCCAAACCCAAAGGCAGTTGTTCCGCTTCCCTTGGAGGCTGAGAGTTCCAGGACCAGAAAAAGGATTGGAGAGGAACGCGAATCGGGGGAGGGGCCCGAAAGTAGCCAGCGCTCGCACTGAGCTGGTACCTCAATGTACTCTTCTTCATCCAGAACCCGCTGCTTGCTTCTCGCAACCCCGGCCTCCCCGGCCGCGCGCTTTCTCGGAGGCGCGGACGCGGAGGGCAGAAACAGAGAGCCCGCCGAGGTCCCGGGCGTCCCCATCGCTATCCCAGAACCGCTCGGGCGGCGTAGGCAACACCAACAGCCAGCCAATGGAGAAGCAGTATTTTTATAACAAAGCCGGCGCTCCAAATGATGTCACTGGGAGCGCCGGATCTTAAGAGACTTGTAGTCTTTGATTCCCGTCTGCGTTGCTCGTGCCTGTCTAGACTATGGTCACTAGGGAGCGCTGTGGGGTGAATATTTGATGCCACATTCCTTCCGTTAGAAGTTTCAATTTTTCTCAAAAAACAAAAACAACAAACAAAAGAAACCCACTGCATATGTTTCAAAAGAGTTTTTAAATACTTCAAAAATCATATATAACTGCAAAATTCAGAAAAAGAACACTAAGACAATTCTTCCCAGATTATCTAACAAAAGGTAAATGAAAGGAAAGAACGAGAGGGCACTTAAATCTCTGGTTAGATTTATTAGTTCCCTGCCTGCCGAGTGGCCTTCCCAAAAGAGGCGTGTACTCACTGACAGGATTCACGGGACTTCCATCCTAAGGGACATCGTGAATTATGCCACACAAGTTCTAGCCCAGAATGATTTGGTATAATTTTGCTTTTCCAATGATCTCTCTTCCTTCATTGGGAGTCATTGGGGACTTCATGGCTATGTCCCTGCCCCCATAGAGTTGACCACAATAATAAACACACATTAAGTCATCCTGAAAATGTGTAAAATCACATCTGTGACTTGCAAGAAGTCTGTACTCAGAGAATCCTGATTTCTACACAGAGCATATCAAACGACATTTTCCCCAGGCAGTATGTGGTCATAGATTGTGGTCATAGTCCAAGACGAATGGACAGGCTTCAGTCAAGTGGCACTGGAGAGGCGTGTGCAGAGGCCCAGGCTAGGATGGAGCAAGGCAAATCCCAAAGTAGGGCGTTTTTCACACAGTGCAGCGAGGGGCAGAGGGGCAGAGCCGAGCTGCACAGTATCTTTGGGGTCTTGGCAAGAAACATTATTTTCATTTTGAAAGGGAGGCCATAGTGGGTTCAGGTGAACATAACTAGAGAAAGCTGTAATGGTCATGGTGCAAGGTGACGGCAGTTTTCATCAGGTTTGCACAGCTAAAGCTGCAGAGACGCTAGTTCCTAGGCTTTATTGAGATATTTAGAGGCGACATTGGATGGGCTTGGTGTGACTACGTGAGGGACAGAGATACTGTAAGAAGAGAATGAAGAGGGGTGTGGAGATAGCTCATCCTTTAAAAATCACTTCCAGAGGATTGGGGTTCAGTTCCTGGTATCTACCCCGTGGCTCACAACTGCACTTCTAGGGGTTCCAATGCCCTCTTCTGATCTCCACCAGCAGGGGCAAATATATCGTGCACATGCATGCATTCAGGCAACACACACACACACGATTGTTTTTTAAAGAAGAGAATGGAGATGGGAGAGGCTTTGAGATGGAGTCTCTGGACACTTGTTAAGGCCAGGCATCAGCTGAGGGGTGGGAGGAGCCTCTGCAGGGGATGGTAACAGCGAGAGGAGGGCAGAAACTCAGGCAAACTCTGGTTCTGGATAACTAAGAAGGACAGGGGCCTGGAACCCAGCACAATGTGAATGCCCAAGCCTGCAGGTGAGCTGACCTCCTAGACTACTGTGTCTGAAGCTAGACAGCGCCATCTTCTAAGGCAAGGCCAAAGTTCGGGCAGCCTCAAGTGTGCATCCTAGGGACTGGGGAAGGAGTCCCCATCCTGGAGGTCTCTAGCAGTGTTAGGGACAGCTCTGGCTGGGAATACGTGCCTTCTCGGTGTTCTCCAGACCAGCCATCTTTTTTGTTTTGTTTTGTTTTTTGAGATATGGTTTCTCTGTAGCTTTAGAGCCTAGAACTTGTTCTGTAGACCAGGATGGCCTCGAACTCACAGAGATTCCCTGCCTCTGCCTCCCCAGTGCTGGGATTAAAGGTCTGTGCCACTACTGCCCGGCTAAACCAACCATCTTTACACAGTGCCAAGATTTTCTGCCATTGGTTCTACAGTTTAGCTTCCATGGATGGACCACATCTCTTGCAGACACCACCACACACTTCAGAACCTGTAAGGGGACAGAGCAAGGAGATCAGGACAGGTATAGGGGGAGTTAGCTGCCTCCAGCCCACTGCACAGGTCAGCAGGCGATGGAAGCTGCATTTTCATGCTGTAGTATCCTGCACACTTCTGTGTGACCAGGATTATAGAAGGACAAACTTTCCCCAAGGTAGTGGGGATGGGATGTTCCCTGAATTTAATCTCCTCTTGCCCACCCAATAGGCAGATGCCACTGTAGGAAATCTCCTGGAGGCAAGCGGCTAAAGATCGCCCATCTGGGAAGCAGGTTGGTAGTGCCCAGAGGGCATAGCAAATCCTAGGAGGACTTGCTACCATCCACTGGCTTTAATTCTTGTAGGGGAAACATGGTACTAGAACTGAGGATTTGTTGAGCTGTGCTCTCCAAGACATGCTGATCCCCTAGTTCTCTGGAAATGTGGAGGGGAGCCAGCTCCTCAATAGGTGTGGAAATGAAGCCTGAAACGAGGACTTGGGGTCCTGGACTGTTTGGTGGTATTTGTAGATCTTGTTTATTTCTTGGTAACAGCACAAGGCTGAGATGAAGGAGTGGGTGCGGGGATCTGGAACATACCAACTGCAGCCTTCTTATTCCACAGGGCTTGACACAGGTCCAGTGTAGGACCTTAGAGGACAGAATAAGCCCAGAAAGTGGAAGACTAGATACTGGGCCAGTCCTGGAGACAGCGAGGGAGGCTCCCTGGAGAGGATTTGGGGTCCTGGATGGAGTTAGTGCCTCTCTAGGTGGTAATTATGCCCGAGGAAGTTGACCTGCTCTGTCTGCACTTTACCTGCAGGAGCTCTCTGGTTCCTGCCCCACGTGCCCTCCTGTCATAGGTGAAGAGGTCTTAGATCCCCTCTCTCCCAGCACTGGCCAGGCAGACACTGAAAGAGAACCATGGAAGAGGATGCTGTCCTCTCTTAGTTTCTGTGCAAGTAGCTCTGTCTCCCTCCTACTTTGTCATGCTCCAAGTCACTGCCAAAGCCAGGAGAAACTCCAGACACCATCAACAGCTCTCCTTGGGAGGTTTCTTGGTTCCAGGCAGGAGCCTTGATGATGAAGCACGCTTTTGGTGTCGCCACTTGGCCCGGCGGTTCTTGAACCAGACCTGAGGAGGAAGGGGACCAGGACAGCTCAGGCTCCATGGACCAACACCCAAAGAACTTCGGAAGGGCTGATAGGCGCGCCGGGTGGTAGGCGACACCACAGAGGTGCAGGTGAATGGACCTGCGTCACTTCCCTTAGCCACACAAAGAAAAGAACCAAGACCTCCTACAGGGAGATTTCTTAGTCTCCCAGCCTTGGCCCAGTAGCAACCAAGATCTCCCTATCTCCCTCTCTCAAAGTCCTAAGTAATCTAGGCTGTTGTCTAACTCGCTATGTGTCAAGGATGACTCTGACGAACGCGTGATCCTCCTGTCTCCACCTCCCCGAATGTTGAGATCCAGACGTGTGCCACCGTGCCTGGCTAGTTTTGCACATTTCTTAACTTTCCCACATCGGGGTATGAATGAACGCGTCTCTCTTCAATAGGGAAAACGGGGAAGACAGGCGAAGTCAGAGAAAAAGACTCTTAACGCCTTCCAATTTCGGCGGCACTCCCAAAAACATGATACAGGAACTGGTCCTGTGCTCCCATCCACTGATCCTGGGGCCCTCCAACGTGGAGAGCTTTGAGATGACCCCCAGCCTGGTCGGTCTTTGAAGGAGAAGTGTGGTGCCAGAGTTGGCCTCCCGGCTGCGGGGCAAACACCTACCTCCACGCGCTCCTCCCGCAGGCGGATGCGGACCGCCAAGCGCTCGCGTGTGCCCACGTCGGGATACTGATTCTGTACAAAGAGCGCCTCCAGCGCCTGCAGCTGCTCCTCGCTGAAAATGGTTCGGTGACGCCGTGTGCGCCGCTGCGGGCCCTGACCGCTCGTGCCGGTCAGAGCCGGCGAGCCTGCGCTCGGCGCCGTCAGGGGCAAGGGGGCCGCCGGTGCCAGTCTCAGGGGCCACGCTAGCCGCACTCCTGCGGGGCGGGGCGGGGCGAGGGCGCGGTCAGACATAGGGTTAGGGTGGGAGCCGAGCTCGCCCCACCGGCCGCCCTGCGAGATCCCTGCGCTCGCCTCGTTCCGCCGCTCGCACTCACCGGGTGTGGACGCCGCCTCCGGGACTCCGCGGGGTGATGCTCGCGGGTTGCAGCAACAGCAGCAGGTGCAGGGCGCTGCGGCGGCAGGCGCCTCGGGCTCGTCGGGCTCAGCGGGGTTCCGGTCACCGACGGGTTGCTGTGGCCGTGCCACGGGCCTGCGTTCAGGCAGGCTGGAGAGGATGTGCTCGATGGAGAAAGGATAGGGTCGTCCAGGATCCCTGAGGCTCGTCGCGCTGCCTGTAGTCGCCATGCCCGCGGGCCGCTGGCGCGAGCGACCGAATATATACGTCGGGGGTGGGAGGTGCGGTAATCCCCGGGCCGGGCGCCGCTTTCGCGTGTGCTAATCCCGTCGCCAGTTCTCAGAGAGCTAATCCCCGGGCACGGAGGAGGGAGAGCCACTCCGTCTGGGTGCAGGGAGCCACGACGCCAGGAGGGAGCCCTGTGCTTTCCTATGTCCAGAGCTGGAGGGAAAGGAAGTGGTCAGGAGCCCACATTGTCTCCTATGGCTCAGTCGCTTGCTGGGAAGGACACCAGGACTCTGGAGACCTCTGAGCGCACAGGGTCCCCGCCTCTGCTCTACCCGTGACTTTCCTGGTTCTGTTGCCACCCATGAAAGTGGAGCAGATTCCTGGGATCCAAATTTCCTCCCCTACTTCGAGTGAGTCCAGCGCCCTTGGCAGTCAGGTCATCCCACACCACAGCTATTGCTCACTTTGGAGCCCCGGTCTGATTTTCCTGTAGAAAAATACCGTCTCCAGGGTGGGAAGTCGAGGCTGGCCTCGAACTCATAGAGATTCATCTACTCCTTGTCTCCCGAATGCTGGGAGAGTCACTAATTCTGTGTGTTCTTTCTAGGATCTAGATGGATTTCTAACCCCGTCTAAAGCCCGTCTTCTTGTTACCTCCCGTGTTAGAAGACCCCTGACACCCTTGCCGCGATCCCCTCAAACATCAATATCCCCCTCACGCCACAGTGCCTGAGAGCTGTTTCACATGCTCCTCCTCTACTCCTGGCCCAGGCCAGTTCTGCTCTGCCTTACAATGTAACCTCTGCCCACCATTCTTCCCACCAGAGACCAGTGCCTGGCCCAGTTTACGCCATTGTCAATTACGAAGCTTTCGACCTCCGGCTCTTTGCTTAAGACTCTGCTTTTGATCTTACAGAACAGGGCAATTCACTGGTACTACTCTCTTACTGGCTGTGTGACATTCCAAAGGCTCCTTCCTTGAGTTGTCCAGTGTCATGATATTGACCAACAACTGTCAAGAGTAGTTCTTAAGGGGACAAATGTTGAGACTTGTGAGGCAGTTCTGTCATCTGCAGGATCTCAGGGCTCCAGGGGCTGAGGCAAGAGCGGAAGACCAGTCTGGTGAGACCTGCCTTTTTTTAAAATTATTTTTATTTTATGCACATTGGTCTTTTTTTTCTTTCAAGATTTATTTATGTATTATGTATACAGAATTTCTTCCATGTGTGCAGGCCAGAAGACGGCACCAGATCTCATTACAGATGGCTGTGAGCCACCATGTGGTTGCTGGGAATTGAACTCAGGACCTTTGGAAGAGCAGCCAGTGCTCTTAACCACTGAGCCATCTCTCCAGCCCACCGGCCTTTTAAAAAAAAAATTATTTATTACATATACAGTGTTCTGTATGTATGCTTGCAGGCCAGAAGAGGGCACCAGATCTCATTACAGATGGCTGTAAGTCATCATATGGTTGCTGGGAATTGAATGCAGGACTTTTGGAAGAGCAGCCAGTGCTCGTAAACACTGAACCATCTCTCCAGCCCCTGAGATCTGTCTAAAAAAAAAAAAAAAACTCCCTCAAAAAGCCAAAGGCATAGTACAATGGTACTTTTTAACTCCAGCATTTGAGAGGCAGAGGCAGACAGATTTTTGAGGTACATGGTGAGACACTGTCTCCAAAAAAGGTATTGTTCCTAGGGTTTAGGCAGTTGCTAGGTGTCAGGACTCCCCTGGAGACAGGGGTGGGGCCCCAGGAACATTAGCTGTCTTTGTAGCCTGCTTACCCACTCACCCTTCCTCACCTTTCCGAGCCCTCCTTTAGGTTCTAGTACCAGTGAGAATGCTATGGACTTGAAGCGGTGGCCCTTGCTGGCTCATTTCTGTCATAAGAATCTCAGAGTGTGTTCATCTGAGAGGCTCAGGGATAGCATCACTAACTCTGTGTGTGACCTTTCAGCCTGCCTCATGGTTATAGAATGGCTGCCACAGCTCCAAATCTCCCACGTGTTCCTTTGGATGTAGAAACCTTGTCTAGCAGAACTTCATGTAGAACCATATAGAACACCTGTACCTACACCCATTACAATGCCCAGGGGCACAAGGTGGCCTACTAATCCCACTCAAACTGGAGTTCTGCTCAGAATGGGACAGCGAGGCCAGGGGCAGGAAGCCCTCTGTGATGTCTGATGTATCTCCCTCCTTCACCGCCCGTGGCCTTGCCCCTCTTCCCTTATATTTCTCCTCATGTAGAAGATGACAGAGCACTCCGTGGAAGCCATGTCCTTGGGGACTTCTCCCACCCTCAGTGCTGCCATTCAGGACCACCTTGAGGTGTCAGTGAGCCTTGTGCAGGTGGCAGTCACTCAGTGTGTGGCTCAGTTGTGTCTTCTGAACTTGCTTGCAGCTGATTGGGGCAATGGCACTTTTATCATGTCATAGTGTCATATGATACTATTCCTGAGATAGAGTGAACAAATGCCTACCCACCCCAAGCGGAGAACCAATGGTAGCCAAAGTAAGAATACTGCTGAAGTCTACCTTGGTGAGGTTACTTACAGGAACAGAAGTGACTCGAAGACATCACTGTGGTGGTTTGAATGACAATGGCCCCATAGGCTCAGATGTTTTAATACTTGATCACCCCCAGGTGGTGATGCTGTTTGGGTGGGTTTAGGAGGTAAGGTTTACTGGAGGAAGTATGCCACTGGGGTTGGGCTTTAGGGTTTAAAAAACATGCTGTAGAGATAGCTCAGCAGTTGAGAGCACTGGATGCTCTTCCAGAGGACCTGGGTTCAATTCCCAGCACCTACATGGTAGCCTATAACTGTCTATTACTCCAGTTCCTTGAGACCTGACATCTTCACACCAATGCACATAAAATAAAAAAGCCACGCTGTTCTCAGTTCACTCTTTCTGCTTCATGCTTGTGGTTTGAAATGTGAGTGCTCAGCTTGTTGCTCCAGTCATCATGCCTGCTCTCTGCCAAGCTTCCCCACTGTGCCAGGGATGAACTCTTATCCCTCTAGAAATGTAAGCACACAAACTGCCATGCCAGCATGGCAACTGTAGTTCTTCTGAGCGAGGGACGTCAGGATTAACACACAGCACAACTTCAGGTTCTGCAGACAAGCCTTTATTCCACTTTCTCACACAGTATATATAGAGCCCTCAGCAGGGGAGGCTGAGCCAGCAAAAGCAATAAGCTCAACACCGTAGGGGTAAACATCTTTAGAAACATTGATGAAAACAACAGATTGTTTTGTTCTTGTTTTTGCTCTTGTTTTTGGAACAACCAACCACAAGAGTGCAAAACAGATTGAGTGGGGGACCCAACAACAAACCCCTTCTTTTGTAAGTTACTTTGATCATGATGTTTTATCATAGTAATGGACAAGTTGATGTGGGATTCCCCTCTGTATGCTGTGAATACCATTGGTTAATAAAGAAACTGGCTTGGCCTGATAGGGTAGAACTTAGCTAGGCAGGGAACACTAAACTGAATGCTGGGAGGAATAAGGTGAAGGGAAGGAGAAGCTATGGAGCTGCAGCTAGAGATAGCCAAAACTTTGCCGGTAAGCCACTGCCACATGGTGATACACAGATTAATAGAAATGGGTTAAATTAAGTTGTAAAATCTAGCCAATAAGAAGCTAGAGCCCCTGTAGCACATGTGTGCATGTTTGAGGTCAGAAGAGAACATTGGACCTCCTGGAATTGGAGATACAGACACTTGTGAGGTGCCATGTGGGTGCTGGGAATAGAACCTGGGTCCTTTAAAAGAGCGATAAGTACTCTTAACTGCTGATCCATTTCTCCAGCCCAGATGCTTACTCTCATGCTAGTATTATGTTCTCTGTTGTCTTCAGCACTGGAGAGTGAACCTAGAGTTTTAAGTACGCTAGGCAGGTACTCCATCACTGAACTGTATTCCCAGCCCTCTTCTTGTTATTTGTGGTCAATGTCTGGGCCAGGCATTTCCAGGTTCTGGGCGTCTAATTAAAATAACTGAAATAGGGGTTGGAGAGATGGCTCAGAGGTTAAGAGCATTGCCTGCTCTTCCAAAGGTTCTGAGTTCAATTCCCAGCAACCATATGGTGGCTCACAACCATCTGTAATGGGGTATGGTGCCCTCTTCTGGCCTGCAGGCATACACACAGACAGAATATTGTATACATAATAAATAAATATTTTAAAAAATAAAATAAAATAACTGAAATAAAGATGCACGCAGATTATTGAAAAGCAAAGCAACAGTACAGATCAGATGTCCCGTAAACAGTGGCAGGACACATGAGTGAGATTGTGCTCAAGGCACAGGTGTGTCTAGAGCTTCCTTTAATGGTGTCCCATAAAAACAGGGACTGCTGTAGAGGTAGAGTGAGTGTGATTTCCTGCTTTGGGTTGAAGGGTTTGGGTGACATACTCTTCTCTGCCACTACAAATAAATCTGCATGTGACCCAGCCGTACCACTTTGGGTGTATGCATCCTACTCCAGGGACACTTGCTCAGTCATGTTCATTGCTGCTCTATTCACAATAGCTAGGAAATGGAAACAACCTAAACATCTTTCAATGGACAGATGGATAGTGAGAATGTGGTACATATACACCATGGAATGCTATTTAGCTATAAAGAAAACTGAAATTATGAAATTTGCAGGAAGGAGCTAAAAAAAATTGTATTGAGTGAGGTAATCCAAACATTGCGCCTGATGTTGGTAGCTCCAAATCTTCAGATGTGAGTATATAACCTGGGGCAACTGCAGAAGCCAGCATGGCATGATATCCCTAAGGGTGCAACAGTGGCACGCATGCCTTGGAAGTAACCAACAGCCCTTCAATTGGACCCACTCAAAAAGAGGGATACCATGTCTGGTAGATACTGGAAACCTAGCCAACTACAAAGAGCCAGTGAAGTCCTGGATCTTGGAGGAGAATCTACCACCATCATTTTCTAAACCAACATAACTCCTAACTACATCCTAAGTATTTATCCTTATACTCATAGATAAGTAGAAGTCTTATCCCCCATAAAATAAACGTTTCCTTGAAAAATACAGAAACATTACAGAAAACCACAACCATTCAAAAATGTGAAGAACAAGTGATACACCCTACAACACGACTCTCACGCCTAAGGCTCAGGATCATAGCAGAAGAGGGAATGGAAAGATCGAAAGGGCCATAGGAACGGCGAGTTTACTGTGAGATTTTGTCTCTTAGAAATGTCTGAGAAGCTATACCTACAAAATCTCATCAACATGGCTGCCTGAACAAGACCTGTAACAAGGATGGTATCAATAGATAGACAAGGTAATACAGAAGGGGGAAGCGTCATGGGGCCTCAAGTCCAGCTTTTAAAAAAACCACTATACGGAATGACTGGGCAAAGATGTGTTACATTTGTTTATGCTGCATTTATATAATGAGGCAAGACTGTACTTTTAATTATATAAAGATGTATTGCATTTGTTTCACCTTGTGTGGTCTAATAAAGATCTGAATGTCCAATTGCTAGGCAGAGAAAGGATAGGTGGGCTAGCAGGCAGAGAGAATAAATCTAGGCTTGGGTTGGGGGAGGGAGAAACAAAAGAGGAACTAGAGAAGAAGGAGGAAGAGAGAGTGCGGGACACACCCGGGGCAGAATCCAGGCAGTCATCAGCCAGCCAGACACGAAAAGCAGAGAAAGTAAGTTATGCAGAAAGGGAGAAAAGTAAAAAGCCCCGAGGCAAAAGGTAGAGAAGAGAAATAGGTTAAGTTAAAAGAGACAGCCAGAGATGTGGCTAAGCTAAGCCAAGCATTCATAATTAATAAGAAGACATGGTGTCATGAAGAAAAACCTGGACAAGAAACAGTTTTCCTCAGGTAAGATGCCCCAAATTGGTTACCAAATGTCCTGAGACTTACTCTTAGTCCTGAGATCATACACATAGAAGTAACATTATACAGACTTAGCAGGTTGTATTTGTGTATTTCGGAATGTGTGTGTATGTAACCACAAATTTGAGAGAGGGCAAGGGGGATACATGGGAAGGGTTGGAGGGAGAAAAAGGAAAGGGAAAAATGATGTAATTTATTTTTTTAAATCACTGGAATCACAAAGAAACAGAGAGGGAGTGTTGAGACACATGCAGGTGTCCGTGGCTGTTGTGTGTATCAGATCACCATAGACATGCAGTTATGACTTTGCAGGTCTTTTTTAATTGAAATCAAGGTGTCCTCTAGCTGTATTTTGTTCTGAAGTTTCTTTAAAATAACACAGTTTTTTGCTCTTTTATTTTTTTGTTTTTGACCTTGCTACCTTTGGGTTGACCTCGAACTCAAACCCGTCTTCCTGCCTCAGTCCTAGAGCTGGGATTACAGATGTGTGCCAACACGCCTGGCTGTCTTGAACTTTTCAAGATTCTAGAAATTACCCACGGCCTACCATGGCCTACCTACCCATGTGTACTCCTCCCGTCTTAGCAAGTCCAGGACTGGGATAAATCTTTCTCATGTCTGCCTCACTTTGACTTCTCACTACTCCTCTTGTTAGAGTCACTGTGACTATGGACGACCCAGTGGAACACCTCAGGAACATCCCCTCTCTCTGAGTCCTCGGAGTCAAGCAGGACAACATATTCACAAGTTCTGGCCATTTGGATAGAGACATTCTTGTGGGGTATTATTTCACCCACTACAAGGTAGAAACAATATGTTAGATAGAATGGGCTAAACCCTTTCACATTTGATATGTCTCGGATAGGCTTGCAGATTTGCCAGTATCACCATACCTCAATCAAGGTAAAAACAAGATTAAAAAAAACACTCCAGCAAGTAAAAGGAAGTCAAAGAAGAATGGATTGCTGCATACTGCAAAAAGATAGAAGTATTAGCTAACTTTTCACCAAAGATGATGGAGGGCAGGTGCTGAGCACGACGTAGGCGCCGAGCAGGATGAGGCACTGAAGATGACGGTACAGGCCTGTGACCCCAGCACAGGGGAGATGTGGGGAAGAGGACCAGGGAGGACTCAAGGTCATCCTACCACAGAATCCCGTGGTCAGCTTGAGATACATGAGATCCTGTCTCAAAACAAAAAATAGGAACGGTGGAAGCCATCCCCAGTGGACTAACAGCTTTAATGTACTCAGTGTTGGGAAATGACACACACCCAGGGGCGCCCATTAACAGCAAAAGTGGAATAAAAGTTCTTCTAGATAAACAAAACTAAGATGACCTGCCATTTTCAGCCCTACACTCCAAGAAACACCTTGTACTGAAAATAAATAATATTGGTCAAACTCGGTTCTTCTCTGGTGAAAGAGATGCTAAACAGATGGGCAAACATGAAAAGCAATGTAAAGGAAGAGTTGTAATATGTTATTGCATGATTACCCTGACACAAAATATGTCATGCAAGATGGGCAAGCTGGGTATTGCGGTACACACCTGTTATCTCAGTACTTGGAAGGTAGAACCAGTAGGAGCTGGAATTCAAGGCCAGTGTCAGCTATATGAGAACATGCCTCAAAAAAGGGAAGAAAAAACTAAACACACACACACACCAATCAGTTGTGTGCTAGACATGGTGGCAAACACTTGCACTCTCTTAACGTGGGAAATAGAAGCTGGAAGGATCAGGAGTTCAAGGTTATTCTTTTTCATAGCCAGTTTGAGATTAGCTTGGACCACATCAGACCCTGTCTCAAAAACAAACCAAACGTGTCGAAGAAAACTAGATGCCTGGCCTGGTGACTCAAACTCGCAATTCCAGGGCTCAGGAGACTGAGGCAGGATGATCACTGGGAGCTTGAGGCAAGCCTGATTACAGTAGGCCACTCTGTTTCAAAGAAGCAAACAAAAAGTAAAGGACAAGGGGTGTGTAGGGTGGGGAGAGAGAGAATTGAAAGTGGAAAAAGAACACCAATGGGTACGGCTCAGTGGTAGAGCACTTAGCATGTCCAGCAGGACCTCATCTAATAACCTTTTTTTTTTCTCCCCGAGACAAGATTTCTCTATAAACTGTCCTGGAACTCACTCTAGAGCAGACTGGTCTTCAACTCTCCTGAGTGCTGGGATTAAAGGCTTGCACTATCATCCATCGCCCAGCCCTAATTAATTTTAATTGCGGCGACAAAGGCCGTGTTTGCAATCCCATCAGTCTCAGGTAGTACTTTGGCACACCTCTTTGAGGGACAAGCAAGCATAGGTGTACTAGTCACCTTGCTTCCCCTCGATTCGGCCACTTTTAGTATTCAGTGTCCTGTTCTATCAGAAGGTTTCCTTGATCTAAGAACACTGAGTTGGTCACCCTGGAGGCAGGGCAGGGCTAGCTGAGGACAGAGGAGGGAGAAGACTAAGCAGATGGCAGGCTCAGAACCAGTTTCCAGATAGAGGTCCTAGGACCTCATCTTTGACCCACCTTGAAGTCAGGGCCAGCCTTTGGGGTCTAAAGGGTCATAGCAGAGTTCTGTTCAGGGTTTGGGTGGCTCTACTACCCAGATTATAGCCAAGGTCAGCAGCTGCCCCCAGCAGTCAGAGGACGGATAAGACTGCTCTGGACAGAGCCACAGTACACATCAGTCACGTGTCCTCCTTGGCATGACCTCCTTTTTTTTTTTTTTTTTTTTTTTTTTTACACACCTCAGTAAATAACATGCCAAGTCCTGGTGAAGAGCCCTCCAGCCCATCTGCATGACTTGAGAAATCTTGTCTATCCCTGGAGCCTCAGCCCTGAGACCATGCTCAACACTCATTCCCTACCCACTTTCCATCCTGCCCAGTCCTCCCGGGTGCTGACCTGTTAGTGCTATTTGACGATCCTCTGCCATCTACTCTTTGCTTTGAAGAATGACTTTTTTGTTTGCTTGTTTGTTTAGCTTTATTTTGTTATTGATACAGAGTTTTCTATAGTCCAAGTTCATCTTGAACTCACTATGTAATTTGATACCTTCTGGATTCTCCTGCCTCCACCTCTCAAGTATTGAAATAGAGGTGTGGATCAATATGGCAGCCCAGGCATAGCTTCCTAACTCACTTCCAGTCACTTTGTTGTCCTAACCCTGCTATGCAAGGTAGGCTCCATGATTCTCCCACACAGATCACATCCTGGGGCTCCCTTACTTCGAATCCCCTACCTCAGTGTCCCAGCACTCCACTCCTCTCCATCAACTGCTTCTTCTCCACCCTCAGCTGCCCAGCCATGGCCAGCTCCTCCAGCGTGCTGGCCTCATGCCTAGCCTGGCTCCGTGAAGCCAAATCTTGGGGCTCTGGTGGCCTAGACTGAGGCCTCTGTCTTCAAATATCAGTATGCCACCCCTTTCCCCAGTACTCCTCTAGTGGGGGCCATTCTAACAGCTCCTGTCTGTCACCCTTCCCCAGTCTGAAGACAGCATACTGTTCCCAGCGGTGTCCCTGCCCAACGAGAAGGGCAGATGAGAGGATCCGAGGACCGACAGAACCAGGAGTCTGAGGTTGAGCAGGCAGGGCAGATAGAGCCAAAGCCAAAGGTCTTGAAAGTGCGACTGTGAGGCTGGAGGGAGGGTGGACTGTCTTGCAGCCCAAGTGTTTAGAGCTGGGGAAGATGGATTGGAGAGTCAGAAGAAGCCAGGACCCACGATGCCCTCTGCTGGGCCGCCCCTCCCCTGTCCTGGAGGACAGAGGCCTCCCCCTCTCCTTGCTGTCCTCACTTGCTAGCAGGCTTGGGCCAGGCCATCAGGATTCCCCTGATTGCATTCTTTCATGCCAGTGCCTTTTCTACAGCAAACGCCTGCTAATGCCTCCTTTATCACGGAATTAGGGGATTTGAGGCCGATTGCACAAAGGGTCCTCGATAGCGCGGTAATCAAACGCCAATCGGCCCCATCTCAGGAAGGCAGGGGAAGAAAGCGAGCACCGGGGATTAGCGTGGGTTCGCTGCCAGGCGGGGCCGAGATAGCATCGGCGCCGCTGCAGGCGAAGCTTCGGGAAGGGCTTCAGCAGGCCGCGGAGAAAGGCCGGCTTAGCGCCTCGCACCGAGGATTCTGAAACCATTAGAGGGGATTAACACCCAGGTTAATCTGCTTTGGCCGCTCAATTGTCACAAGCAGGGAACATTCCTGAGTTGGAGAGACCTGAGGTCTCAGTTTCCCCAACAGTAGTGTGTTCAGAGGCAGAGGTAGAGAGGCCCTTGGAAGAGTCCAAAGCGCCGGTTGAGTGAATTTGGGCAGCTGCCGAGTGTGAAGCCTGACTGGTCTTTGGTCCACTATTACTCTCCTCTGTGGACCACCAGGGGATACCGCACAGAGCCTCCGTCCTTTCCCAGGGGACACAGCATAGAGCCTCCGTCCTTTCTCAGGCAAATGGAAGGACACCCCTTGCCCCTTTATGGACCCACACCATAATGAGGTTCCAGTTTTCCCAATTTGGGTTTCTCAGGAGGGTGAACATACTTCCCATAGTGTAGGGCCAGGAGGCAGGCTGCAAGCTTTCCAGATGATCCAGATGCTGAGACAAGCAAAAAGCTGTCGTTTGCAGCTCCCTCCTGCCCCTGAAACATATTTGTTGACTGACTCTCTGACAAGGCTGAGTGACACCATCCCTTTTTCTCCAGTCCCTTCGGTGGAGCAGGGTGAGGCTTTGCTGTCTAGGGACTCCTGATCTCACGTCTTTGATTTCCATCTGGGTGTTCTCATCTGATCAATGAGGCTGGCCCACAGGAGGCGGGGCCAAGCCAGGATAAGCATGTGCCCGGTCCAGCAGTGCAGCACGTGCTCATTGCGACCGTCTGTACAAACACAGATCTCTCTTGCAGCTACCGAGAGAGCCCAGAGCTGGGGACTCAGAGATGCACCTGCTCCTGGTCTCTTCCTCCATGGAAATGCAAACATTATGCCTTTGACAAACCCACAACTGCAACAGGTGACTGAACTGGAGCTAGCCGGGTACCAAGGATGTGCAGGCCAGCACAAGAAATTAGTGGACCCTCTTTGGTCCCCAACCTGTGCCCCAACCGGCACCGAACTACTAAGATCCAGGGAAGGAAGGCAACGATATGATGCCTTTCCTTCTTTCATTTAGTAATGTCTAAAGACTTCCCGGCCTAGGCTCTGCAGAGGGAAAAACCACATTGTCATCTCTGAGTTTGGATACGAGCTCACAGGAAGACAGAGGTGAGAGGGTAGCTGTGAAAAAAGGATTAGGCTCCTGACCTGCTCATGGGTTACACTGGACCTCATGGGCAGTTAGAATCACAGGGCAAAGATGGAGAGACAGGAAGCGCGGACCAGACAGAATGAATCACAAGGGGTGGAACTCTGGGACTCGGAAGGAAGGGTCTCTTCAAATTAAGGGGTTAGGAGTTGCCAGGGGGCGCCATTACACACCGCAGAGTGAACTGCGGTGGTTGAGCAAGCGAGAGGAGTGGTGCTGGCAAGCGAGCGCAGGAAAAGGAGTGCCGGCGACGGCTCTCGGGATTAGACAGGCAGCCGAGACCGAAGCAGCAGGAGACCGGAGTCAAATACACACACGCAATTCCTACGGCTGCCTGCAGAGTGCGCGCACCGCCCCTGACTACGGGTGTGGCCTAGTGACGCCATCAGTAAGCGCCGCGCGACGTACTCTGGCTGGTTTGCTGAGGCTCTGGATAAACGATGTCCGACTCCGAGATCTTGGAAAGCTAGCTCTTTTTCCAGAAATGAACTCCGCAAAGCTTCGCTCGAGCAGTCTCTTCTGTAGCCCTCTATGGCCGCATGTAGAGGCGCTCTCGTGTTCTGCTCTGTTCGTCCGGATCAGCTTTTGGATCATGGTCGCAGGCATTGTATAGTTTTCATCTTAGAGCCCCGGGATAGCGGGTGACGTGAGGCGCTGCCGTGTTCAAGAGGGCCTGGCGCACGGCCAGCCTGTGTAGGTGTGGACCGCTGCGCAGACTAGTCAGAGAGCCTGGGCTACTCTCTTCTAGTCAGTGCCTGAAAACCGCCCCGGGGCCTGGGAGCGCTCAACGCTGCGCTTCTCTGGTAGTGAGGCTAATGAGGTAGGCATTTCATCAGAGCTGGGGACCAAAGGAGTGAGGTAGCTTGTCTTCTGGGCTCACTAAGGCAATGCCTTTGGAGTATAGGGTATTTAAGTCGGAGCTTCCAACTTAAGCATTTAAGTGGAGGATAAAGTGTGATGGATAGCTGTGACTGCCCTCCACTGAGAGACAGGTATGACAGCTGTCTTAAAGGCCACACTGGGAGCTCAGGGTTTGCCAGGTGAGGAGAACGCTCTCGGGTATTCGCCAGGAGAGTGTGTGAGAAGGAAAGTTTTCAGGGCCACGCTCTCCATTATTCTTTTAGGCTAACCCTCCTCTCGGCCCGCATCTCCATCCCTTAGTCCTAGGTGTGTCAGGACCTCGTGGTCTGAGATCTTGAGGAAGCTAGGAGTTCCTCAGACCCTAACTCTGGGCCTTATACCTATAAATTTATAAGTCCAGAAATCTGTGAAACATGAAATTAAAAGCAAGAAAATATTGAAACCCCCCAGTGTGGCTTTTTTGGATACTAAACTCATTCGTCACCTGCACAGGGACGTAGAAAATTCCAGCTGTAAGAGGAGCTTCACAGAGTTCAGAATTGGCAAAGACCTGTCATCACTCAGAGACTATTGTTCTTCCTGGCTAATTCTGAGGATTGTGTGCCTCTGCTATGCAAACTTCATAACCTCCTGGGAGTCTTTCCAACATAGCCTATGTCTGTTTCTCCCCCTACCCCTGAGACAGAGTTTCTCTGTAGCTTTGGAGCCGGTCCTGGAACTCACTCTGTAGACCAGGTGGCCTCAAACTCACAAAGATCTGCCTGTCTCTGCCTCCCACCTGCCAGGATTAAAAGCATGCACTACCACTGCCCAGCTGTCTCTGGGGTTTCAAGGAGAGGTAGGGTTTGTTCTGCAGAACATCTTGATCAGAGACCACATATTTCTCTGCCTCCACTGCTAACAGATAGACTGTTCCAGCCTACAGGCCTAATCTGCATCATCTGCCTTCAGTCTCTGCAGCCGTCCTGGTTGAATGCACTTTACTTTTGAAGACCCCTACCTTTTTCTCCCAGTTAACTTCCCAACTTGTCAGGTTTTGAATGGGTTCCTTCAGGCACTCCCTCCCCACCAGACTCAACCACTATAACAAGGTTTCCTATACAATGGAGCCTATGGTGTGAGGCCACCAGGGCACCTGTATTCAACCCTTGGAGAAATTAGATGTAGTCTGGTCACCATTTCTGACTGGGCTGAGGCACAGGGATCCTGGAAGTCAAGGGTCATCATGTAACCTGCTTGAGGCCCAGTATAGCCATGACCTTTCCTTTGAATGGCATGGGCAGGGGCTCTAAGCTCTGTGATGGTGCCACCATGACAGTAGTGGGCAAAGGTACTCCTCTTGGGCAGCAGCCGGGCTTTACTTGTCTCAGATGCACCATGGACCCAGGGAGACTGTAAGCCACTGGTGAGGTTGTCAGGTCCAGGTTCCCTCCCTACAGAGGTCATACTTCAGACACACTGCCCAATGGTGTGCACTCTCTTAACCCCATTTCTTAGATTAGGGACTTGTGGTTAGGTGATTTGCCCAAGGTTGTGCAGAAAGTGGGCAAGGGAAGAGCGTGATCCAAGGGAGTGGACCCCCAGGGAGGCAGTGCCTCTGTACTACCATAGCCAAGGAGTTCTAAAGTGAGCCACCTGGGTCTCGGGGCCTAGCTCTGGTGTTAGAGGAAGCAGGGGCAGCCCCTGGTGAAGCTGGGGTGGGGGTGGGGTGGGGGCTTTCTTTGTTGAAGAGGACCCAGATTCCTGACCACTGAGATCAGTCTGTCAAGGCTTGCACACCATACCTACCTACATGTGGTCCTCATCTGCTCTGCACTATTTTCCCTCCCACACGTTCTCCTCAGGCCTCATGGCTGCTTCTGCAGAATCTGCCAGTCTTCTCCAAAGGCCCAGGCCTACAGGGAAGCTCCTTCTGTCAAAATGGGTTTTTTTCCAGGGCTGGACAAATGCTTGTAACCTCTAGCTTCCACCCCACTTCCGGCTGCCTCTGTCCTAGCATACCTGGGAGTACCCGTTGGCAGTGTTCTGTTCATTGGGTTTCTCCTCTTGGTCCATGGTTCTGGCAGAAGTGGGCAGGGCCACAGTGACCTTAGGCTCAGCTATACAGCCTCCAGCCTCGAACTGGCTTTCATCTGTGCCTGGGCTGTGAGGTATGAGGCCTCCAGATAGGGAATACCTGCTTTATGTTCAGGGGCAGGGATTGAGGCACCAAGATGTTGTGTCCTCCCCTCACCCGTTTCTGCTTAAACAGCTAGCTACCTCTTACCCTGGGCGAAGCCCTCCCTATCACCCCTGCTTATAATCTTGAGGGACACAGGGTCAGTGTCTCCATGCCTCAATCCCAAGCACTTCTTAGTATCCTCTCCCTGAAAAATCAGTTCAGATTCAGAGGCTGGGTTGGCCATGCCACAGGTTAACAGGCTTGGACGTCCTGGAACCAACTCACTCAGTGAGGGGCAGAGGAAGCCTTGGAGTATTATTTCATGTCAGCCCTTTGGCCTGTCCACGTCTGTCTGCCAGTCCACTGAGAACCTTGTAGATATACCCTTCAACGGACAGCAGGACCTACCTCACTTGCCTTATTAAAGTAAGGAAGTAGCACAAATTTGTTTTGGTTCCATGCTGGGCCTCTTAAAGGCGCTGTCACTAGGGGTTGCTGAGCTTTCCTATTGCTCTGCCTGCTGCAGTGTCTTCAGGTGGAGGGAATGCTGGCCCCTGAGGAGGCTCAGTCACCAATATCCCCCCAGCTACAAAGGGATGGACAGGAGAGTGCGACAGGATCCGGTTTATTCTCCTTGGCAGGGTGGTCCTGAGAGTGGCAGGTGCCACCCTGTCCCGGGCAGAGGGAGGGCCCGAGGGCCATTTAAGGCCAATGGCGGGAGAAGCAGGGGGGCTTGTAGCCCCTGGAATGCGGTGAAGCCAGGCCGAGGCCCGGAGGCAGCTGTGGTAGGCCAGGGCAGGGCGCCCCTACCATCGGGGGTGGAAGGCACCGGACTGTGACCTGACCATGGCTCCAAGGCCGTGGACCAGGGCACACAGGCGCCCCAGGAAGTGGGGCACAGGGTCACATGACATAGAACATGAAACAGGCACATGGCTCACAAGCAAGCACATGGATAAGTGAGCACATATTCACAGGCTAAAGAGACACCCAGCCATGGCCAGGCTGGACACAGATAGAATAGTAGTGTCACATACAGACCACATGGGAGACACAGAACTATGGAACACATGGTAGTCACCATGAATAGACCAGGCCACAGAACGTAAGGGACAAGGGAAGGGGCCTTTTGGCACTACTGCACTGGAATCGTAAGAGTGGGCGGCGGGGTCTGGTCTGGAGCTGGGACACCCCGCCGCACCCTCTAGGCTTAGTCTGTCTTCCAAACTTTATTGAGCAGCTTTACCACCTCATCGTAGATGATGAACACGATGGCCACATCTAGGCAGACTCGGCCCAGGCGGGGAACAGTGCCCTTGTAGAACCTGGGTGGAGCAGAGGGTCGGAGGTGAGAACGAGGGAGGAACAAGCTGGGGGAAGAGCAGGCAAAGTGTCCTAGAAAGGGCACTCTCCAGATACTGGAGGGACAGAAGAACGACAGCCCAGACAGGGCCTGGAATGGGGTCAACAGCACTGCTCTATCCTACTCACGCCTTGGGTCCCTCATTCTTCAGGATCTGCAAGCCACAGTCCAGTGTGTTCCGGTATTTGTGTGCCTCCAGGCCCTGCAGGACACCAGAGGGCCAGAGTGCTTAGCCGCTAACCCGTCTGGGGTTCTTGTCCCCACTTTCTCAGCCCCCCATACCTACCTGCATCCTGGTCTTGATCACATCCAGAGGCGTGTTCCCAAAGACACTGGCTGCACCAGCAATGGCTCCAAAGACCCCCGTGATCAGTGGATTCATAGGCTTGTTGGGATTATCCCCTGGATTGGAGCACAGTTGCAGTCAGAACACCAGGGTAGGTCGGGGGGAGCTTAGAGTCAACAAAGAACCTAGGGTAGGGCCCAGGAAAGCATCCCTCCCCTTCCTGTCTGAAAGCCTTCAGTGTTCAGAACGGGTCTCTAGGCCACAGGTATACCTCGGTACCAGTTGCGAAGTGAGGTCATAACGAAGAATCGGATGGCTTGGTTTGAGCCCTGCTTCAGTACGGTTGCTGTGAGGCCTTGGTACGTCCCCTTTAGCCCTGGGGGCAAACAGACATGGGGTCAGGCTGGAGCCTTCCAGGTCCCACCTGTAGGCAAGGGGGACCCACTCAAGTAGAGGCTCTTCCACTTGGTTGAGGTCTTAATTCTCTGGGGCTTACCTTGTTCCCGAACAATCTCCCTAACCCCATGGAAAAATCCTCGGTACTTGGGGTTGGGGGAAGTCTGGTCGTGAATGAACTTCACCTGAAAGGGAGGAAGCAAAGGCGCTGACTCCTGGCCACATCTGAACTTTAGCTAGCAGACCCAAGGCCCACCAAGGTCACACCAAGCCTGGAGATCCCCAGTTCTTCTGCATGAAATGCCCTGGCTCTCTTCCCATGCTGTTTTGGAGTCACTACACACAGGCCTCAAGACCTCAGAGGGGTCCCCAGCATCCTGTTTGCTATTTTCTACACTTGGGACAGTGAGTTATGTTAGTTTTTTTTTTTTTTTTTAACTATAAAAGTCGCTCTAAAGACTGCTCAGCCGGGACTGGTGGCACACGTCTTTAATCCCCAAGAACTCAAGAGGCAGAGGCCAGGCAATCTCTGAGTTCAAGGCCAGCCTGATCTACAAAATGAGTTGCAGGACAGCCAAGGCTGTTACACAGAGAAACCCTGTCTCAAAAAAAAACAACCAAACAAGACTTGGTTCATGTTTTTGTTACAGGTGGGCAGTCTCCATAAGTGGGTGGCCCCTTCCTGCCACCCCTAAGATGCACTCACCATGAACCTGGTGTGTATGTGTGGGGATCGTTCCACCTTGACCATTTCCATGGGGCACATGGGCCTTAAAGCCTGGGATAACCCCACGAGCCTCACAGTACCCTGACCATCCCTGAAAGCCTCAATCTCTCACCTTGATGGTCTCCATGGGGCACACGACCATAACTGCCTCCGCCACGCCGGCGCCCAGACCACACAACAGCCCTCTCTTGCTGTCGAGCCGACCTTGAGCATCCCGCATTTGGTTGCTAAGAAACTCGAACGTCCCGAACCTAAAGAAGAAGGCATGTGAGAGGTTCGCTGAGGCCACTCCCTCCGGGGTCGCTCAGACAGAGCCGAGTCTCACCTGACAGCCGCCTTGGGGATGGAGCCGTAGAGCAGGGAGCTGAGGCCGCGGTACAGGCCCAGGACGCCATGGCTGCGGACAGTTTGCCGCACGCAGTCCCCTACGGGAGGCGCGGTCAGGACCCTGGCTCCTCCGCCCCACGGTGCCCCCCACGCCGCCCCGTGGCCGCCCCTCCTCACCGATGCCCCGGTACCGCGGTGGGTGCGCGCGTTCATCTAGCTGCAACTGTGTCTTCACGTACTCGGTCGGGAAGGTGATGCAGATTTCTATGCCTCCCGCCAGGCCGCCTGCAGGGACCGAACGCCTGGGGCTAGGGACACCCTGGCCCGGTGGACCCTGCCGCCGCCTCCGCCGTCCCCGCGCGGCCCCTCCCCCGCCCGGACTTTGCCGCGTCGCGGCCCGCTACGGGACAGTGCCCATGCCCCCACATGGTGGTCTCCAACTGGCGTGTCCAAAAGACTCCCGGGGAGAGCTGGCGCGTGGGCTAGGGGCCCGGGTCGCAACCCCGCCCCTCCGCCCCTCCGGAAGTTGGGCGGGGCCTGGGCGTCCCCGGCCCACCCGGAAGCGCGGACAGACTGGCCGTTCCGAGTTGGGGTTCGGAGTGGCCCACCTGCCAGGATTGCCTTCCCGGGGTGCGTCAGCTTGGCCTTCCCGGACCCGGGCGCGGCCGCCGTCAGAGCGCGTGGCGCGCGGGGCGCAGCCATGGCGAGCAGGAGGAGGGGCGCCCGGCGTCGACCTCGGGTCCGAACCTCCGCTGCGGGGCTCTCGGGAGGCGGAGGGGCCGGAGGCTGCTGAGACGCCGACCGGTTCTGGTTTTGGAGGCGGGGCGGTCACGTCAGCCCCCGAGCTCCGCCCCGCGTGGTCTGAGCTGAGCCCCGCCCACGTCCCGCCCCGTACCAGCCGGGAAACTGAGGCTGGGGCGGGGTGCGCTGAGGCACGCGTCGGGGCGGAGAGCGAAGAGCAGCCAATGGCCGAAGCTGGGTCGCGGACGAAAGGAGGGGGCTGGGGGCGTGGCCTCCGCACAGCGGTGCCGTGCCAGGGCGGGTAGGGTAGTAATGGGTCAAGGTGCAGTTTCTGTAACTCTAGAGTGGATACACGTGCACCTGGAGCGCGCCTTGTGGTTATGGTGGGCCTCGAGTGACAGGATTCCCCGAGATCTCGGAGGCGGTAGGGACACATCTTCCCCTGTCGCGTGAGGCCAGCCTTCTGGACACATTGTAGTCACAGAGCTTGGCCTTCGTGTACCCGGCGGGGCAGGGCGATCACTCCACCACTCCCGGAAACAGAATTCTCCTAGGCAGGGTCCCCGGACAAATGCAGGTTCTCGTTCCTCTCAGGTTCTAGCAAGTCTTTAATGGCTGAAGGGCCTATTAAGTTGGCCTTTGTCCCTCCTACCCACACAATCACCAGGCAGAGCTGCTTTGCTCTGATAAACATGTTTTAATATTCACGGTCGGCAGGAGGCTCAAAGTCTTGTGAGGTCTTTGTTGCCGTACATATCCTCAAAGCCGCCTGGAGGGGGCAGCCCTAGACAGCTTGGGGTGAAATTCCCAGGAATCTTTGCATGCGGTCTCATGGCAGCAGTCACTTTGGGTGGCCAGTGGTCTCCCCAGGCTCTGGATTGGCTCAGAAGCTAATCACTGGGCTTCAGCAAAAAACCTGCCCAGATATTGTACCTCCCAGTTGGGGTCCTTTGCCAGTTGGGGTCCTTTGTGGTTCTGGAGTGCCATGCTTCCCGGAAAGGTTAATAACTGAGTCGAGGGTGTGGTGTGAGCACAGTACCCAGTGCACAAGCAAATTCGAGGAGGCTCCATGCAGGAAGGAACAGTAGAGTATCCATAGCAGATACAATAGCTATGGTGGGCCGCAGACTGGACACTTAGCTCAGGTGGACAATAGCTGGTGAGGGCCAGTGTGCCAGCTGCCTTAGTACTACAGTATACCCTCCCCACCTGTGTTAGCGCTACAGTATACCCTCCCCACCTGTGTTGGCGCTACAGTATACCCTCCCCACCTGTGTTAGCGCTACAGTATACCCTCCCCACCTGTGTTGGCGCTACAGCATACTTGGGATCCAACAGCCTCTGCAGTCTTTTCCATGCAATCCCAGATGGGCTCTCAGTGCAAAACCCTTCCCAGCACACACCAGTAAGAGATCCCCCAGATTCTGGTGGGTCACAGCACCCAGTCCACAGCTGGGCACAGAGTTAAGGAGAATGCTGGCTGTGCCAGTGTTCCTGGACATACTGAGTGCCATACCTGGTCACCACTGGGTCCTTCCCACCTCCACCCACCCATCTGAAGCCCAACCAGGGCAGGGCAGCATGAATTTTCTTTGTCTCTTTCTCTACTGCAGGGTGGCGCCTGCAGAACACGTGCATGCATAAGAGCAAGAATGCAGCTCTCGTGCTCTCCGAGTACTCCTCTGGCTTGCTCGGTCTCTTGCAGGCAGTGAGCGTGTCTGTCTGCAAGAGATGAGAGCACATGGTCTGGAGCTCTAGGTAACCATGGAGGAAGGGGCTTCAAGACAGGAACTCCAGAATTAAAACTGAGGACATGTGTATTGGCATCTCTGAGGTCTGGCTGGGCCCCGAGTTCTCTCATGCTTTTCCCATGGGTCTCACTGCCATGAGAGATTCAGACCACCCTTGTCCTTCGTTAAATTGGTCTCTGTATAAGGCTACCCATAGGTTAACAGCCTTCAGGGAAAAGAGAAGCAGATGTCCAATGGAGGGCTGCTCTTACAGGGAGCTGCTGTCTGTGATCCTGGGTAATTAAGGGCTCTCATAAACTTAAACAGTCTGTGTCTCCTGGCAGCTTATGCCGTGTGGCCAGGGCATGTTGTCTGGATGGGATATTTTGCTGTAACAGGGTGATGGCCCTTCACGGGTCTCTGTGGTGGCCCTTGCTAAGGGCACGGAGCTTCGGGAGGTGCTCTAGGCAGCTGCTAGCATGAATGCCTTTGCAGGCTGGGGCTGGCAGCCCTATTCCCACAGACCTGTTTATTTTCTAGTCCACACCAACCAGGCCAGCTTCCGTGCCTTGGAGTCATAGTACAAAGCCTCGGGGTGTGGCCTTGCAGCACATAGGGCTTCAAGCAGTCTCGGTGTTCAGCAGTAGGTTAGAAAGTACTCCTGAGAGATGGTCCTCCCAAGTATTAGAAACAAGTTTGAGTCAGGTGACACGGGTGCCTGGAGTAGGACTCTGATACACTGTCATCTTGTCACTTCAGTGAGGTAATAAAACTATCCCCTCTAAACTGTTGAAAGGAATCATTCGTTCATTTGTGTGGTAACATTCCTGCCAAGTGCTTGGCAGAAAGGCATCACCCCATTGGGGTCACTAACCAGTGCACCCCAGGCTCAACTGGCTGTTTTGCAGGACTATAACCTGGCTGCATAGAGCCCAGTGGGCTGTACCGAAGGTTTCACTGGATAGCTGTATCCCAGCTGGTACCCACTACCATTGATAAAGCCACTGCCAGCCAGCCTGCATGTCTCACACACTGGTGCAGTTCCTAAGGGGGCTGAGTAGACCTGAACAGGTGGTTCATACCCAGGCCTACCCCAGCCTCTCAGTGATACAGAGCAGGGCAGTACTGGGCTTCTCAAGCCTGAAGGGAAAAGGTCACTCCTAAAGGCAAACCAGGGCTAGAGCGCAAACAGGCCTGGTCTTAAAGGGACCCACTACCAGAACTGGCCCAGGCTAGAGTCTCCATCAGGGATTGGCTGTGCCAACTGAGCCAAAGCTAATATTTATTTGCCCAGTCATTGTCTTATCATTAGGATGAAGTAGGATACAACTAAGCCCACAGAATTATGCCCCCAGGCCAGTTGTGCTCCAGGCAAGCAGACCATATCATGTATAAGTCCTGAGGCACTCTGCTCACTTCCTTTAAAGAGTCGTGGCAGCAGCCCCTTGGCCAGCCTGGGACTGTATGACTGCAGCATTCTGCATGGATTGTGTCCCACAGCAGAGGCAACACGACCCGGAACCTGCATGCTGTTCTGCAGCAGAGCAGCACTGGCTCCACCCAGTCTCTGCTTACTGCAGAGCAAGTGTGGATACATGACCAACCTGTTCCTAAAAAGGGGATGCTACCTCCAGGGCTCTGCAAGGGACCAAATGTGGTCTTCTATGGCCTGCTGTATCACTCAGAAGTAGCATGTGAAGGTGGGACACTCAGAAGACAGTGGCTCCAACTTAAGGCCAGACACCTAGATATACAAGGAGGGTGCCAGGTTGCTGTGGGCAAGGAAAGGTACTGGTCCAGGTCCTAACCCAATATGGAGCAGCCATCAGTGTGGCTGGTGCTCGAGAAACAGGGAGCTGCTTTTTCACCACTTTCCTCAAGCCCTTCCAACTGAGAGCCAGGCATGGTAGTGCCTAGGTTCTGTTTCCATACGTGGAAATGTGGTGTGTGTGTGTGTGTGTGTGTGTGTGTGTGTGTGTTTAGACATGCCTCCGTGAGCCCTGTGCATGCCAGGTACCACTCTACCACTAGCTCCACTCCCATGCTCGCAAGCAATCTCATTTACAGAACTCCCACCGGGAGAAAAGCCTGCCCCTGTGGCTCCTCTTTCAAGGTATCTTGCTGGTTTGCCTCAGTGTTGGCTCTTCCTTTGGGACAGGTGTTAACTACTCTCCCTTTTGGAGAAAAGGAGACTGGAACGTCACTTGATGCTGGTCACACAACTCAGTCTGCTTACCCATCACTGTGACCTGTGCTTTTTAGGAGCAACCATACTGCCTCTTGTTTAGACTATCTCCTTTAGACTATAATCCTCACAGCAGCTCGGCTGGCGGCACCCCAGGCCTCATGGCTACCACTGGCAACCGTCTTTCATCTCACCACTCCCATCTGGGGACAGTTTTCACTGTGCTTCCCTGATGGGCACTGTAGCATGAGCACCGTCTTTCTTCCGGGATTCTAAGGCAAGCTCTTATAACAGATATGGGCGCCACTCCTGGCCTCCGTCTCCTACACACAGCAACACATCCCAAGTTGTGACAGGAGGGCCAAAAATACTTTTTGGTTAAACATGCCACTTCCTGCTGGTGGTTTTGCCTTGGCTCTGGCTGGAGGAGGCCAGTCCCCAGCAGCACTGCTGCCACTGCTCACTTGTCATAGCTTAGGGGCAGGTATTACAGGGTAAGACCAGGTGACTGTGACCCACTAGCTGGTCATCTGAGCATCTCTATGGCCCCCCAACGGGCAGCACTGAGCCACCTCCAGCTTTAGTCCTCAGGAAGGACCATGTACTCAGTCACTAAGGGCTGGATGAAATGGGATGACCCGAAACACCTTGGTATGAAGTGTGATTTGATCCTGACATTGAGAACTATGGGTTTTCTGGAGTGTTAGCGACAAGGCCAAGCGCTCTGAGAGTTAGGCGCCTGTGCTGCGTGCGTGACAGTCACTGCCTGTGTACCCTGCGATGGTACCTAGAAATGCCCAAGGACAACAATGAGGACTCAGAGCCTCAGCCATGCTTGCCAGCTGCTGTGACTCCTTAACAGTTGGCATATGGAGCTCTTGAGAGAGAGCAGGCATGATACCACCATGATAGCTGGTTTATGCAACTTTACTTTGCCCCACTGGGGACAGGCTCAAGCTGGACAGAGCTAGCAATGCCTTCAGGGTCTTGGCAGTCCCTTCAGGCTGCCCGACCGGACTAGCAGACTCTTGGATTCAGGTCTGAGCCACTGCTCATGGCAGAAATGTGGTTTCAGCTTGGTGTTAGCTTAGGTTTTTAACTTCTCTCAGCAGGAAGTGAAGTAGGTGACAGGACGTGAATTCTGTCACACTTGTTAGATTGAGTATAGCTAGTTATACGCGCTGGAGAAGACGCCTTTTGTGGGGGCTTGAGAGATGGTTTGGTGGTTAAGAGAACGTGTTCTTGCAGAGGACCAAGGTTCAGTTCCCAGCACACACATGATTCACAACCATCCATAATTTCAGTCCAGGGAATCCAACTCCCTGTTCTGACTTCCTAGGGCACCAGGAAAGCATGTGACACACAGACATACTTGCAAACAAAATACTCATACATATAATATATGTATATTTAAAATATATATATATACATATATTAAAAGGAATTTCCTTTTATTCGATTCTTTCTCTATCTCCATCCTTTCTTTTGTTCTCCTGGGCATTGAACCTAAGGTCTAATACATGATAAGCAAGTAAGCCACATTCATAACCTCCTCTGTTACTTTTTGTTTGTTTTCTTGAGCTATGTAGCCCAAGCTGGCTTCAGACTTTGTATGGCTCCTCCTAACTCTACCTCTCAAATGCTGGGACTGTAGGTGTGCCCAGCTGGTTCAGACTTTTTAAACATTGAGACTATGTTTCATGAAATTGTCCGGGCTGGTGTTGAACTTACTCTACGGCTGAAATTGGTCTTGAATTTTCTACGCTTCTTTCTTAGCCTTTAGAGTAACGAGGATTACAGGGCTGTATCACCAGGTCTGGCATAAAAGTCTTTCAATCTGAAGAAATTTAGTGGGGTTTCATATTCCTCTCAGTTTTCACCCTGTTTCTAGAAGTGGCCACCCCTTAGTGTCAGTGCCCCCATCACCTCCATCCCTAGCAAGGAGCTCCTTGCTGAAGCTCAGAACCAGAGCAAATGATATCCAGAGTGCTGAGATTATATGCCTGTGGTACTATGCTCAGCACCAAACCCAGGACTGTATGTCTGTGAGGCCAGCACTCTACCAACTGGGTGCCACTCCTAGTCAACAACAGCCATCACACAACAGACAGTCACCCAGCCTGCTTGTTTTGAGCAATGGGTTAGAGCCACAGTGTGTAGACCACTTAACCAAGGAGTGGGGGTATGGTGGTGCCTGATTCGAATCTTCCTGCAAGCAATCTTTTGGCGATGCACCAAAGCAGTACAGCTACTCTCCGGTACACCTCTTTGTATAAAGTTGTGTTCACCGATGGATGTCTCTGACATTATCAGAGACCTTCATGACAGCCTGCTGTACTGACTTGCCATAATAGGCCAAATATGCCAATTTCTACTAATTACACTACAGATATGCCATTTGATTTGAGAAAGTGGTGGGATAACGCAGTGCCGTGGAGCCCGTGGAAGTGGTGGGCTGGCGCAGTGCCATGGAGCCCGTGGGAGTGGTGGGGTGGCGCAGTGCCGTGGAGCCCGTGGAAGTGGTGGGCTAGCGCAGTGCCGTAGAGTCTGTGGGAGTGGTGGGGTGGCGCAGTGCCGTAGAGTCTGTGGGAGTGGTGGGATAGCACGGTGCTGTGGAGTCATGGTGCCGTGGAGCCCGTGGGAGTGGGATAATGCAATGCTGTGGGCTCCGTGCTTTTGGAGCTGACCACTCTGACACAGAGGCCTCAGAGTCCACGCTTGCTCACTATGTCCTGGAAGACTAAGATTCTTGCCTGGACAAGGGCTGGGCACTCCTTGTACCATTAGGCACTGTTGGCACCAATGTGGAACCCATAGAAGGCCGGAAAGGCAAAGTCAGAAACACAGTTCTTTGCAGTGTGGTAACCTCATATGCCCCTGTAGCAGCGGCCTCCTGCCTGCAGTCAGCTGGGAGCTCTGCTGAAATGCTCTGACGTGGGACACTGTCCTGAGCTGGCTCTCGGTGACTGCATGGCGATGTTTTCCTCATGTGCTCAGGCGGCAAGCACCCTCCTGATCACTCAGAACACCTGGAAGGCAAGGCGAGCCTTCAATTCTCCAGGGTGTCTCTGCCTGAGTGCTCCCAGGTGACCCTGGCTGTCACTTTCCACACCGGTGCCACACTGGTGGGGCCCTAGGGAGATAGGCTCCTCGTTGCCCCCAGGCTGTGACTGAAGCTGACGTCAGACTTTTCCCAGTAACCCTTGTTCTGCTGCCGTTTCCGATCTCTTTCTCAGACAAAGTCTTTGGCCTCCTGTACTCTGAGAACTTTGCCTTCCTTACCACACAAGTCATTTGGCACCATGCCCGAATGCCGCCATACAGGAACTCCTGTGTCAGGTGCCCACAGTCTATGTCCCAGCACTTCTGCTCCTGCTGTTTGATACCTACTCTCTGCTGACTGCCTGGCCCCTGACCAATTCAGGTCTTCTCAGCCCTGTTCAGGGCCACTTTTGTGCCTGACCTACTCTGGGGGCGGGGGGGGGGGGGGGAGACAGGGATGGCCTCGGTCCAGAGTGCTGATGTGTCTCTGGGAACCATGAGCACCTTCATGATCCCGCTGTCCTCCATCAAACCTCTGACTCCACAGGGTAAGCACATAGTTCCTGTTTCCCGAGGAAGTGAAAATCCCCAGAAGAGCCCTCCCACTGCTCTGGGACTGTGGAAGTCTCCCTTACTGGCGCAATGGATCACTAATTTCTGGTCTCGCTCCATACCAGGCTCCCAGAAACCCCAAATCATCACACCAATCTTGTAGGCTTAAGGAAATGCTGCTCTTTCCCCAGAAGCAAACAAAACACAATGACTCTTTTTTTTACCATAGCCTCCTGTTACCCAGAGACTGCCACTGCTCCCTCCCTCATTCCAGGACGCCTGTCAGGAGAGCTGCCAGTGTGCTCACTCCAATCAGACACCACTACCAGACAGTGATGCAGTATTCAGGACACTATAGTCTGCAGCCTTCTCTGGCCACTTCCCAGTTCTACTTTTCCCTGCTCCTGGGCACTGAGGTGCCGACCCTTCAATCCCCGTTCCCTCCTTGAGCAGTGGTTGTCAGCACTGGTTGGTCTGTTTTGCTGTCTTGTCTTCTTTCAGAAGCCTGAGTCTTCCAGCCTTCCGTGTAGAGCTATGTACGTGGCGGCACAGCAGAGGGCAGACTTGTGCCCCAGGATCCCTGCCTCCCAGAGACTGTTCCCACCACATCCGCTGTTTCAACACACCCAGGGGTTCCTGTTGGCTTCCTTCTCACACCGAGAGTCAGAATCAGGCAGCCCTGACAGCTCTTCCACCGGGATGCCTCCCGAGGTGGAATGCACCTTGCCACTCTCCTCAGCCACGTTCTAGGAGCTGTGTTCCTGCACCAGCGGCACACAGAAGGGGACTCTTCTGCAGGAAATTCCACCCCACTGCAGAAGCTGGTCCCAGTGAGGGGTCCAAGCCTGAAGGTCAGTTAGTGCCTCCTACATCCACCTCTTCCCACCTCTCCTTCCTCATCCAGCAAGCAGGGCACTTATTCCAGCCACCAAAGAGTTGGTGAAATCAACAGGGACACCAGAGATGCTGAGGACACAGAATATAATCAGTGACTTTAGAAGAGCCACACAGTGATCACGGCAGTTAACCACCATATCTGTCACTGAAGACCTCTGCCAGCTGTAGCCAAACCCCAGGCCCTGTGACATCTGCATGCACTGATGTTCCTGGAGCACTCTACTAATCTTGACAAGGTTTCTGACTAGAAGAAGCACAAGAGAAGAAAGGCATTCGAGTCCCGATGCTGTTGGCACCCCCGTATACTAGCATGTCAGGTGTCTAATGGAGCTCATGGTTCCTGCAGTGAGGCCTGCCCACCCTGTGTCTGCCAGTCAAGTCGCTGTGGCTGGGTCACTGCAATCTCTGTAAACTCACACGTCCTGTCCAGGTTTCCACTGTGTCCCATCAGGACCCAAGGCAGCTACTGGCCACCTTCTAGGAGCAGACATTCTTGTTTGGTTAGCTATTCTGTCCGAAGTCACCTGACCATTTCAATTCATTGGAAAGCACTGGACACCAAGTGTTTCTTGAATGAAAGAATTGACGGAGACAGGAGCCACTTTATGGGGTGGGAGTGTCTCAGACACTGTTAGTGTAGCAGCACTAAGAGAAAGGACAGATGCGTGGAGATGGTCTCCTGCATGGGCTTGGCTAGCTAGGGGTAGAACATGGATGCTGCTCTCTGTTCTTTGAAGGGGAGACAGTACAACAGGGCATTATAGGCTGTGTGAAGGTAGGGAACAAATTAGTTCACTGGATAGGAACAGGGCTGGCTTGGCTTGGCAGCTGGCAAGGCTGCCCCCAAGTGGTAGTACGGGTTTTGGCAGTTGCAGCAGCCTCCAGATGACATGTGTACTCTGTCAGAGCGAGGCCATAGCTTGGGTGTGAGCACAAAAGAAGGGCTTCTTAGAAGTTTCCGTGGGAGGGGTAGGAAGACGGGAAGGGAAAAGGCAAGAAAACAAAGAGCATTTGTCTCCAGCTGAGGGCAGAGGCCTGGTCCCAGCATCTCTAACAAGCTTTGCTCTGTCACCTGTCCTCAGGCGCCTTTAAAGGGAAGAGAAATAATGCAAAACTGACAGATAAAAGAGATTTTGTCCATGTGACCACACTAGGAAAGGATCCAGTGGCAGGGCACTGACGGGAGGTGTAGGCGAAAGAGCAGGCAAGAGGTATGCATCACTCCTCAGTTGATTGACATCGAGACAGATTCCATTTCCTGCTGGGTGGTTGGGTGAAAGAGCAGGCAAGAAGTATGTATGCGTCACTCCTCCTCAGTTGACTGACAATGAGGCAGATTCTATTTCCTGCTGGGTGTTGGGCATTTGAACCCAGGACTTCATGCTTGTGAGGCGCAAGCTCTTGACCACTGAACCAGCTCCCGCAAGCCACTTTTTGATTGATGTTCCCCACCCCGTGTTCTTTGTATAGATGTTCGTTCTCTCTTAGACACAAACCTGGCTCTCAATCTGCAGGCTGTCCCCAGGCAGTGTTGTTTCCTTCATTGTGCAGACACAAGGTCCCATCTGCCCATCATTGGCCGGAGACACTGGTGTCCTGTTTAGAAAGCCCTTGCCTGTGCCTAAATCTGATCCATGTATTTTCCTGCTTTTCCCATAAACAGTTTCAGATCCTCAGTCTAAAGTCCTCCATCCATCTGGAGTTATTTTTACTAAGGGTAAGAGATAAACTAGGTTCATTCTTTAACATATGAATATCCAGTTTTCCTGACACCACTTTAAAGAGGCTGACTTTCCTCCAACGTCTACTTTTGGAGTCATTTTTCAAAACCCAGGAGGTGGTAGCTGCCTGGGTTTGCATCTGGATCTTCTGTTCAGTGTCCCGGATCAACATGCATGTTTTGTGTCACCACCATGCGGGTTGTGACTATGTCTCTGTACTGGAACTTGAAATCAGTGTGGCGATTCCACCAGCCTTTTTTCCCCCTCATGATTGGCTATCCAAGGTCTTTTGAGCTTCCCCTGGATTTTCAGATATTTCTTATATTTCACTGAGTGTAGTGTACACCTTTAACACCAGCACTCAGAGAACAGAGATCAGTTGATCTCTGTGAATTTGAGGCTAGCCTGGTCTACATAGCAAATTCCAGGCTAACCAGGGTTACATAAAGCTTATCTCAGAAACAAGCAAACAAGATTAACTAAGATTTTTTTTTTTCGAGACAAGGTTTCTCTGTGGCTTTGGTGCCTGTCCTGAAACGAGCACTTATAGACCAGGCTGGTCTCGAATTCACAGAGATCTGCCTGCCTCTGCTTCCCAAGTGCTGGGATCTGGGATTAAAGGCGTGTGCCACCACCACCCGGCATCAAAATCATTTTCTAAATCTATTGAGATTCACGAGGCTTCTGTTTTTTTTTTTTTTTTTTTTTTTTCCGAGACAGGGTTTCTCTGTAGATTTTTGGTTCCTGGAACTAGCTCTTGTAGACCAGGCTGGCCTCGAACTCACAGAGATCCGCCTGCCTCTGCCTCCCGAGTGCTGGGATTAAAAGTGTGTGCCACCACCGCCTGGCTGAGGCTTCTGTTCTTAGTCCGCTTATGTGATACACGCACACACATATTAGAATATATATATGCATATTAGAAATAATTTAATCCAGGGCTGGAGAGATGGCTCAGTTGGAAGAACACTTGCTGTTCTTTTAGAGGACTTGGGTTTGACTCCCAGCACCCACATGGTGGCTCACAACTGTCTGTAACCTTAATTCCAAGGGATCTGGTGCTGCCATGTGAATGTGTACATCAAGTGCAAGAATTGTGCCTACATCCAGGCAAATCACTAATACATGTAATATAAAAATAAAACTTAAAAATTGAGTTAGCAAATGTGCACAATATTAGGTTCCATTATGGTATTTCCAAGCAAAATTAGTTTTTGTTAATTGTCTTCCTCCCTTGTATTCCCCATCCCCTTGCTCCTCCTGTCCCTTTTCCCCTCCCCCCGAGAGCCTCCTTTCACTTTCATGGCGCACATGTCCTATTGCCCTATCTCCCTTCCTCAGCTGTCCGCACTGTCTCATGGTCTCCTCTCTAGTCCCATAGTCTATACCCACGTTCTCCCTCTTATGTGACTACATTACATGGTAGGGTCTGTGCAGGCGGAGAGCATGGGAGTCAATCTGCAGTACTTCCTCCACATGGAGTGTCTGCTGCTCTCTGTGCTCTTCAACGCCAGGGACAGGATCAGGTTTCTCTTCAGCTCCTCTCTCCCGTTTTCCAGGCTATGTTCTTGCCATTTCTTGAAATCTATTTCCAACACCTTTGTTCTGTAATCTATGCAGCAATTACATAGCACATAATCTTCCATGCAGAGTTTCTAAGTTTAACAGTGAAATAAGAGTCCATGACCTCTCCCTACAGTTTCAAAGCCCTTGAAAGCCTTTCCAGCTTCAACAATTAATCTCTCAATGAAGCCTTCCCAGCAGGGCTTATGATGGGAGTGCACTGCAGACCAGCTCAGACTCTGCTGGTTTTGAAGCAGTGACAGAGGAAGGAACCCTATAGTGAAGATGCTCTGTGGCCTCCCAGGGCCAGCCACTTCAGTCCGACATGCCCCTCTCTCCTGTAGCTTCCTTTCCTCTGCCTCCTACATCCTGTCTGCAGAGAGGCTCCCTGGTGCTGCCAGCAGCACCCCTGTCACTCTGACAGCCCTGCCCACCACCATCTTGCCTCTAACCCATACTTAGGTTGCAGAGTCCCTCATGAGGTGTGAACTCTGCCCGGAGCACTGTGGTCTCAGAGCAGCGTGCACAAGGGCAGTAAGAGCAGCAACTGAGGATGAGCCGTGAGACAGGCGGGTGTATGAAAGAAGCACAGTGGTGGCCTGAGACCCAGGTGGAAGTGATGGGGCTGGGAGCAGCTGGTTGTGAGGTCAGCCAAGGCTGTCCTGTGGGGTGGCTGCTGAGTAGGTATCTCTTGACAGGCTGTTACAAAGGCTATGACAGAGACCAGAGCTTCTTCAAATCCCTTGTCTCCGACAGAGCTCTATTTCAATGCCAACTGAATTGGGAAAGCAGTGGAATGCACTTGACGCTTTAAGTTGATTCAACACTTCATTTTAAAACAAATAGTTTTAAATTTTAGTGTCTTGCTATCTTATTATGTAGCCCAGGCCAACTTGTAGCCTTTCTTTTCTTTTTTCTTTTTTGTTTTTTTTGAGACAGGACTTCTCTGTAGCTTTGGAGCTTGTCCTGGAGCTAACTCTTATAGACCAGGCTGGCCTTGAACTCACAGAGATCCGCCTGCCTCTGCCTCCCGAGTGCTGGGATTAAGGACATGCACCACCATTGCCCGACTCAGACTGGAACTCTTGATCCTCCTGTCGTAGACTCCTGTGTGGTGGGATAAGGGACTGTATCTTTCCAGCTAAAAAGAAGGGGTAGGCTGGAGAGAGGTCTCAGCAGTTAACAGCAGTTGCTTCTCCTGCAAAGGTCCTGGGTTCCCAGCATCCACATGGTGGCTCACAGCTGCCCGTGACTCCAGTCTCAGGGGATCCAATGTCCTTTCTTGATCTCCATAGGCACTGCATGCATGTGATGCACAGACACACATGTAGGTAAAACATCTGCACACATAAAAATAAATATATCCAAAGAAGGAGGAGACTGGGAGAACTCCTCAAAGGTGGTCTGGGGCCAGCATGGAAAGTGGGACTCTGTCCACCTTGGGAGCTTGTCCAGATGGGCTCAGTGCTGAGGGATGATGCTTGCCCACATTCTCACAACAGAAGAGGTGCAGGTTAGTCCCTGATGATCTGTAGCTGACTCTTTGCTCTTTTGGGGGCCCACCACCCAGCTCCCAAGTAAATACCCATGAAGACTTTTTATTTACTTATAAATGCCTAGCCATAACTCGGCTTATTTCTTGCCAGCTTTTCTTAAATTATCCTATCTTTTGCCTCTTGGCTTTTTATCTTTATTTCTGTATACCTTTATTTACTTTTTATTCTGTGTCTTGCTGTGTAGCTGGGTGCTGGGTGGCTGACCCCTAGAGCCCTTCTCTCCTCCTTTTACTCCTTGATCCTTCATCTCTCCTCCCAGATTTCTCCTCCTACTTATTCTCTTTCTGCTCGCCAGCCCCACCTGTCCTTTCTCCTGCCTGGCTGTCGGCCATTCAGCTCTTTATTAGACCAATCAGGTGTTTTAGACAGGCAAAGTAACACAGCTTCACAGAGTCAAACAAATGCAACATAAAAGAATGCAATGCATTTTTGCATTATTCAACAAATATTCTACAGCATAAACAAATGTAACACGTCTTAAAATAATATTCCACGAAAGTGATCTGTGCCCACCTACACTCCAGATAAGAATTACAGCACCCTAAACAAGTACTTGATTGTTCATTGCTTTTTTTTTTGTTGTTGTTATTTCTGAGACAGCATCTCTCTATGTAGCCCTGACTATCCCACTGACTATATACACCAAGCTGGCCTTGAACTCACAAGATTCAGTTGCGGCTGGATCTTGAGAGAGGAGATTAAAGGCAGCACAATGCCCAGCTCTAAACAGGTACTTGAAATAACAAAGAAGTTGTTATCTTTGCTGTGCAAGGCCAGTGTTCCTGGAAAATACAGTCCCGGTAAGTCTCTAATGAAGACACTGCAAGGCATTCTGAAGCCTGTGCTAACAGAGGGTGCTCTCACTGTCAAACAGTACACAGAGGCTGTGTTGTGTGGAACTAGAGTCTTAGATTAGGATCTGAGAACCAACTCTGAAGTGAGTAACCAATCCCTGGTTACAATGCCTTCATCCAATCACAGTGAGTCACAGGTTGACACCCACCAATCACAGTGATTCACAGGTTGACACCCACCAATCACAGTGATTCACCTGTTGACACCCACCAATCACAGTGATTCACCTGTTGACACCCACCAATCACAGTGATTCACAGGTTGACACCCACCAATCACAGTGATTCACCTGTTGACACCCTCATCAATCAGATTGATTAGCACACAGAGCAGAGGTGTCCCCGGCAGCAGGTAAGATGACCAGTGCTGCTCCCTTTGTGCTTGGTACTAGGGGTAGTGACTTTGGGAACCTATAATTTTTGTCAAGTATTCCTCCACGGTGTGTTGACAGAAAAAGGATCTGAGGAGGTCTCACAGCTGATAGGCATCTCAGCCATAAATTTTCAGCTTCAAATCTTGAGGGTGTCTGGAATCAAAGGAAGCCCAAATCCCCCCCCCCCCATGTGCTCAGTGGCAGCAGGAGATGCTGACAAGTGTGCTGTGGGGCAGACAGACAGCACTGTCACAGCAAGGGAGTTATCAGAAAGGCTAAACCCGAGGGACAGGCATGAGGTGGCACAGGTCATCCATGGGGGCAGACACAGTCTGGCATC